>NC_056748.1:1110170849-1110353349 GCF_019279795.1 Protopterus annectens
ATTGGAGACGGGTTAATAAATTCAAAAAGGGAAAATAAAAGAATTAACCCTGAAATAAGTCAGGAAAAAAAGTTTTAAAAAAAAAGATAGGGGAGGAGGTTTCCCCAGGCTGGCCCCTGCAAAAGGGTCCCCCTAAAAACCAGAAAAAGGGCCTTTTATTTTTAAGGGTGAAGGGGTTATCCAAAAAGGGGGAGCCAAAACCCCCCTGGGAATTTTTATGTCATGTTGGTTAAGGGTTGGGGAAATTTGGTTTAAAAGGGTTGGGAATCAAAATGGAAAAGTTATTTTTAAAGGGGGAGACTTTTTAAAACCTGGTGGACTTCTTTGAGACAGTTACCAAGGCTATAGATGAGAGAAAGGGGGTACACACAGCCTACTTAGACCTCGCAAAGGCCTTCAACACCATTCTCCATTCTGGTATTATAGACAAGCTCATCAACCTGAACATAAACCCCTATGAAACAAGATGGGCTGACAATTGGCTCACAGAGAGAACCCACACGGCGAGAGTTGCGGGATCTATGTCTGACTCTAAACTGGTTACAAGTGGCGTTTCCCAGGGCTCAGTCCTAGGACCCCTCCTATTCGGCATATACTTCTCAGAGGTTCAGACAAGCACAGGAGGACTATGGCTGACTAAGTTCACAGACGACTGCAAACTAGGGGCTATAATTGACTCACCGGCTGACACAGACATCCTCCAAAAGGGTCTCACTGAGACAGATACGTGGTGTCAAAATCATGGCCTCAAGCCAAAAAGTGCATAGTTATTCCCTTTGGAAATAACAAAGTAACTACAAACTACCACATAGGTGGTAGTCCCCTAAATACCGAAAATGTAATAAGGGATCTGGGGACCCAAGTAGTTAGTAATATCTCCTTTGATCACATTGCCAGAGTGGTTAGAAAACCTTCTATGTGGCCCACCTAATCACAAAAGGGTTTGCATCCTGATCAAAAGTGGTCATTGTGCCCCATTTGGGATGTACCTTACAAGACACTTGCAACATCTGGAAAGACCACAGAAGTACCTCATGAAGAGGATCACTGGCCTCAAACAGATGCCCTATGAAGCTCGACTGAAGAAACTCAAGCTGTACTCTGTTACATACCGCCTGCTCAGAGGTGATCTCTGCCTGATGTACAAGGCCATGTCCAACCCAGAATTGATGGACATGCTCCACCTAAAGAAAACCTTATCCCCTCGAGCCACATGCTCTAGGAATATAAATCTCACCACAACAATAAATAGGACATGCTGGAGGGATCGATTCCTGTCCCAGAGACTTCCCATGCTTTGGAACAAGATTCCAATCTACATTAGGCAGAGCTCCTCACTAGCACTTTTCAAGAGAAACCTTGACGAGTGGATGAGAAGCAGAAAGTTTACCCCGGGGATCACTTCAGTGGCTTTGATGGACAGAGGCACAGGAACCTAATCTAAGGGGGCAGCGAAAGCCAACACATTCTGGCTAGGCTCATAAATGCCTTCGGGCAGATAGCCTAGTACCAACCTATGAACCTATAAATACATTGTAATGCCTTTTGGGAAACTGTCAACCAAAGTTAATTACTCCTTTGAAAAAACACCCATAAGAGCTGACCCTGTAGTAAGGAATTTGAAAACATATACAGACAGCAGTCTGTCCTTTAACCAACAGATACCTAAGACATAAAATCATTCTATGTGTTCCAACTTACAGGTTACGTTTTGGCATCCAGGTCCAGGGAAGTTGCAGTTCTGCTCTACTTGACCATTTTCAGACCTACCATTGAATACAGTGCCCCCTTTGAAATATATCCACCCAGACAATTGCAGCAGCTTGACTACCAACAAAGGTTTCTCACCAAGAGAATTCAGGCATGAATACCCTAACCTACCCTGTCAGTCTCCTACAGACTGCTGAGAGGGGACCTTTGCCTGGCTGGCATGGCTTCCTCAGAACCCAGCTCTGATATATGTATATATGGTATGTATGTATGTGTGTATATATATATATATATATATATATATATATATATATATATATATATATATCATAGGTTCATAGGTTGGTACTAGGCTATCAGCCCTAGGGCCTATACAAGCCTAGCCATAACAATTCCCTGGCTATTTCTTCTCACATTATTTACTTTCCTGGACCCCTGTCTAGCAGGGCGACTGACGTGATCCCTGGGGTGAATTTCCTTTCTCCCATCCAATCGTCAAGGTTCCTCTTGAAGAGGTAATCCCTGGTGAGTAAGGAAAAATGGGACCTTGAATGTAATAAATGTGATCATGTATTAAGCAAGTTAGGTAGGTAGAGTGCAATTGCACTTCCATTTATGGGAGAGGGTAGTAATGGAGCTAGGTTTTGAAGAATTCTAAGTTTTCAGAAATTCTTAGAGATGGAGGGAGAGCGTTCCATTTTTTGGCTAAGGAAAAGGATAGGAGTAATTGACCAGCGGGATGATTTGGTTTGTATGCAGAGATTAGATTCTGGTCGGCAGATCTTAGAGGTCTGTGTGGGGTGTATAAAGGTAAGATGTTTGCAAGTGCAGGACATTTAGTAGGTTTGAAAATAAGTTTGTGAGCTATGGAGTGTTGGAGGTAGTTGGGAAGTTCTAGCCATTGCAGCTGGTGAAGAGGTATACAGTGTTAAGTGGAGAGTTTGGATGTGGTTGCGAATTTTGAGATTTTGTTGTAGCAGGTTTCCAGTTTAGAAGAGATGGAGGAAGATAGATTGGTTAGTAGGGGAGCACCATAGATCAGTGAGGGTAGGAAGTAGGTTGAGGCAAGGGTCTGTTTAGTTGAAGGGGAGAGGAAGTGTGAGTTTCTGTACAGCATGCCAAGGTTCTGATGGGTTTTCTTAATATTTAGCTGAATATGGGTATCAAATTTTAGATGTTTGTCAATAGTAACCCCAAGAAGTTTGGCAAAAGTAACAATTTCTATAGTGGAGTTGGCATGGCTGATAATATTGATGTAGGTTTTTTCGAGAGGGAGAAATTTTGACGGGGTGAATAGTAGGATTTTTGATTTGTTGACATTTAGAGAGAGAGGATTTTTAAGCATCCAGTTCTCAGTAGTTGAGAGCAGTTTTAGTTTGGATTTCCAGAATTGTTTGGGATTAGTGGAATGAGTAGTCTGGAGTTTGATATAGTATGATTTTTTACCCTGTATAATATGTTTTTTGGCTAGGTTGCGAAGTTGTTTGTATTTAAGAAGGGTATTAGGGTGCTTATTGTGGTGATAGAGTTTCCAGGTCTTGTCCCTTTGTTGCATGAGTGTTTTGGTATCCTTAATAAGCCAGGGGGTGAAGTTGGTCTTTATATGTTTTGTTCTTAGAGGGGCTTGGGAGTTGAGGGTATCTAAGAAGGTAGAGTTGAAGAGCTCCAAAGCGTTATCTAGAGGAAGAGTATTTAGATTGTCCCAGTTGATTAGTTTGAGAGAATTGGAGAAAGTTGTGGTGTTTAAAGTTTGTGAGATTCTGAGTATGGATATATTGGTGTAGGTGAGGAGAGGAGGGAGTAGCTCTATGGATGAAGGCTGGAAAGTGATTACTAATGGAGTCTGGTAAGGTTCCATTGTGAGAGATGTTGTTTGGATGGGAGACGAGGATCCAGTCCAGTATGGAGCCTGGATGGTTATTTTTATTGGGTCTGGTTATGGAATTAGTAAGTTGAGAGAAATTAAATAGATTGATGGATATGGTGGGATTCTTGACAGTAATTTTGTTCCAGTCGATGTTTACATCTCCTAGGATGTGTGTCAGACTTGATATTGGTTGAGGCTCATTGAAGAATTTCCTCAACTGTGTTAATATTGTTTCCAGGGGGTATATAGAGGGCTGTGACACAAATGTTTTTATGGTTATTTAGTTTGAGAATTCCTATGACTAGTTCAGCATTGTTGAAGTGAGGAATTGAATTTTGGTAGGGGGTGATGGAGAGTAGGCTGGAGTAGATTAAGGCCACTCCTCCCCCCTTTTTTTTTTTTTTTTTGAAACCCAGGAGGTAGGATTTCTGAGTTAGACATATTGGGTTTTAGCCATGTCTCTGACACGGCTACTATGTCAGGTTGGATATGGTATAGCCAAGCGTGAAAGTGGGCTATTTTGTTTTTTAGACTCTGGGCATTGATGGTCAGGAGTTTGAGATATTTAGGGTTGGAAATATGGGTGGTAATAGGGGGAGTTGGGAGTGTTGGTGGTATCAGGTCCTGGGTTGGGGTGTATGTCACCTGCTAGGCATAGGCAGATGAAGGGGAATGAGATCAGGGGTTTGTGTTTAACTTTAGAGTTTAGTGGGAGGAATAGTAATGCTTTAGGAATATGATGTTTCATAGAGGTAGGTAGAAGTTTTATTTTGAAGCAGAGAAGTGGGTGTGGTTGAACTAGGGAGGGAGATATTGTGTGAAAGTGAGTTGTGGTAGAAAGATCGTTGCTGAGGGTGATGGTAGGGTGAAGAGGGGATAGGATTGATTGGGGTAGTTTGAGAGAGGAAAAAGAGGTAGCATATGGTATAGAGGAATTAGAAGTAGTCAGAGGGAGGGGGTGGGAAGGGTTTGAGAAGGCATGCTGTGGTGTAGGTTTAAATGAATAGATGGGAGGAGGGTATTTGAGGAAGTAGTCGGATGTAGGGTAGGTATGAGAGTGTAAGAGGGAGGAGTTTAGAAGTGAGTGATGTGCCTTGATGTTTGGATGGGGGAGTGGGAGAGACAATATAGGATGATAGGAGGGGAGGGGTTAGTGAGGAGATGTGTGTGGATTGCTAGAGATGAAGGGGAGGAGTTGAATAGTTACAATAAGTGTAGGAGCACTGGGGGTGGATGGGAATTGGGGGTGTAGGGTAGGGGAGCGGAGTGAGCTCGTAGGGTGATTGGAGAGGGTAGACACAGGGAAGGAAGGCATCAGGGCTGTGTGAAAAACAGTCAGTCTGGTGAAGGTAAGTACAGATGAAGGTAAACATGGTGGTGCAAGGGATGCTTGAGGTACTGTTTTAAGTGAGAGGAGTAGAGAGATTTCAGAGGTAGGTAGGACTGTTTCTAAGCAGTTAGAGAGATAAATTACTATTGTATATTATAGTGTGTGAAAAGGAGTGAGGGAAGAGAGGTTATAGGTGGATAGAGACTGCCATCTAGTGGGCAAATCCTGTAATTGTGGGGAGAAGAACCACTATAGGAGTAAGAAAGGTATAAGGGAGCAAGATGGCTCTGATGTAGGAAAAAGGAGGGTAGGATGAGGCAAGTATGGGGGGGGATTCACAGGAAGAAGGGTATGGCTGCTGGATATTCTGGCTGGGATCCTTTACTAGCACCAGGCAAGTGGTAGAGCAATTTCACATACAAATTACAGGAGGTGTAGCAGCATGTAACATACTTTATTTAATCCCTTTAATTTCACTTCTGAGAGAAGGTAGGACTGTCCCTGTTGGGAGTCAGGCAATCAGGGTGTGATGTGGTATCTTGTGAGTGGTCTTGGATGTCCAGGAGGGCTGGGTCAGTAGGCAAAACAAATTAGGTAGAGAAGGTTGAAGAGCTGGAGAAAATAGGGAGAGATTTATAAATTAAATAACAGTAAAATTATCAGAGGTATATAGGTTAAGCAGCAGCTGTGGGTAATGCACAATTAACAGGTTAAGCAGCAGAGAACAAATGTAAAACTAAGCACAAACGCTTCAAGTACAAATCCCTACAAAAATAGGTACACTAATCCCTACAAAATAGGCATAATTATCAATGTCAGTGTTTCAGTTTCATTTACACAAATTCAGTAACAGGTTAAGTAGAACCATGTAATTCCTACTCGAGATAGCGTATTCAGCAGTTACACTTTAACTCACAGACATGTAGTGAATCAGAAACACATTCGCATTTGCTGGCTAAGGTCCATTTCATAAATGGGAATTTCTAGGCAGTAAGATGCACATTGTTTTGATCTACCAAAGGCAGGGAGCCATTTAAAGTCGCCAATTAAGGGTTCAAAAGGGGGGGGCACAGATCGGTCTATACAAGCAACAATTATAAAGTATGTCTGTTAATTTACCCAGTGCAGAGTATGCAATGGAAATGTGTTTCCGATAACCACAGACTAAAAGGTGTATTTGTGTTTAGGTGAGAAGCATCAGCACTACCAGTGTATGGGTATATTCTTAGATTAAATTAATCCATTTGGAGTTTGACTGAATGCATTCCCAAGTGCTGTAAGGTCTAAAAAGGAGTACATACACTTGTTACTCGCTAAAGCAGCTGATTATCGAGAGAGCAACAATTGTAGGTGCATTCATGGCTTGGACAAATTAGTTGGAGTTGGAATGGATACATCCATGTGAATTGTAAGGTCATATAAGATCAGTTCGCTCATTACACGCTGATGCAGGTGCAGAGCAAGGAGCAATGGTAGAGATCAACACTGTTGCTTGTTAGTTCGGCTGTACCACGTGGAGGTGGTTAGCGGCAAGGAAATAAACCAGATACGGGTTTACTCAGTTTTCTGGTTAAAACATACAGAGCTGCACTACTGGTGCATAATACTGCAGTTTGGGTGAATCGGAGGGATACTTAGTAGTGATATAAAAGCATGAGCTGCGTTTGTTTGGAAATGTTTTCAATACATTTTCATTGTAGTTGCCCATAGCAGCAATTGAATTTTGCCAAAAGAGTATCATTTCCTCTGAAAGTACATGCTCATCTCCCTCTAGGTGGCTGTGATGATACATAGAGAGACAGTTATCTTTTTCTACATGTGGGGAAACTAACTCACAAGGTATTAGCACTTGTAGGCAGTGATGCAGGAACAAAACCAAATTGTGGCATTTGGTATATTTTGACCAAACTTTTCCCACCACAGGCACTAGTGTAAAATTTAATAAATGCTAGAGACTGTGCTTTAGAGTTCCATGTGCTGTATTTATATTGTGAATTAAAAGCACAAAATTCGTATCACTTAAAATAGCCTCACTAACAAGAACTCAGCACTGTTTCATATCACTTAAAATTAAGTTTATTCTCTCCCAAGAACTCAACAGGCTTTGGAGGCAGTGGAGATCAAGCTAACCAGTCTTCTGCTATGTCCATTATGTTTAGTATTGCAGGAGTAAAATCACAGGATTTCTTAAATTCTTTTAGCATATCCGTAGCTTTTGTCTGAACAATATTTACTGAGAGTCTATGCTCCTGGCTTCCTTGCTTCTCTGCTTGAGATGCATGTCTCTAACTCTCTGTTTGTAGCTCCTCTTTCTATAAGAAGGGGCGTGGCTTCCTTCAAAAGCATGTATGTGATAATCTTCATGGCATGTCCTAGCACTGCCACTTAAATCCATCAGCAGTTGCTAGAGGGGTATAAATTTAACTGAAAATCAAATCAATGTCTCAAACTAATAAAACAGCCGGTGAATAAAAAAGCTAGAGTAACAAAAAATACACCAGCAGTACCACAGCAACCAGATTTAATAGTAAGCGCTTTCAAGGATCAACCTCTTCATCAGACCTTGAACAAAAAAATCATACAAAGGCTTAATAATATAATCAATTACCAACCAATAAGCATTTAAAAACACAGTGTCCAAAAATACATAGTGAATTGCATAAATTCTTATTAATTTCCTATTCAATACAAAAGCAAAAACAGTGTATCATGCCTAAAATGCTAATAAAATAATATAATCACAATTGATGCTTAATGTTGGTCTTTAAAAAGGGCTTAAGGGACACCTTATTATTTAAACCCGGAGGTTTATAAATTAAAATCTGTTGTAGATTAGAAAGAGACTTACATTCATATGTCTGACATTGCCTGAAAGATAGGACTAAGCCAGTTAACAGGAACACACTGAGCTCTAGAGACTATGAAAAACTTCCTTTCATGTCACAGAACAGGTCTACAGTGGTCCTTTAGAAGGCAGCACAGGAGCTTTACTAGAGAAGTAAGTTCCGGAATGGGTTTATATTCCTAAAATCCTATCAAGCCTCAGGACTAAACATCTCATACTCATCTGAAGCATCCCAGAAATAAGAAAGCTTCACCTCGGTAAGACTTAAGGAATGAACTCAAATAAGTCCATTCACAGACTATAACCTGCCTGACCTGAGAGCATGCATTTGTTTTTGCATTTACTATTCGAAACCGGTATGATCATTTAATTTGATGCATGTAGGTTTATATGTTGGTTTGCCTTTTGGTTCCTTATTTATTTCCCATTTCATGTTTACTTACAGTAGATCTGATGAAACCACATACAGCAGATGAAACAACATACAGCAGTGCTAACATTTTGCATTTCCCCTCCGCTCTTTTTCTCCCCTGCATTTCCAACCCTGGTAATCTTACTAACATTCAATATGACATTATAGCTTTTACAGCAACATGGTTGCAGCTCAACTGTTGAGACCTGCCTGTAGCTAGAAACAAATTCAGTTTTTTCTGGAATTAATGGATGCATGCTTCATAATGGTGTGCTTGTACTAAGGGATAGATCTGGGATTTAGTTATGTCAGTGGAATAGTGCATATGTCAGTACTGCATTCAGGCTACATACATTTGTGCAAAATTGTTTTTGTATTTGTACTTTTATTAATATTCTTTTGCACTAATCCTGAATGGTTCCATTTAATTCCATGACAAAGACGTTCCACAAATGTGAGCAGCCCTCTGATAATGCTAATGTCTCTGGAAACATTTTGTCAGCTTACTGTCATCAAATCTCCATTCTCCCATACAATCCCTCCCCTACCAAACATTATTCACTTTTTTCTACCACTCCATGCATGCCAACAAATATTAGATAATCATTTTCCTCTCCCATAGCTCCACACCACTGATTCTTTTCCCACAATACAGTAACGACCTCCATCAGCCATTCCAGTTGCTTATGCTAATGGTAGGTTAGCCTCTGGCCAATCACCTACTCTCTTTGGATCTGTTCCCCTCCCTCAGCATTCATGATTGATGCTTTGGTACTCTGAAATGAGTGTATAAATATAGTGCTTTTTGTATATGCAAAACAGATCTGATGAAGCCATGCAGTTTAGGTCTAGCAAATTCATCATTTATGAATAGCAATACTTTTCTTTCTAAGTAAAGAACCACTTCCATGTGTGGTCATTTGGATTTACTGAATTAAGCCTTGGTACTGGTAAGGATTTAAAATTTAAAAAATACTTAGGACTCACAAAGTTGTATTAGTAAGATTTTGATGAAAATAGCTGTATCTGTAATATAATTTATAGTCACACTTCACTTGGTCATCACTCCTTTAAATAATTCAAGTATACTGCTGTACGTGATGAGCTGAGGGCTGTTTGTGCGAAAGTTGTTGTGGACAACTTCTGGTTGGTTGACAAAAGTAAATGGTGAGGCTAGGAGTTTGAGAGTCATTTAGGGTTAGGATAAGATAAGGGGATAGATTTAGTGCAAGTGTGATTGCCTTACGGTTAGTGCAAGGGTTAAGTAAGTAAGGGGATACAGTTATTGTGTGTGCATGTGCTTGGTGCGTCTCCAAGCTGTCTTGTGTAGTGGTAGTGGTATGGAAAGGGCTTTTGTAAGGTAAGCTGCACATTAGGTTTAGGGGCAGGGTATTAGTTATCAGGTAATACTAAGGGTGAAACATGTGAGTGAAGCCATAATCCTAACATGCAGCTTACCTTATAAAAGCCATTTTCATAATCGTGTCACTATTCAGACAAATTTTAGCTGAATGTGTGGTAGGGTTATGGGTACTACACTGATAAAGGAAATTTTGCTCCTTTTTGATGCATCATGTGTCTTTATTTACTACCGTTAATATAATGAATGGTCAATTTGTCTTTGCTAAAATCTTTATGCTGCTCATTTAACATTTTGACCATTCACTGTATAATGATATATATTTATATATGTGTGTGTATGTGTATATTTTAAAATGTATACAGAAAAATAAAAAAACATTTTTTTTTTTGCTTTTTTCATGGAATATATCTCAGAATGATCATTGTTTATATAGTTCCTCTCGCACATTTTGCAGTCTGCTTTTGTCTGTCTTCATAAACAACGTAGACCTGTTCTCCTGTCATACATATACTAAAGCCTTCAGTTTTCACATGAAGCAAGAAGAAATATGGGGGTCATATTATTGTTGCACAAGATCATGTCAGAGATGTAAAGAAGTCATTCTGAGCAGGAAGGACAGAGGATGAAGGAGGGGACAGAGGCAGCAGATTGTAGGGAGTAACTGTTCCCTAGACCTCTGAATGTATATTTCTTCAAGTAAGTTGTGGATCTGTGGAGTGGAGTACTAAAACGGTAGTGTAAAGGGAATCCACAGAGATAGTGACAGCACAGGAAGGAAGGGACGAAAGAGAAGTAGTGTGTTAAATTATTTATATTGACAGACTGGATAAGCCTTAGTGGTGTCTCTTCCTGCCATCAAGCAAATGTAATGTGCTGGTTTTCATTTCCAGTTCTTGCATTTCTTGGCTTGTGTGACATGTTGACACAGATCAGTTATTTGTAATTAAGTGCCTGGAAGGAAAACAAAACTACATTGTTAGCTACAACGATGTCTAGATGTGTTATTAATGTCAACAAACATGAGGGGTTTTTGTTTTTTTTTTTGCTCAATACCTGTCTTTTAGAGCAGTAGATTGCTTATATTCAGTTTGAGAAAAGGGAAAAGGAAGCAGAGAAGAAATGCTACATTTACAAGTGGCTAGCTGTATGAGAAATCGGCGTCATCTGTGGACGTATGCACATATGGTATACAGACATATGGTCAATGACTGTTCGTCTGTGTGGACGTATGCACATATGGTCAATGACTGTTCGTCTGTGTGGACGTATGCACATATGGTATACAGACATATGGTCAATGACTGTTCCTCTGTGGATGTATGCACATATGGTATACAGACATATGGTCAATGACTGTTCGTCTGTGTGGACGTATGCACATATGGTATACAGACATATGGTCAATGACTGTTCCTCTGTGGATGTATGCACATGTGGTATACAGACATATGGTCAATGACTGTTCGTCTGTGTGGACGTATGCACATATGGTATACAGACATATGGTCAATGACTGTTCCTCTGTGGATGTATGCACATATGGTATACAGACATATGGTCAATGACTGTTCATCTGTGTGGACGTATGCACATATGGTATACAGACGTGGTCAATGACTGTTCGTCTGTGTGGATGTATGCACATATGGTATACAGACATGTGGTCAATGACTGTTCACTGTAATCTGAAGTCAGCCCACTATACAGACATTTCTGACTTTTGACATTATTAGTAAGTTTTGTAATAGCTGATTAATTAGAAGTAAGTTTAGAAGTAAGTTACCTAGGAGGTTATTTTAAAGTAAGAAATCAAACTCCTATTTTTTAATAATATTTTATATATATATATATATATATATATATATATATATATATATATATATATATAAAACGAGAAGACTGAGAAGACGACACTAAGCCTACGTTTACACGACTCCTCACATAACTGACAATTTGCCCAGGGAAAGGAGGCAGTCGGCCAGCATTTGGAGGTTTGCCCTTTTCTCAACTGTAGTGCGATCCGGTGTTGATACATTTAGTTAGGGAGGGTGTGGTTTTTGTGTGTGTTGGCTGACTGCCTCCTTTTCCTGGGTAATGTGAGGAGTCGTTTAAGTGAAAATTCGGTGTTGTCACATTGGTTATTTACACTTCTCGTTTTTGTTTATATGAACTAGGCCCATATATGGTTACCATCAGTCTCATGAAGCCAGCAAGGATAATTCATGTAAGATTGAGACAGAAGGGCCGAAACTCGCATTGCCAAAACTCCAAAAGAGCAAACCACCAGACTTTCCCCCTCTGCAGAACCAACGATAGTGTTTGTTCCAGTAAACAAAGCAGTAGAGACTTTTGCGATTCAGTATTTTTTACTCTTTTGGACTTTTCAGTAATGGGAGTTTTGGCCCATTTCTCTTGATGTTCAAGAAATCGATCATGTTGGCTTTGTGCAAGTGATACAAGTACTTGACTACAGAAAATCCTGACTGCACAAATTAGTGATCCACATAACACCATGATTAAAAAAGAGAGAAAACCTTATGTTGAACTAATATAATTTATGCAAAGGGGGGTGGGCTACCCTGCACCCACCACAATTTTTTATATGTTCTATTTCTATGATCACATTACAGTGGGGAAAGGGCATATTCCCAATCCCACTTTAGTCTGTCACCATACAAAAACAGACATTCTGATGTGCACAACTACAAACCCACACCAACTGCACAGTGCAACAATTACACCCTAACAATACACACAGTAAATCAGACACACAAAACCAGCATTCATTTAATACTGGAATTATAAAAGTGAATCAAGCAAGGGGAATTACCAGCATTACAAAAAAAAACTGCCTGTCCTGCTGATACTAATTATGTGATAAGTAAAACCTCCACATATCCATATAGACTTTGAAAACACTCCAAGACATGTACATAACCTAGACACACACACACACACACACACACACACACACACACACACACACACACAACAAGCCATACACATAATCTAGTTGCACACACCAAGCTGTTCACACAACCTAGTTGTATACATCAAGCTGTATATTTAACCTACTCGCAAACACCAAGCCATACATCTAACGTAGTTCCAAACACCAAGCTGTACAAGTAACATAGTCGCATACACAAAGCTGTACATGCAAGCTAATTGCACGTACCAAGCTATACACACAACCTAGTCGCACACACGCAGCACATACACTCACACACTTTATTCACACAGACATTTCCATTACAGAAACCACCATTCACACAAAATAAATGCATTCCTATAGCTATGTGTGAGCGTACAGTAGTCAATCGCTTTTGTTTGGATGATGATTGTTCAAGAATAATAGCTCAAGTTAATTACATGTGTTGCTATTCATCTCATGTAACAGGAAGATCTAACTGCTTGTTCGGTAGTATGTTTTGATTGCTTTAGGCTCACAGTTTACTGGAGAAACAGTAAGACAAACCTTTCACTACCTTTCAGTGCTCCGCTGAGGTGCAGGTGATCTCAAGGGTCTGAGTAATAAAATAAGAGGGGTATAAAGAGCACATTGCCTTTTAACACTGTATTTTGTGTTAGCCGTTTGTAACTTGCAACCCTTTGAACAGGTTTTCGAGCATTTCTGCATACAATTAAATGTTCAGTGCTTATTTGTTAGTTTTGTAGGGTTATTGTTTACACACATTTCTAACTTCCATCTTACTGCACTTTCTTACTTAAGGGTATTCCTGAAGTCAGCGATGATGAAATTGTCAGTGTACCTGATGCCAAATACACCAAGGGAGAATTCGAGGTACATATTTCTTTTATTTTCAGTTCGTCACTTTACTAGTTGTAAGGCTTGTTTGTGTCATAATTACTTGTGCACACTTGTCAGTGTAGTGTATAAGCACCGTTTGCAGATGTACTTTATATTAGTCAATGAACACTAAAATATGATATCTTTGAAAAGTCACTGCCTAAATATTTATAGTGGCAGTGCTCATCGCAGGAGGGAAATAAATTCACTGCTGTTTATGACGCATTTTCTGTCAGGTGCTCAAATAACAGCTAATCTTAGAAAATTTGAAGGTAAGGCTCAAGTACTTGCTGGCTAGTAGGCCTACAGGGCAGCTGTCAGATTTCTGTAAATTTATAGAAGTACTTTTTTCATTGTTTGGAAGTTTTCATCAGTCAGGCATCCCTGATTAGAAGTTAAGAACAATGTGCTGTATATCGCTTTATAACTCTGAATTGTTTGATGTCACCAACGAACAGAAAGCAACTGTATTTATAAATTGGATGTTAATTTCCTTTTACATTTCAAGGAACATAATATCCAAGGAGTGTGAGAAACAAACAGATTTCTAGCTTATGTATCTTGTAATCCTTCTTAAACTGCCCTTCAGCATTTGGTTCCTTCCAGATGTCCCCTTAATCTGTTAAACAAAAAGGTAATCAACTATTTTATGTTACGTGCATTACCTGCTCGATAGGCCTAAATCTAAAATGCGACATCAACAAAACCTGCTGGAGAGACAGGTTTGTCTCCTAGAGGCTACCCCATCTCTGGAATAGACTTCCCATACATGTCAAAAAGAGTACCTCACTGGCCCTCTTCAAACGCAGCCTTGATGAGTGGATGGGAAACCATAAATTTGTCCCAGGGGTTCTACCTTTGTCCCTCATTGACAGGGTGACAGGTGCTGACTGAGGATTCTTTTTTAGGGATAAACTCTTGGCTAGGCTTGCAAGGGCCCTAGGGTCATTAGCCTAGCTACCTCCTATGATCCAGATCCATGACTAGGTTATCTGGTACTCCCTCAACTCAAAAGCAGAGGACCAAAAAATAGAAAACAAAACACTATGCAACTATAGCAAACTGCTTGCTACAACTGTAGTAAGCAGCTTGCTTACTACAGTTAGTGCTGCCCATTGAATGCTTCACCTGTGACTGCAAATGTAGTATTGGTATTCATTTATGAGGTCACAGTATCCGTGTGACTTCATATGTTAGTGCTGGCACTGCACTTGCGCATCATCTGCATCTGCCTACCGTATCCCCCAGTAGCCTGCACAGGAAGCAGCTGCTGCTTCTCCCTGCCCTATTTATAGCTCTATATGTATCCCATTTATTTTTCTTTATTTATACTATAAAACGTGCCACAAAAGTGTCTCTAAAATTATAACATCCTCTTGCAAGCCACTGGTCTCATTAGATGAGTTAGAATCAGCAAGGTTTGATAATGGTGAATAAATATTATGCATCAGAATTAGCAATGTGTAGTAATGGTGCATAAATATTTGTTTTTCTTTTAGATTTGAAAAGTTGAACATAAGTTACAAAAGAGGATTATTTTATAATTGTTTGTCTAGTATTAGCCATTGTCTTGCGAGTTCTTTTGTGATGTGGAGGTTGTAAATGGGCTACTAGCATTATTGTGAAGAAGGGCTTTGAAGAACAAGTGTGCAGCATACAAAGAAAAACAGGCTGTAGTGTGCTCTCAACCTCCTTCCCTCAGTACCCTAATACCTTCCTGTAATGCTCCAAGCTTACATGTCTAAAAAGCTGAGTACTCCAACGGGTATGAGTCCGTAAGTAGTATTCCCATTCCTAATCTATGAGGAAGACATCCAGGCTGTCACCTGCAACAGTCACCACCCCTCCCAATCTGGTTATCTATCTGGAGTTACGGCAGTGCAGTTGGATAACATATCTCTGCACCAGCAAGCCAGAGTTTTGGGACTAGCAGAACCATGCACAGAAACACTAGTAACGGTCTTACTTCCTCTTGTTTCAGTGAGAAACAGAAATAAAGATGTTCTTCATGTTTCACTGTTGCAGTCATTACATTTGGGTTATCTGCTTGCAGGTAGCCCTCAGTCAGCCTGATTAACAAAGTCTTGGGTCCTGCATCAGTTGCTGTCCCTTCTTCCATGACATCAGGTCATTAGGGGTATAAAACATGCAGCCAATGCCATTACATCAGTCTTTCTTGCTGTGCGGCGCCCAAAGCAGACACCGTTTGCAAGTGCTGGTTGGCAGACTCCTGAAATTTTTGTTTTCAAGTTTCAGATCCGAAGTCTTCAACTAAAGCTAAGTACCCTGTTGGGGGAACTTTTTCTTTCTCCTTACCGATTTCAGTAAAAGGTAATAATTGCATTACTTGTAGAAAGCAAATACCTTATACAGATTTTCATTCGTACTGTATTCCTTGCCTAGGCCCTGACCACGACATACCTTGCTGTTGGTTTTGTGCTTTATTTAATCAGCGCACTATCCGTCGTCTGTATATTTTCGCCTCAAAATATTTCGGTTCTTGGTTTAATTATCCAGAAATGTCATTGGTTAGCCATCCAACTACTACAATTCCGAAAAAAACGCAAAGATAAAGACAGAAACAAGCCGCCGAGGTCCAAAACTGTCGACGACACTTCTCCTAAGCCAGTTCGCCCGTACTCTGTGAGGTGCTTTTGCAGCCCCTGATACCCGCTACTTTGATTTGCAGTCCTCTACTGAGACCCAGTATGCCATGAGATGCTTCAACTATGGAACCCGTGGATGTCTCTACCTTGGATGGGTCCGGAGACACTGCGCAGGCACCGGCTTCTGAGGGTGTATTCAGGTCTACAGACTTGCATATTAAACAGACGCCTACTTCTTTACTTAGGCCTAAATCTCAATCCATGCCTAAAAAAACAATGCCCAAGCCACATGCTCAGGCCTGTATGCCTAAAAAAACAAACTAGAATGGCTGAAGATCTAATAACTCTAATCAGGGGTAGGCAACCCCCCCCTTCTAAGAGGGCTAGGACTGAAATTGATTATGAATCTTCTGATCAGGATTCTGTTTTTTCTGATTCTTCTGATGATGTGGATTTGCTCTTATCTACCTATGAAGATTCTGATGCAGAGGACTCCATTCCCTCTGCTTCCCCTCCTGAGGATTTTTCTTTTGGGGAAACCTTACGATACTCTAAGGGAGCATTTCCACTGGGAAAGCTAGGATTTTTATGATTCAAAAAAGAGGCTTAGGGATTTCTTTCTCCTACCTCAGCATGGGCCTTTAGCTATTCCTCCTGTACTAGACATTGTTATTGATACTTTTTCGGAATCTAGTTTGGCCCCTGATTCCCTGCCTCCTGCTCCCAGAAAACCTGACCGATACTACAAGGTCCCTGAGTCCCACAAGTTCCTTTTTAAAAATCCTATTGCAGATCCAGAGACTATTTCACAGAGGCCCAAGGGCATTAAGGCTTCTACTGCTAAAAATCCTACCCCTTCTGATAGAAACTCCAGGGCGCTAGATAGATGGGGTAAGAAGGTTTACACTTCTGCAACCTTGGCCATTAGGGCTTTAAACTGCCAGTTACATATGTTAAAGTATCAGCAACATGTTATTGGACTGCTTAAACAGAAAATGATGTTGATTCCTGACTGTGTGGAAAATAAAGAATTACAGGATTTAATGCATTCTGCTGAACAAGTTGGAAAACATACTTTGCAATGTGGTTTTGATTAATTAGAGGCCTCTTGCAGGGCTGCTGTTACTGGGTCTGTGCTCAGAAGGCATGCTTGGCTTAAGGAGCAATCTTTGCCTGATCATGTTAAAGCTAAATTGTTGGATGTTCCTTTAAATCAGGACCGCCTGTTTGGTAACAAGGCTGAGGAAGTTCTTAAAAAGATGGGAGATGAAGCTAAATCTATGCAGACTGTTAAAGATTTTTTACAAGTTCAGCCTCCTAGATTTAGTAGGCACTGGCTCTTTAAGAATTGGTCCTTTCCAGTCCATTCCAGGTCTTCTCAAGCCAAACCCAGACACAGCAAAACCCCCAGGTTTCAGTCCCAGGGGACACACAGAACTAAACAGTGGGGGGCCTCCACTTCCAAACCTGGGAATAATAAGACTCCCCCCTATGGTAAACTGACTCAATGACTTCCTTTTAAAATTTCCAAGCACTTATCAACTGACTGCCCCTTTGGGGGGAAAGATTGCTCTTCATGCAAAGAATTGGGAACTCACTACCCAGGACAAATGGGTTTTCCCAGGGATATAGATTTCACTTCCACACATTGCCAACACCAAGCGGGTGGGCGGACCTACCCACAAATCAGTGGGCAGAGGCCCAAAAACAAGTACTTTATCTCTTAAGCGTGGGGGCTATTCAACTGGTACCAGAAGGGGAAAAGGGACAAGGTTTCTACTAGAGACTTTTCCTGGTACCCAGAAAAGACAATTCATGGCATCCTATCCTGGACCTGTCTACTCTAAACACCTTTTTGGAGATTCCAAAATTCAAGATGCTGACTCTTCAATTACTTCCTATGCTAGGCAAAGATACCTGGTTAGCAACAATAGATTTAAAAGAAGCATACCTGCACATCCCAATCAGGGAATCTTGCAGAAGATACCTATGCTTCAAAGCAGGCTACACACACTATCAGTTCTCTGCACTGCCCTTTGGCTTGTCTACTGTGCCCAGGGTATTCACAAAGTGCCTTGCTCCAGTTATTGCATTTTGCAGGCAAATAAATATTCAAATATATCCATACCTGGATGATTGTCTACCTTAGGGAGAAAGCCAGGACATACTTTTGAATCATCTGGCCTTTGTACAAAGGGTTCTAACTTGTCTGGGCTACACCATAAATGAAAAGAAATCACACCTGGTACCCTATCAACAAATTATATTCCTGGGAGCAAGCTTGAATACAACTTCCCAGATGGCTTACCTCACGCCAGAGAAACAAATTCATTTGACAACCTACTTCAAACAAGTGGCCACAAAAACCCTGCTAACTACAAGACAAATACTGCAAGCCTTGGGGTTCATGGCCTCCTGCATTCTTCTAATTCCATATGCAAGACTGCATATGAGGAAACTACAGTGGTATCTAAAAAGCCTATGGTGTCAAAATTCTTAAGACCTAGAAACAGTGAGTCCTATCATGCCCTGCCTACGCTTAGAGTTCCTTTGGTGGGCAGAGGCCTGCCATCAAAACAAGGGACTACCTTTCACACCACCCCGTGCCGCCCAAACCCTAACAGACGCATCAAGTGAAATGCACCTGCATATCAATCAAAAAGAAATGTTAGTTGTACAGAATGCTCTGACCACCTTTAAGGACCACATTCTTCCAGGACAACTAATGGTAAAGATGGACAACACCACTGTTATGTGGTACATAAACAAGCAGGTGGGTACACATTCTTACCCCCTCTGCAGACTAGCCATGGCAATTGTGGAACACAGCCTTGAGCTACCAAGTGCACCTACAAGCTCAATTCCTGCCAGGAAAATTAAATACAATGGCAGACGGACTAAGCAGAAAAATTATGGACCCACATGAGTGGAAACTGGAACTAAGGATTTTCAACATGTTGACAAGCAAATGGGGGAGCCCAGATATAGACCTGTTTGCCTCTCCCCAGAACTAACAATTGGACAAATTGTGCACAAGGACTCACTACAAACAAGCCTGGAAAGTGGATGCACTATCCTTCAGCTGGAAAAAACCTATCAGTCTATGCCTTCCCCCTCTGCCTCTGCTCTCCAAAGTACTACTAAACATCAAACAGGACAAACCAAGGATGATTCTGATTGCTCCAGACTGGCCATGCCAACAGTGGTACCCCCTCCTGCACAGTGTGTCACGGTTATCTCCATGGCACCTGCCTCAGACTCCTTTCCTGCTGTCTCAGCAGGAGAACCAGATTCTGCCCCCTCAGCTTCTAAAACTGAACCTTGCAACCTGGCTAATTACTTGATCTCTCCTTTACCATCCCTCAGCAAACCTGTGATGGATATCATTTTAGAGGCAAGGAGGCCTAGTTCTAGAAAATCTTGTGCTGAAAAATGGAAAAGATTCTGTGCCTGGAACCAGTCTCAAGGGATGAGCACAGCAGCACCCAATTTACCTCAGATTTTACAATACTTAACTGAGATGCTTCACAAGGGCCTGTCTTTTTCCTCCATTAAAATCCACACTTCAGCCATTTCAGCTCATTATAACACAGAACCTCCCCTCTTCTCTCATCCATTGCTCAAGCAGTTCCTCAGAGGGGCCAAAAATTTGAGACCACCCAGGAGAGCTCCAACCCCAGCCAGGGACCTTAACTTTGTCTTGGAGAAACTCACTCTACCTCCTTTCGAGCCAGCTGCTACTGCAGACTTAAAATTTCTTTATTGGAAAACAGCTTTCCTTTTAGCAGTCACTTCAGCTAGAAGGGTATCTGAATTACAGGCCCTTATGGCAGTGAAGCATTTCATCATCTTTCATGCAGGCAGGGTGTCCCTCAAAACCAATCCATCCTTCATGCCCAAGGTGGTATCCAGTGTGGCTCTTAATCAGTCCATTCATTTGCCAACCTTCTTTCCCAATCCACAGAATAAAGGGGAATGGATACTGCATTCCTTAGATGTGCACAGACAACTTAGATTTTACTTGGACAGGACTAAACCTCAAAGGAAATCTGAACAACTGCTGGTGGCATTTGCTGCAGGGGCAGAGGGGAAGGCTATTTCAAAGCAAACCATTTCTAAATGGATAAGCCATTGCATTTATTTCTGCTATAAGCACCATGGAAAACCTATCCCCCAGGGGATCAGACCTCACTCCACCAGGGCTGCATCTACCTCTACAGCCTTTCTCAGAGGCGTCCCTACCAGGGACATCCTAGAAGCTGCTACCTGGCGTTCTGTACATACTTTCACCAAGCATTATCATTTGCCAATTTTCTCTAAATCCAGAGCTGGCTTTGCCACTGCAGTCTTGCAGGCCTTATAGCTGGCCCTAATGCTATCTAAATTCCTCCTCCCAACCATAGCATTGGGAATCTACCCAAATGTAACGACTGCAATAGTGAAACAAAAAGAACATAGTACAGTTGTGTACACTTACCATAAATGTAGATATTTGAGTGTATTCACTGTTGCAGTCCTGGTTACCCTCCCTCCAGCCCCCTAACTTCTTTTGACTATACCTCTACTTTCCTTTACTATGCTTAAAAGCTTTTTTGGTGTGTTTGCTTTTTTGTTGGAGGTATATCTTTGTACTTTTATATTTAATTGCTTCCCTTTAGGGGGGCACCTAACATCTGGGGCAAGAAAAACTGATGTAATGGCATCGGCTGCATGTTTTATACCCCTGACGACCAGACATCATGGAAGAAGGGACAGCAACTGACGCAGGACCCAAGACTTTGTTAATCAGGCTGACAGAGGGCTACCTGCAAGCAGATAACCCAAATGTAATGACTGCAACAGTGAATACACTCGAACATCTACATTTATGTAAGTGTACACAACTGTGCTATAATTGTTGTGGTAAACTTAAATTGCATTTTATTTTCATTCAAAATAGGTAAGTTTTATAAACCCACACAGCTAACATTACCTGATATAGTGTGAGGTCTGATGAGTTGTTGCCCCATGCACAGTGTAGACAGCGGCCCTCTGACCATCCACCAACTTCCATCATTCTAATGTCAGCTTGGACAATGTTGTTATAACACTATTTCTTGACCAAACAAATGCTTCCAGATATGGTTGGCCATCTCCTTCTTTTACATCAGCTCTGTATTCCTTGATTTCATCCTAGTCACCTGTTATGGATAAAATGTATTTTTCAAACAAGATGCAGAGTCTACCCAGAATGATTCTACTTTTTTGCAAAGTGTTTATAATGCATGATGTTTCAGGCATAAGTTATAAGTCTCTTCTCTTTTTTTTGTTTTCATTAACAGAACAAGATAAAACATTGACCCTGTTGCATTAATCAAAATGTACATTTGATTCCATCTTGCTCTGCCAACTACTATTGCTGCCTCTTTGGCCAAAATCTCAGTGCAGCTTTGGCTGAGAAAAGGAGAAAATGGCTGTTTTGTATGGTCTCCATCTCAGCAACATTTCTAGACCACAGAAATCTGGGAAGCCTTAACAGAGGGGGGGGGGGGTCTGCTTCCCACCCTTCCTGCCCTTAAAGGCCTGTCACAATTACCTGCAAACAAAAGCAGACCTAGAAGGATAATTCCTCTGGAACTTAATAGGAGAGACAAAAATATGTTTAAGGTCTTGCAAGGCTTTGCGTTTCTCTTGAAAAGACTTGAACATGTCAACATCAGCAGTCCCAAAAAGATGAGTATTATCCAAAGGAGCATCCAACAACTTGGCCTTAATGTTCTCAGGAAGAGACTGGAGATGAAGCCACGAATAATGCCTCATGACAGACTCAAAAGCCACAGCCCTAGAAGAGGCATCGGCAGCATCATAGCTACACTTAATAGAGTGGCGAGCCTCTTGAGAAACAGAACCTGAAAAAGATAAGACAGAGGATTCGCCATCAGATTCAGGGAGGGCATAGATAACCTGACAAGCCTGAGCAATCAAGGCCAGAACATACCTGGTTATGTGGGTCTGGTAATTAATAGCCCTAAAGGCCAAAGTAGAAATGGTGTAAATATTCTTGCCAGTCCTCTCCATTGCCCTACTGTCCTTAACAGAAGGCAAAAGTTTAGAAGGTTTGTCAGAAGAGTCTGGCACCACATCAGGACCAGTAGAAGGGCATTTAAATTAAAACAGACAATCCTCAGGGACCTAGAACCTATCAGGTTTCTTAGGAGGAGGAGGTTGAGAATAAGGAGCCTTGGAAGCAGCAATGAAAGTATCTAACAATGTCGCCAACACAGGAGAATTGCCGATAGTTTAGGAGTGTCCACCTTTTCACTGTTACGACTTATAAAGGAGTGTGCTTCCCTTCATCATTTAGGTGTTTACCTTGCCTTCTGTAGTTAAAACCTAGGCATAATCTCTTCCTGACTGCCAATTGCAAGTTGTTGCCACGTAATAGATAATCTTAACAAATAAGGACAGTTAATAGACTCTCAACACAGCTTCTGCAGAGGGCACGATACCCTATGTAATAGGTCATCTACTGGTGAATTGATTTATTCATTCTCTGACATGCCAGTCTCAATTTAGTGCCAAAAGCCAGTCTGTCTGCTATATCAATAGCCCTGGGTAAAAGAAAATGGGTTTGTAATGTACCAGTGGGGCAACTGGAGCTAACAGCCATGAGATTAGCATAGTGGTGGAATACTGTCAGGTTTTATAACTAAAAATTCTGCAGCTCTTCTATTCATACCCGGCAATGATACTGCATTTCTCTGTTTACTGTGCCACTAAACTAACAACAGACAAAAGAGAAGTTCCAAAAACATAATTCAGTAATACGACCGTATGTTTGTTTATTTTATATATTATATTCATTGCATGTGTTTAGAAGTGTATGTCTCTTTAAAAGGTTTTAATTGACTATATGCAACAATTAAGCTGTGTCATGTGAAGTAATATTTATTTATTTATTTTACATTTGTTTACCGGGAAAGTCCGACTGGATATATGTCCATTTTCAGTGGAGGCCCGGGAAGAAAAGCTCCGGAAAGCAGAGTATAAGTACATTAGGAACAACAGAAACATTTAGAGATAAGTGTAATATGCAGCAATATGAATGTGTATAAAGGGAGGGGATGATTTCACTGTATTCTGTTACACACTGAAGAAGGGCATTAGCCTGCAAGCTTTGTGAAGATTTAACATTTTGTTTTATTACACTCCTTTTGAGCCAAGCGTTTCCTTCTACTGGGATTTTTCTTCTACGTTTTTCTAAAAATCTCATTCTGCAGAAGCTGCATTGAATACATTCTTGATGCAGATAATGTAACATTACCTTAATGTTAATAAGGTCTGTACCAGCTGTTAACCCTCTGCAGTACGTTCTGTCTTGATCACCTTAGCTGGTCCTTGCCAAAACAAATCAACACCTATGCAACAAAAAATAGTGGTAAATTATACATTTATAGGCATGCCAAGAAATGTTTCATGCTTGTGTTTTTAATATAGGTATGGCTGATATCCATTCATACTCACATAGGTCTAGTTTGTGGTTGATATGAGCATCCTGAGACAGTGTAGCAACTGCCTCATTTACACAGACAACCATCTACTACTACCGCCTAGGAACACAATTTGTGAGGGACGCAATTACATTAGGAGCCTAGACTCTATGCTGTCTCCCTCACAAGCCAGTATATCTGGCACTGAGAAGGTTGTCATCACAAACACCACACCTCAAACACAACACACACCCACAAATGTGACCACCCACACCTACACAACACGCACCCACACATGTGGAGTTCCTCAACAAAAATGTATCTAAACAAAGGACACCTCTGAGGCAAAAACACACTATCTTGACAGCCCTACACACCACATACCATGCATAGTTCACACACCTGTGTCTCACAACCACTAAGGCTTAACCATAAACCCAACGTATTAGTCATAGGTGACTCCATTGTGAGACACACAGATGTGCCTCTCACCAGGCTGGATAAGGAGAAAGTCATGGTTAGTTGTCTGTCAGAGGCCAGAATATACCATATCACACATGTACTCCAGTCTCTCAACAACAGGCACTGTTATGACTCTGTTCTAATCCATGTTGGCGCATATGACTTGAGACATACCTCCCTGGACTATATGATGAGAGACATGATTGAACTTGCTGAATGTGTCCCAGGCAGGTATGTCCCTAGCCTTAAGCAGCATTCTACCATCACCCAAAATGATGCCTCAATAGAAACAGAAAATGACTAACTTCAACAATTGGCTTAGTTTCTGGTGTCATTCCAGGGGGATCCAGTACTTTTATTTTATATTTTTAAATTATGAATCATTGTGTTAGCTAATTTATTTCCTTGAATATTCTGAGGAGGTTTATTGTGCAGTGTTCACGTGTAACGAATGTTGAAGTGCTACATTTGACAAATGAAGGTTGTCAAAGGAATGGCCTGCACATCGGTGTCTGCCGTGGCCCTTGAATGCTCTTTCTGCTGTAATTGGTAGTCGGGCTGTTACATTTGTTGATTCAGTGGGGGGAGGATTGAGAATAATTCATTTCACTGATTTGTTGCGGTCTTTCAAGACAGTAGCAGTATTTCATTACAAAGGATAAGTACTTCATTACTCTCAGGGTATTTTAAACCAAAACCAAGTTACCTTAAGAGGTAAAATGCATGTATTATGACATTCTAGTTGATTATTCATTATGATAAAACGAGAAGCAGATTTGTCTGTGTTTTATTTTTTTTCCTTTTACTTTGAGTATATAGAAGGAGTTCACAGTAAGTCCTTATTTCAGCCATGACATAGCTAAACACAGAATATGAAAATATATGGCGTGGAAACAGCATCCATTATGCTCGGCATCAATGAATTGTTGATGAAAATAAATGCTACTAGGTCACATCTTAAACATTTCAGAAATTATAAAATAAAGACCCCAGTAGATGCTTACGGTATCTGTACCAAATGACAAGCTGGTGTAATGTCTGCTTTTGTCAGTAATGCACCTCTCCGTAGATAAGCGTACGTTCTTATTCTGTAGCTATCACAGACTTGGTAGTAAAAACTAAGCCCATGTAATCCCAATCTTAAAATGTGAGCAAACACAATTACATTGAAGAAAAAAGTTATCTGAGTTCCTAGGCAGTGTTTGAGTATAAATAGACTAGAAGATACCATGGTGCTACAAGTATTCTGGTAACTTCAGTGAACAAAGTTAAAACACTGCTTTGGAGGTGATTTATAAAACACTACATAGTTTGTGTTCCACATATATCTGGAGTAACATTCCATGGTTGGGTGATATACACTCAAAAAGCTTTGCTACTGACAAGCAGTGATTGAGGCAGAAATGCTACAGTGAATGACTTTGTAACTGTTGAATGTATTGTACAGTTACTGGGATATTTATTTACTGACATTTGATTACTGGGAAAGTTCGAATGGGTAAAAGCCCATTTTCAGTGGAGGCCTGGAGAGAAAAGCTCCAAACTGCAAAAATAACACAAAAGTATCTACAGTTTAAGTAATTATACAAAATTAGACATACTATGAAAATATTCATTAAGAATAGATACAAGTTGTATAACGATTTAATATTTAGAGTGGGTCCAGGAGTGATCCTTTCCTGTAGCAAAGTGGTTCATTTGCTGAGAACCTGTGTTCTGAGAGACTGCTTTTCAATCTGTCTGGAAATGTACAGAGCTAAGTATATATTTTTTGTTTTTAGAGTTTGTACTGTTAATTGTTTATAGTTTTTCAGATCTCTGCTGAAATTTTCCCCACCTCCCCTATTTTCTGCTGTGTCTTCAGTTGGTATAACTGTTTTTTACAGCTTGTGTGTTATCTAACTCAAGGATCACTTGCATAAAATTAGACCTATTAGTAACAGCCTGCATTTCAATGCTGGAACCTGTGTTCCGAGACTGCTTTTCAGTCTGTCTGGAAATATACAGAGCTAAGTATATTTTTTTGGATTTAGAGTTTGTACTGTTAATTATTTAGAGTTTTTCAGATCTCTGCTGAAAGTGTTTTGTCCCATCCACCCTCCCTATTTCTGGTGGTTCGTAGTTTAAATTTGGTGGCTTTTGCAGTTGCCCGCCCCACTGTAGATTTGATCTGGGACACTCCCCCAGTCCCATCTCTTTAACACATTCTACCTAACAAACTCCTCCTGCACTTGTTTTAAGTCCTTTTTAATTTAATTGCATTTTTAAAATGTGTTTGGCCTAATATTGCTATATACTCAAGTGTGCTAGCTTGCACTCATGTGAATTGTTTTTATTGCTGTTTTAGCTACTTTTCTGTAAAAAAAAAAAAAAATACTGTAAGCATGTTTCCTACCTTTCATGTAACTAGTGTAGTCCAGATACAGATTTGCTGTATCTAGGACTGTATGTAAGCTCCTGAGTCCCCCAAGTCTTTCTACATTGGAGGGAAGCCTTCTAGCTTATCAGTGGGAGTGGTAAGCACTAGGTAACCTGCCTACCACATAAGGAGTGGTTTTGGCCCAGAAATTGTAGTTATTGGCCATTTGGGCAATCTTTTCCATTTCTCTCAACTTTCTGATTTGAAAGCCTGCATTTGCACTTGTTTCTGTCCTGTAACTCGTCTAGTACAGATACAGATTCTTAGTTTTAGCACATAAATTTGCTTATTCGTGCTCAGCACTTATTCAGAACTTGTAAGCACTAAATAAGCTACTAATTACTATAGCACTCAAACTTCCTCATTACCTAGAGGAAAACAGTTTTGTACTTACTTTTCTCACTTGCTTAGAGAAAAACAGCTCTTGTACTCACTTTCCTCACTTATCTAGAGAAAAATAGTTTTTTATTCAGGCATATCCAATGGTCAGCTCCCAGTGTTCTCTCTTGTCTATCTGATGAATCTGGGCATCTTGAGACAATGTAGAAATTGCCTCATGTACATAGACAACCCTCTCCTCCTACCACCCAAAACTACAATCTGTGAGAGATGCACTTATCTAGCCAAACTGGAGGTAAGGCTTTCTCCAACCAAGACTGAACTTGACAGTCAAGAGGAGAAGGTAAACATTTGCACCACACCACACTCATCACAGTCTCACTAAATCTACACCACCAAATCCACACATAGTAACACAAAAACATTTGCGGAGGCTCTCAATAATAATCTGTCTAAGCAACAGAGACCTCCAAAGCAGAAACGCAAGCAACCTCCATCCCCCAACACAACCCAAATGACACATAGCCCACAGACTCAGTGTGCCATTCAACCACAGCCAATAAGGCAAAACAACATACCCATCATACTAGTCATAGGTGACTCTATAGACAGGCACACTGATGTCCCACTCACCAGGCTAAACAAGAAGAAGGTTACTGTCAGCTGCCTGTCTGGTTCCAGGATCCACCACATAACCTACGCACTCAGGTCACTCCACAACAAGTACAAATATGACTCTGTCATTGTCCATGTTGGTGTGAATGACCTGAGATGTACCTCCCTGGACTACATGAAAAGAGACATGGAAGAGCTCTCCGATCTTGTAGCCCAGGCAGGTATGACCCTATCCCCGAGTAGCATTTTGCCATCGCCCAGAATGATACCGCAGTACAAGGGCAAAATGATTGACTTCAACAATTGGCTAAGCTTCTGGTGTCATTCTAAGGTGATCCAGTATCTGTCTGCTTGGGATGACATGGTTGACAGACCACGATGCTGTGCCAGAGATGGCCTGCGCCTGCCGCCCCTGGGATTCCGGATACTGGCTAAGGCTCTTACTGCCCCTATAGTGCCTTTTTTAGGCAAGGTTCGAATGACAAATTGACCACCGTAACAGGAACAGGCAAGCAAAAACTGAGGGTAATGCTACTCAATGCTAGAAGTCTAAATCTCAAAATGCAGTCATTCGAGGCACTCCTTAAAATCGAGAACATCAATATCTGTGCAATGACTGAGACCTGGTTCAAGGCTGCAGAAAGAACCCCTGCACTACCAGGCTATAACTCGTACGACACTTTTTGGCCATGTAACCTGGACCAAAACACCAAAGGCAGAGAGGTGTGTCCATATTCATTAAGGATATCCACACCTCCAGGCTAGTTGCTCAGCTTAATGCATCCGAGGTTATCCAAGTGCAACTAATGCAAAGAGCAATCCAAATTGTAGCTTGCTACAGATCCCCCACCATGTCCCAGGATTCCCACTCCTCTTTTCTTGATGTACTAGAAAATATTAGGGTTCAACCAAACACCCTAATAATGGGCGACTTCAACTACCCCGCCATTAACTGGGAAAACTCGTGTACCAACTCCTTAGCTCAACACTTTCTGGAATTCATAAACTCCAATGCCCTTGATCAACTTATCCACACCCCCACCAGGGGCAACAATATCCTAGACCTAGTCATTACCAACATGAGTGACCGGTGTTCCACACCTGAAGTCAACTCCTCGTTGGTCTGATCCGACCATAAGCTAATCACCCTTGATATCCACATCTCACCCCCACCCCCATTAAGGAAACCACTGTAAAAAATTTCTCTAAAGCCAACTTCATGCTTCTTAAGACAGAAGTGGTAAACTTCATGACACCCATGCAGATAGACAATACAGTTACAGCTGCTGAATCCTACACAAATGCACTCTATAAGCACTTAATATGAGTGCATGGATCGTGCTATCCCAAACGGAACCAAGATGGTATCCTCCAAAAAAAAGGAAGCCAATCTGGTGGTACCCTGCCATAAACAAACTGTACAACAGAAAGAAGAAACTGTTGCAAAAGAGAGTAAAATCCCATGAGTAAAGGAGCTACCTGGTCAGCCTCAGTAAGAAGTTGAGATCCCTTATAAGATCCTCCAAAGCTAGCTACAAAAACAAAATCACCACTAATTCTAAGGACAACCACAAAGCATTCTCTAGCTATGTCAAGAATCTCGATGGCAACACCCAGATCTGCTCTGAGTTACAGCACAACAGCACAAAAATTACAGAACCAGCTGATACTGCCAACATCCTGGCAGATAGGTTCAGTGCTAACTTTACCCCCCCTCTCACCCCTTAAAGGGCCCATATCTATACAGGAAGAATGCAGAGTTCCTGTAGTCGCAACTACGCAGGTAAAAGCTGCACTCTTTAAAGCCAAAAACACAGCATCCATGGGACTGGTCAACATCCCAGGCTGCGTTTTACACAAACTTCAGAACAAACTGGCTCCCCACCTAAGCACCATGTTCAATAAAAGCCTCGCATCAGGCTTTGTGCCCACTGAATGGTGCACAGCAACAGTTATCCCACTCCACAAAGGGGGAGCCACCACTGATCCTGGGAACTATCGCCCTATTAGCCTGACGAGCCTGGTCTGCAAGGCCATGGAACGTATCATCATGGAACTCATAAACAAAGACATTGGTAACCTCCAAACTCTGGATCCCACCCAGTTTGGGTTTGTGAAAGGCAGATCATGCCTCCTGAAGGCAGTCACCAAAGCCGCAGATGAGGGTAAGGTGGTTGAAACAGCCTATCTTGACCTCGCCAAGGCTTTCAACACCATCCCCCATTCTGAAATTATAGCTAAACTCACTAAACTAGGTATAAATCCTTACATCACAAGATGGGTTGCCAACTGGCTCACTGACAGAACCCACACTGTAAAAGTTGCAGACTACAAATCTGACCTCAAACCAGTGACAAATGGAGTTACCACAGGGTTCAGTCCTGGGACCTCTCTTGTTTGGTATCTACTTCTCTGAAGTACAAGCTAACAAAGTTCGCAGATGACTGCAAACTAGGAGCCATAGTCAAGTCCCCAAATGATGTGGACATCCTACAGAAGGGCCTCGGTGAGACAGATGCCTGGTATCAAAGCCATGGCCTCAAGCTCAGTGCCAAAAAGTGCAGTGTCATCCCCTTTGGTAAAAACTCTGTACCCATGAACTACCACATAGGCAGCAATCTACTTAACACTGAATGTGTGATGAGACCTTGGGACCCAGGTGGACAGTAGTCTCTCCTTTGATAGTCACATCGCCACAGTAGTCAGGAAGTCCTTCTACATGGCACACCTCATCATAAAAGGGTTCTCATCCAGGAAAAAAGAGGTCATTGTTCCCCACTACTCGACACTCATTAGACCCATTATAGAGTATAATGCCCCTTTTGGAATGTACCTCACAAGACATCTGCAGCAGCTGGAAAGGCCACAGAAGTACCTCACAAAGAGGATTACTGGCCTCAAACAAATGCCCTACACTGACCGTCTCAAATAACTTCAGCTTTACTCCGTAGCATATCACCTACTCCGAGGTGATCTCTACTTAACATATAAAGCTATGTCAAACCCAGAGCTGCTGGAGATGCTACACCTAAAGAAATCCCAATCCCACTGAGCTACATGCTCTTGGGACCTAAACCTTGTCACCACAATAAACAGGACATACTGGAGGGATAGATTCCTGTCCCAGAACAGGCTACCCATCCATGTCAAGCAAAGTTCTTCATTAGCACTCTTCAAGAAAAATCTTGAGTGGATGGGAAATAGGAAATACACCCCGGGGATCACTTCTGTGTGTCTGCTCGACAGTGGCACAGGAAAATAATTTTCTTGGGTGGTGTAAGCCAGGGAACCTTGTTGGCTAGGTTTATGTAGGCCCTTGGGCCGATAGCCTAGTACCTACCTATGAGAATGATTCAATTTATCTGTTTTTGAGTGAAATGGCACAGGCACTATATACTCCACAATTACAATTAAGACTTGTGTTCTCTGTGCCCTTCTTACTGTACTATTTGAAATATATCCCTACTGAAATTGCAGTAACTGAAATTTTTGAATTTCTAAAATTTCAAAAATGGGAATGTCCATGTTGTTATTTTCAGTCCCTCCTGCACCTCCATGTAGGGCTTTGCTGTATACCATCTGCTTCTAGATATGCTGTCTCTAATTTCTTTATACCTTGTTGAAAGGAACATATCACAAACCCCATTTCTGAAATTTTGGGATGAAGTTCAGTCCCTCAAAATTACAATAGGCATGTGTTAGGGCATCCTGTGGAAATTTCAACACTTTGTTTCGAATGGGTTACCTACTGAAATTTTGCTGTTGGACAGTGTTATATGTTTAATTATACAATGACCCCCCCCATTAATATTCCAAAGCATGATTACTGATTGGCCAGCATACCTGTTGTAAATCCCACAATATACCAACGGAAAAAGGTCCGGTCGCCCGAACTTTTTTCCGTTGGTATAAGGTGTCCAAAACTTTTTTTTTTTTAATAAAAAAAAAACAAAAACTGAGCAGCGGAGACTCTCCTCTCCGTTGCTTCCGTTTCAAAGCATTGATGTACTGGGTATGTATGCGTGGGGCGTATGTCCCATATGCATGCGCAGTACCTCAAAACAAGGAAGCAGTGTACCCCAACCAGTGGAAGAACATTAATGCGGCGTTATACAAAGACATAATTTAAGAAAAGTTTTTTTTTTCTTAAATAATGTCATTGTATAATAGCAATAACCAACTCCGTGGTTGTGGTATATTGAAGATTTACCCACGGCTGGCTTTATTTAATCACTCGGGCTTCGCCCTCATGATTAAACCACACAAACCATGAATAAATCTTCAATATAGCACACCACGTCATCGGCTAGATGTGAGACTGAGGATATTAGGGAATCAGGCAGTGGCAAAAAGTTAATTTAAGCAGGAGGAAATTTCCTACCAGGCTTCTTAGCACAGTTGGCTTATAGAAGTTAACTGTGGGCAATTCATACTAAATACATAGGGTGCTTTCAGCAGAAATCGGTTGCACAGAGAGCCAGTAAGATAAGTTAAAATTTAGTAGTATGGGATAGTCATGTGCAGTATGCAAGCATCTTACAGAGCAGATCTGTAAATTTGCAAAGAAATATGTTAAATAGATGCCTTGTACTTGTTCATCCTTAATTCAGGTTGTGATGCAGCTGGTGAGATTGTTACCTGATGGGAACAAAGTGAAGAAGGAAGTTGACATGGCATTAGATGCAGTGAGTGAGACAATGACGCCTATGCATTATCACCTGCGAGAAATAATCATCTCTACCTACAGACAGGTAAGAGCCCACTTAAGGGCTGCAGATAATATCTCTGAAAAATGCAGACAGGACTGAAAATCTTGAACATGTACGACTGTCAAAGTGCAAATGACATTGTAATGTTATCTTGCATGGATAAACCTGCTGTTGAAAAATGCCTTGGTAACTAATATTCAGGATATATTTACAATATGTTACTTTTATTGTTGTAAATCTGATCTGAGCACTTCTCTGCATATACACAGTCATGCTTGCTCACAGTTACTCATATTAATTGTCATTATGGTTAGTATTGTATAATTTGCTTTTTTGTTCCTTAAAAGCTCATCAGTAGCCATTACTTCCATACCCTATCATTGCTAGATGCTCTACTGAATGACGTCTATATCCCATCTAGGTATACAGAACAACCATGAGGCCTACAAAAATAGCCAACACTTATAAGGTGGAAATAGAGTGTAGGAAATCATTCCAATATAATCCCTTTGAAAATCTGAAAGATTTCTTATCCAAGAAAGGGATGCATGGTGGCTCAGTTCTTATTGCTTGGGCCTCACATTTCCAAGAGATGAGGTTCAGTCATGACCTCTGGTCTTCATTCTTATACCACTTGCATGTTCTCCCTGTGTTTCCATATGTTTTATCCAGGTACTTCAGTTTCCTCCCATCGTTCATAAACATGCTGGTCGACTGATGTGTTTTTGCTCAGATAAGGTATGCATAAGTGCTAACAAAGAGCAGAGCCACAGCATAATGAACAGACAGATAGCTGGCTCATTTATCGCCTGCTGCTGTGCCTCAATCTGGCACGCCTAAGTTGTAAACTGAGTTGAGAAACAAAGAAAATGTCCATGGCCCATTCTCTGATCAAGGCTCCTCACCTTTCTAAAGAAAAAAAAAGAAAATGTTTTAAACTTTTAAAAATGTATACATGAAGGACTGAAGCAAGACCTTAAGTCTTGACTGCAAAAGCAGTATCAGATTTAATTTCTGTACTGGCATGCTGATCATGTCCCCTGACACCTTGCACCTGGGTTGGCTATCCCCTTTGTCGCACCCTAGCTGTGTTGCTGATGATGTAGCTGTACCTTCACAAAATGGCAATCACAGTGCAAGTGTGCAGACTGTGGTGTGACAGGTCATGTGACCCAGTACCTTTGGCATGTTGGTGGCACGCTTGCCATGGTTTGCATTCGTGCATGTTAATATATGCAACAATGGCACAGCTGAGAGCCCATATAAAAACTGTGCAACAAAGTGCAAATTATTTATCTTATAAATAAAAAGAAACTGGATTAATAGGATAGTCAGAAAGTGTGGGGGGGGGGGCAAGCAAAAAGCACACAGAAGGATAATGGAAAAAGAAGAGTGGCATGGGGAGAAGGCAGGTATTTTATTTATTTATTTATTTATTTGTGGGACAACTGCCTCTGTGAGAACAAATTTTGAGAGAACAACAAGATGATGGAGAGTGTAGGAATGGCACCAGGAGCACACACGATCTCTCACGTGCACACACCAGCACAGTAGTGCTGATATACTTGATTGGGGACCCTCGTGCGATAAGATGGGGAATAAGGCTAAGGACATGACTGTCCTGTGCTCCCTGTTACAGCTGTGTAAGACACTGACAAATGTTATGGAGGGTGTCCGGTGTGTGTAGAATGGACAGGAAATGATAGAAACAGAAAATAATTAATCCATACATATGAAATATACATCCCTGTAAATAACAAGTGCATGTGGCAAATGTAGTGATTTGTGGAACAGATCGGCACAGTTTAATGTATATGAGATGCATAACAATAACAATATAAAGAGAGAGTGGACAGGTAATTACTGCTGTACTGGACCAGCTGGAAAATAAGCCTCACTGTAGTGGAACAAAGCTTCATTGCAGTTGGCACATCCATACCATGCCAGGAGTAGAAGGCACAGCAAAGGACACAGTTTGAAACATTTTTTCAAATGAGATTACCGTCTGACAATGACTGTGAGCACATATACAGTGGTAATTGCATAATTTTGAGGGAACAAGCAGTACAGTTCTGTAGTACTACAAAGGTGAAAAACAGTCTGCACTAGTACATTTAGGAGCACTACGTTTGACATGCAAATGGCACTGCCTGGAATAACTAGCACAAGTAAGGGCAGTAGCACAATTAGAAATAGATTTAAAGCCATCCAGCAGTCCTACAAACATGAAAATATAGACAGTGGTTAGATGTTAAAACAGCATTGCAATACTTGTCAGTGCTGGGGTAAGCGGGTGAAGCTGAGATATACGGATTAGTCAGCAGTATGGTACATATACCTCAGAGATGTACAGATTAGTCAGCGGTATGGTACATGTACCTCAGAGATGTACAGATTAGTCAGCAGTATGGTACATATACCTCTGAGGTGTACAGATTAGTCAGCAGTATGGTGCATGTACTTCAGAGATGTACAGATTAGTTGGCAGTAAGGTACACGTACATCCGTATGGTACATGTACATCAGAGGTATGCGGATTAATTATCAGTATGGTACATGTACATCTGTATAGTTCATGCACATCAGAGGTATATGAATTACTTAGCAGTATGGTACATGTACCTCAGAGGTATGCAGATTAGTCAATAGTATGGTACATGTACATCTGTATGTTACATGTACATCAGAAGTATACGGATTAGTCAGCAGTATGGTATACGTACATCAGTATGTTACATGTACATCAGAGGTATACAGATTAGTCAGCAGTATGGTACACGTACAGCTGTATGGTACATGTACATCAGAAGTATACGGATTAGTCATCAGTATGGTACATGTACATCAGAGATATACAGATTAGTCAATAGTATGGTACACGTACATCCGTATGTTACATGTACAGCAGAGGTATACAGATTAGTCAGCAGTATGGTACACGTACATCAGTATGGTACATGTAGATCAGAGGTATATGTATTAGTCAGTAGTATGGTACATGTACATCAGAGGTATATGGATTAGTCAGCAGTATGGTACGTGTACATCAGAGATATAGATATTAGCAGTATGGTACATGTACATCAGAGATGTACAGATTAGTCATCAGTGTGGTACATGTACATCAGAGGTATACAGATTAGTCAGCAGTATGGTACACATACATCCGTATGGTACTTGTACCTCAGAGATATATGGATTAGTCAGCAGTATGGTACATGTACCTCAGAGGTATACAGATTAGTCAGCAGTATGGTACATGTACATCAGAGGTATACAGATTAGTCAGCAGTATGGTACACGTACATCAGAGGTATACAGATTAGTCAGCAGTATTGGTACATGTACCTCAGAGATCTACAGATTAGTCAGCAGTATGGTACATGTTCATCATAGGTATACAGATGGTCAGCAGTATGGTACATGTTCATCAGAGGTATACAGATTAGTCAGCAGTATGGAACATGTTCATCAGTGGTATGCGGATTAGTCAGCAGTATGGTATACGTACATTAGAGGTATATGGATTAGTCACTATGGTACATGTACATCAGTATGGTTCATAGGTAAGTACTAGGCCATCATCCCTAGGGGCCTATACAAGCCTAGCCTTTCACCACCCAAGAAAATTATTTTTCTGTGCCCCTGTCAAGCAGAGCCACAGTAGTGATTCCTGGGGTGAATTTCCCATTTCCCGTCCAATTGTCAAGATTTCTGTTAAAGAGGGCTAATGAGGAGCTTCGCTTGACATGAATGGGTAGTTTGTTCCAGAGCAGGGGAAGTCTCTGGGACAGGAATCTTATCCCTCCACCATGTTCTGTTTATTGTGGTGACAAGGTTTAGGTCCCTGGAGGGTGTGGCTCGGAGAGATTGGGATTTCTTTAAGTGCAGCATATCCATCAAATGTTTGTAGTGTTTCACTGTTGCCGTCATCACACTTGGGTTATCTGCCTGCAGGCAGCCCCCAGTTGGCCCGAATACCAGAGTCTTTGGATTTCTGCATCGGATGCTAACGCTTCTTCCATGACGTCAGGTCATCAGGGGTATGAAACAGGCAGCTGGCGCCATTACATCAGCTTTTCTTACCGAGCAGGAGCCTGAAGCAGAAGCAGTTTTTGTTGGTCAACCGCTACCTGAAATTTTCATTTTTCGAGTTTGTAATCCTGAAGTCTTCTAAAGCTAAGTACCCCATTGGGGATCCTTTTTTCTTGCTCTAACCGATGTCAGAAAAAGTTAACAATTGCCTTGCCTGTGGAAAGCAAATACCTCACAGAGATTTTCATTCTTACTGTGTCACCTGTTTACGCCCAGACCACGACGTCCCTCGCTGTCAGGTTTGTGCCTTGTTTAACGCCTGAAATATTCGTCGTTGGGCTATCTTTGTTGCTAAATTCTTTTGCTCTCATTCTCCGTATTCCAAAATGGCTTTGATAACCCATCCGACTATTGATCTTACGAAAAAACATAAAGATAAAGACCGAGACAGACTGCATAGGTCCAAAACTGCTGACAGCACTTCCATTAAGCTAGTCGCCAGTCCACTGGTACTCCGTGAGGAGCCTTCGCAGCCCCTGATGCCCGCTTCTACAGATTGACAGGCCTCTGCTGAGACCTATTTGGAGTCCGGTATGCTGCGAGATGCTTCTTCGACTATGGAACCTGTGGATGTCTCTACCTCGGATGGGTCCAGAGCCGCTGTGCAGGCACTGGCTTCTGAGGGTGTATTCTGACCTACCGATGTTCGAATTAAACCGACAACTTCATTTTGGCTAAAACTACTGAGTTTGAGGCCCAGAGTACGCACTACTCCTAGAAAACAGATGACCAAAGTGCGACCAAAGTGCATGCTGAAGCTCCCATGCCACAAAAACAAATGCATAGAATGGCTGACGACCTTATTACCCTAATTAGGGGAAGCCAGCCTTCCCCTACTAAGAGACAAAGAATTGAGTTACTTTCTGATTCTACAGACCAGGAGTCTGATGACTCTGACCCTTCTGATTATCAGGACATGCCCTTATCAACCTATGAGGATTCTGATGCTGGGGAATACATTCCCTCTGCCTCCCCTCCAGAGGGCTTTTCTTTTGGTGAAGCCTTGCATACTTTGAGAGCATTTCCACTGGGAATGCTAGGACTACCCTCAGCCCAAAAAGAGACTTAGAGAAATTTGCGTTGCCTCAGCACAGGCCTCTAGCTATACCCCCCTGTCCTGGATATTGTAGATGATGTTTTTATGGAATCCAGTCTTACTCCAGATACTTTACCCCCGGCCCCTAGGAAACCTGACAGGTACTACAGAGTACCTGATTTCCACAAAATTCTCTTCAAGAATCCTGCCAGATCCAGAGACCATTTCCCAGGGACCTAAAGATATTAAGGCTACTACAGCCAAAAATTCTACCCCTTCAGACAGAGATTCCAGAGCTTTAGACAGATGGGGTAAGAAGGTATATACCTCTGCAACTCTTACCATCGGGGCATTGATATGTCAGTTTCACATGTTGAAGTACCAGCAGCATATTATGGAACTAATTAAACAAAAAAATGGTGTTACTTCCAGATTGTGCAGAAAATAAAGATTTACAAGAGCTAATGCATTCTGCTAACCAAGTTAGTAAGCATACTTTGCAGTGTGACACTGATGCCCTAGAAGTATCTTGCAGGGCTGCAGTCACTGGTTTTGTACTGAGAAGGCATGCTTGGCTGAAGGAACAAACCTTGCCAAATCATGTCAAATCCAATTTACTAGATGCTCCTTTAAATAAGGATTGCTTATTTGGCACCAAAGCAGAAGAGGTTCTTAAAAAGATGGAAGAACGAGCTAAATCTATGCAAACGGTTAAAGAATTCTTACAAGTGCAACCATTTAGATTTAGTAGGCGTTGGCCTTCTAAAAACTGGTCCTTTCCAGCCCCTCCCAGGACTTCTCAGACAAAACCCAGGGGAGACAGGCCACTCAGACTAGTGTCAGGGTATACAGAGATCTAAACAATGGAGTGTCCCCACCTCAAAAACAGGGAGTGGTATGCCGCCCTCTTTTGGAAAAAGTTCACAGTGACTTCTCAGTTATCCTTCCCAGCCCTGCCCAATTACTTGTGCCCCTAGGAGGAAAAGTTGCCCTCATGCAAAACACTGGATGTCCATTACTCAGGACAAATGGGTCCTAAACATTATATCCCAGGGGTACAGATTCTACTTCCATACACTGCCAACCCAAAGCAGTTTTCCAGACCTTCCTCCATATCAGTGGGCAGAGGCTCAAAAGCAAGTACTTTCCCTGCTCAATATCAGAGCTATTCAGCCTGTTCCAGTAGAACAAAGGGGACAGGGTTTCTACTCCAGGCTTTTCCTGGTGCCCAGAAAAGACGGCTCTTGGCACCCAATCCTGGATCTGTCAGCTCTCAGCACCTTTCTGGTGGTCCCAAAATTCAAGATGACCTTTCTGGTGGTCCCAAAATTCAAGATGCTTACCCTGCAACAGCTTCTCCCTATGCTAGCCAAGGATACGTGATTAGTCACTCTAGACCTAAAAGAAGCGCATCTACACATCCCCATAATCAGTTTTCTGCACTTCCCTTTGGCTTATCTACTGCACCCAGAGTATTCACAAAGTGCCTGGCTCCAGCCATTACATACTGCAGGCAGAGAAATATCCACATTTTCCCATACTTGGATGACTGTCTGATTCAGGCAGTCAGTCGGGAATTGCTACTTCAGCACCTGGCATTTGTAAAAAACCTTCTCACTTTATTGGGGTACACCATCAACGAAAATAAATCACAACTGGTACCCAGTAAAAAGATTGTATTCCTGGGAGCAAGCTTGGACACAACTTTCCAGATGGCATTTCTCACTTCAGAAAAAACAGGTCTATCTGACAAACTACTTCAAACAAATCGCCACCAGAACCCATCTATCTGCAAGACAAATACTGCAAGCCCTAGGGTTCATGGCCTCATGTATTCTGCTAAGTCCATATGCAAGACTGCATATGAGGAAACTTCAATGGTACTTAAAAAGTCTTTGGTGCCAGCATTCTCAGGACCTGGAAACAGTCATTCCAATCATACCTTGTCTAAGGGCAGAGTTCCTTTGGTGGGAAGAAGCACACAACCACAACAAGGGACTGCTTTTCACTCAACTCCTTGCCGCCCAAACCCTGACAATGCATCAGGCTATGCATGGGTGGCTCACATGGCAGGCAAATGCATTCAGGGCCACTGGAGCCCAGCCCAGAGTCTCCTGCACATCAATCAAAAAGAGATGCTAGCTGTACAGAATGCTCTGACAGCCTTCAAATACCTAATCCTTCCAGGACAACTGCTGATAAAAACAGACAACACAACAGTTATGTGGTACATAAACAAGCAGTGGGGAACCCATTCTTACCTACTCTGCAGGTTAGCCATGGCCCTGTGGAACACAGCCTTGAGCAACCAAGTGCATCTACAAGCTCAATTCCTGCCAGGCAAACAAAATTCACTGGCACACGACTTAAGCAGAAATCTCCTAGACCCACATAAGTGCAAATTGGAAACCAGAGATGGGGGACACCAGTGGTGGACCTATTTGCCTCCCCTGAGAACCACCATTTGAGCAAATTCTGCACCAGGAACCCTCACAACAGGGACTGGAAAGTGGATGCCCTATCCTTTCAATGGGAAAACCTCTCCATTTATGCCTTTCCCCCTTTGCCCCTCCTCTCAAAAGTACTACTCAAGGTAAAACAGGACAGGCCAAGGGCAATTCTTATTGCCCCAGACTGGCCATGCCAACACTGGTACCCACTCTTGCGCAGTCTGACAACAGCGCCACCCTGGCACCTTCACCAGAATCCTACCCTGCTGTCACAGCAGGAGGGACAGATTTGGCATCCACAATTGCAATCCCTAAACCTTGCGGCCTGGCTTATCCCTTGAATACTCCACCAGCAGCCCTCCGCAAACAGGTGCTGGACGTCATTCTTGAAGCCAGAAGGCCTAGTACTAGGAAATCCTATGCTGAAAAGTGGAAAAGATATTGTTCTTGGTATCAGTCTCAAGGGAAGGATACAGCAGTGCCCTCCTTACCTCTAATCCTGGATTACCTAGCAGAGCTACTCCACAGAGGCCTATCCTTCTCCTCCATTAAGATTCATGCCTCTGCCATCTCAGCTCATTGTAATATTGAACCACCTCTATTTTCTCACCCTGTCATTAAACAGTTTCTGAGAGGTGCTAACAACGTAAGACCCCCTAGGAGAGCACCTACCCCTGCATGGGACCTTAATTTTCTACTGGAAAAGCTCACACTTTTCCCTTTTGAACCTTCAGCAGAGCTAAAATTCCTGTCTTGGAAAACAACCTTGCTTTTAGCCATAACTTCAGCAAGAAGAGTGTCTGAGTTATAGGCACTAATGTCTCTGGAACCCTTCATTATTTTCCATGCTGACTGGGTTTCCCTCAGGACTAACCTGTCCTTTATGCCTAAGGTGGTGTCCAGTGTGGCTCTAAACCAATCCATCCATTTACCAACCTTCTTCCCTAACCCCCAGAATAAAGGGGAAAGGATCCTGCACTCTTTGGACGTGCACAGACAGCTCAGGTTCTACCTTGACAGGACTAAACCTTTCAGAAAATCTGACCAGCTGCTAGTCAGCTTTGCTACAGGGGCAGAGGGTAAGGCCATTTCAAAGCAAACTGTTTCCAAATGGATAGCACACTGCATCCATTTCTGCTACAAGCACCATGGAAAAATTACCCCACAGGGGATCAGACCACACTCCACTAGGGCTACATCCACCTCTACAGCATTTCTGAGGGGAGTCCCTACCAGGGACATTCTGGAAGCTGCAACCTGGAGTTCTATTCACACCTTCACCAAGCATTACCATTTACCAATCTTTTCTAAATCCAGAGCTGGATTTGCTACAGCAGTCTCGCAAGGCCTACTAGCCAACCCTAATGCCTCTTGATGCCTCCACCCTTCCTCAGCTTTGGGAATCAACCCAAGTGTGATGATTGCAACAGTGAGACACGAAGAACATAGTACAGTTGTGTTCACTTATCATAAATGTAGATGTTTGAGTGTATTCACTGTTGCAGTCCTGGTTTCCCTCCCTCCAGCCCCCATGGCTTTCTCTGTCTTTCTACCTCTCCTCTCTATGGCCATTCCTAATGGCATTGATATTTACTTTTTACTGATGGCGTTCCCCACCATATACTAGCATCCCATTTTGGGGGCTTCTGATATTTGGGGCAAGAAAAACTGATGTAATAGTGTTGGCTGCCTGTTTTATACCCCTGAGAAACTGACATCATGGAAGAAGCGACAGCATCCGATGCAGAAATTCTAAGACTCTGGTATTCGGGTCTACTGAGGGCTACCTGTAGGCAGATAAACCCAAGTGTGATGACTCAACAGTGAATACACTCTAACATCTACATTTTGGTTAAGTGTACACAACTGTACTGTCTGGGTTATACATGGCTTTGTACATTAGGCAGAGGTCGCCTCGGAGTAGGCGATATGCGACGGAGTAGAGCTGGAGTTTTTTGAGATGGTCGGAGTATGGCATCTGTTTGAAGCCAGTAATCCTCTTAGTGAGGTATTTCTGTGGCCTTTCCAGCTGTTGCAGATGTCTTGTTGAGGTACATGCCAAATGGGGCATTGTACTCTATGATGGGTCTAATAAGGGATGAGTAGAGAGGAATAATGACCTCTTTTTCTGGAGGAGACCCCTGTGCCATGTAGAAGGATTTCCTGACTATTGTGGCAACGTGATTATCAAAGGAGAGACTACTATCCACCTCTGTCTTAAGGTCTCTTATCACACTTTCGGTGTTTAGTAGGCTACCGCCTATGTGGTAGTTCATGGGTATGGTATTTTTCCCAAAGGGGATGACAATGCACTTCTTGGCACTGAGCTTTAGGCCATAACTTTGACACCAAGCATCAGTCTCAGTGAGGCCTCTTTGTAGAATGTCAACATCCTTAGGTGAATCGATTATGGCTCCTAGTTTGCTGTCATCTGCAAATTTCATTAGCCAGAGACCACCTGTATTAGCCTTGATGTCAGAGAAGTAGATACCAAACAAGAGAGGACTCGGGACAGAACCCTGTGGTACTCCGCTTGTCACTAGTCTGAAGATGGATTTGGAATTGGCTACTTTCACTGCGTGGGTTCTGTCAGTGAGCCAGTTGGCCACCCATCTTGTGACATAGGGATTTGTGCCTAGTCCAGTGAGTTGGAATTGGCTACTTTCACTGTGTGGGTTCTGTCAGTGAGCCAGTTGGCCACCCATCTTGTGACATAGGGATTTATGCCTAGTCCAATGAGTTTATCTATAATGCCAGAGTGTGGAATATTGTCGAAAGCCTAGGCTGTGTGCACCACCTTATCCTCATCTACGGCTCTGGTGACTGCTTCGAAGAAGTCTATCAGGTTTAGGAGGAATGATTTACCTTTTGCAAACCCATGCATCAGAGGTATACGGATTAGTCATCAGTATGGTACATGTACATCAGAGGTATACAGATTAGTCACTAGTATGGTACACGTACATCTGTCTGGTACATGTAAATCAGAAGTATACGGATTAGTCAGCAGTATGGTATTACATACATCAGTGTGTTACATGTACATCAGAGGTATACAGATTAGTCAGCAGTATGGTACATGTACATCAGAGATATACAGATTAGTCATCAGTGTGGTACATGCACATCAGAGATGTACAGATTAGTCTGCAGTATGGTAGATGTACATCAGAGGTATACAGATTAGTCAGCAATATGGTACATGCACATCAGAGGTATACGTAGTAGTCAGCAGTATGGTACATGTACATCAGAGGTATACGTATTAGCAGTATTGTACATGTGCATCAGAGGTATACAGATAGTCAGCAGTATGGTACATGTACATCAGAGGTATACAGATTAGTCATCAGTATGGTACACGTACATCAGAGATATACAGATAGCAGTATGGTACATGTACATCAGAGGTAAACAGGTGTTTGAGAATGAGTGAAGGACTTAGTTTTTTTTTTCAAATTTTTATTTTCCAAATAATGTTTAAAATACAGTCATCAATAAACAAGTATTATAAACCTTTATATACATTATGTACAATTGACCTGAACAAAGGAGGGAAAAATTAATAAAATATAAGAAATTAGTAACAAAAATTTATTATAATCAATCAATAATGTATAAAGTTACACATTAATTATTAAGGGTTCATTTTTAATGTCTCAATAAGAGTTAACATTTTTTCCCAAGGATTGTTTGTCCACGTTTTAGATGAAATTCTCGATTCCTTCACCTTGATTTCTAATGTCCCTGTTTCTTCCATCAATCTCAAGAATTCTTCCAGAGTAGGTTCTTGTGAAGACTTCCACTTTCTAGTTATAAATTTCCTTGCCACAGCTAGTATGGACCAAAGTAGGTACAGGTCTTTTTTATTCATTCCAATAGTACCATTAACATTTAAGAGGACTAAAGATTTGGTTAAAATAAAGGTATCTGTGAATATAGCTCGGAGAAAAATAGCAATTTCTTCCCATAATTTTTTTATATTAATATAATCAAAGAAATATATGAGACAAATCAGATTTAGAGTTTAAAGAACATCTCCAACAAATGGATTTACCAAGTGAATTGAATTTGGCTAGTTTATCAGGTGTAATAAATGCCCTGTGAATATATTTCCATGTAAATATTTTCCATACTTGTAAATTAAATGTTAAGTTAACAGAACATAAAATATTTGTTTTACTCTCAAGTAATAGATTAGTGTGACATCCTTTTGCTATGAAATTCCAATATCTTGCATTAGGGTTAGTTTTATATGTTATCAATAATTTGTATAATTTTGAAATTAGATTAGTCCAAATATAATTGTTGTAAATAACTTCAGATATTAGACTTATCAAATCTGGACTAGTTGTCGTAAATAACTTCAGATATTAGACTTATCAAATTTGGACTAGATTTATAAGGAGAATTAATAATTTTACTATTAAGATCCTTAACATATGATGATATGATTTGTAGCATCAGCCAATCTGCTGATGGAATGTCATATTTATTCTGAATTTGTTGAATGTCTAATACTACTTGATTCTCTATACAATGTTGCCAACAAGTGAAGTTTTTCCCCCTCCCATCTAGTTAAAATAACATTATGAATTTTATTGAATACATTCTTTGTAGAGCTAAAGGGTATTATCAAGTCTAGCCAAATCTTAATATCCATGTTAGTATATATAAATCTTCTGAATAAATTGTAAATATTATTTATATAATTTAAGTTTGTTGATTTTGTTATAGTATATTGAATATTAACCGTCAATATGTGCCACATCCTATTATTTTGTTCACTTAATATACAATTTTTAATTATTTTATTTTCATTTAGAAAAATAGTGTGTAATGTTTTCCATGTTGAAGAATAATTAGGATCTATCCAATTAATGATGGTTCTTAATATGGAAGCTTTTATGTATGATTCTAGATCTGGAAGGTTAATTCCACCCATTTCCCAAGATCTAATATGATGTGTATAGGCTATTCCATTTCTTTTTGGATACCAAAGAAAGTTTAATAGAATTTTATGTATTTCTTTCAAATTTTTCTTGTTAGGTACTATAGGAATAGCTTGCGCAATGTAATTAATTTTTGGAAGTGTTGTCATTTTTATTATTTGTAATCTATCCTCAAATCTCAAGAACATTTTATTCCAGCTTACTATTAACATTTTTATTTTATTAATTATGTTGCTATAATTTGGGGCTAACATAGATTCCAAATTATCACATAGTGTTATTCCTAAGTAATTTATTATGGGAACTTGTGTTCCTATCACACAATTTGTAGTTAAGGTAAATTTTCTATTCAATGTATATAATTAGACTTTCCCTTGTTAAATCTAAGGCCGGAAATATGATAAAACTTTTCCACTATTTCATCTAGTTTTTGTACTGATTTCAGCGAGACAGATAACGTGAGTAAAACATCATCAGCAAATAACATAATTTTTGAATTGAGTTGACCATATACATCTACACCTGATATATTAGAGTTGTGGTGTACTAATGAGGCAAATAATTCAATTCCTAAAGAAAACAGGATGGGAGATATTGGACATCCCTGCTTTGTACCTTTGGTTATTTCAATAGCCTTCGAGGTAAATGGCCCAAGTTTTACATAAGCCAAATTGTTTTTATAAATATTCTTTATTAACGTAATAAAATTAGTAGGAAATTCAAACAATTCTAAAGCCTTAAAAAGAAAATCCCAGCTCAACGAATCAAAGGCTTTTTCTATATCCAAAGCTACTATTAGAGCTTCTTGGTTGTTTCTGTTTAGAAAATCTATGAGTGTTAGAATTCTTTGTATATTGTCATGTGTGTGTCTTTTATAAATCAATCCTGCTTGATCCTCATTTATTATGTGTGTCAATGACTTTTTAATTCTACTAACTTATATTGACATGAAGATTGTATAATCATTGTTAAGTAAAGATATTGGCATATAAGAATTACACTGCTAAGGGTCTTTGTTTTCTTTTATAATGGGTGTAATTAAGGAGTATCTCCATGAAATTGGAGTTGTGTTTTGTGCTAGAATTTCATTCAAAGTTTTGTGAAACAATGATATCACTGAAGATGGAAATATCTTATACAATTCATTAATTATTTCATCAATTCCCGGTGTTTTATTACTTTGACTTTCCTTGATTTTTTTTGAGTAATTTCTTTTGGTTTTTGAATGTCTAACTTTAACTTTTCTGGTAACGCCTTTACCTTTACTAATTTCAGGTCTAAGTTTGATGTATTAGTTATATGTGAAGTATCATTATAATGGTCCGAGAAATAATGTTTAAATGCATCTAGTATATCATTTATATCCGAAACCTTTTTGTTTTTTTTCCTTCCTTCATGTATAATACTTGTAATATTATTTTCAATCGAATGTTTTTTTAATCTCATTGCTAAATTATGCATATGTTTGGGTGATACTGCATAGGAACTAAGTTGTAACCTTTCTACAGCTATATTAGTTTTGTGAGTTAGGATTTCATTATATCTTTTGTTTAGGTCTTCCAATGCTTTTTATGACTATTTTGTGTGCAAGTAGATGAATTAATAGTGAGATCTGTAATTTGTTTTTGGATGTTACATAATTCTGATTCCCACTATTTTAGCTTGTTTTTATACCATGAAAGATTTTTTCCATTTAGATAGGCTTTCAAGGTATCCCAGAGATCAATTACATTTATTTCAGTAGTGTAGTTTATATTTAAAAATAATTGTACTTCTGACTCTAACCAAGGTTTAAATTGTTTTAATTTTGTAATGTAAGCTGGAATTCTTGACATCAAAATTAATTTCTTATAATCTGTATGATTTTGAGAATTATGGTCTGAAAAGGGACAATGGATTATGGAAAATTTTATTATTTTTGAATTTAGCTCTTGAGATATGAAGATTTTATCAATTATTGTATGTGTCCCAAATCTGTGGTCTTGGTGTGAAAATAATAATGAATTGTTCTCCTTATAACTAAATGTATCAATTAGATTTAAACTTTCTTCCCATTTCTTAAGTAGCTTCCCTATAGAACTTGCACACAAATTTCTTTTCCTTGTGGTCTCTGATTTATTCAATATACAGTTAGTCACCTCCCAAAATCAAATTTCCTTTATATACTCTAGTTATTAGATCCATGTGTTTTCTTATCGTTCCAACCCCAATACCTGGAAACCAATATATATTTACTTATGTCCAGAGTCTATTGTTATATTTTACTATTACTATGGCTAGGAGTCCTTTATCTTCATATGTGTAAATGATTTGAGGCATAGTGACTTTTTTCCCATAAAATTAAAGTTCCCCTAGTCTTTTTCTTATATGAAGAATGAGATAAGACCATATATTCATTAGGATTCCAGCTAAAAGTATCATTTGTTTTGAAGTGAGTCTCTTGAAGAAATACTGTTTGTACTTTATTTAATTTCGTATATCTTAATAAATTAGATCTTTTCCTTGGATTGTTTAAACCGTTAGTATTTGAGGATGAAATAGTCAAGTCCATTCTCAGTATTTAACTTTACATCATATTTGTTTTGCATTATATTTTGTAATACCTTACCAAATGTAAAATGTGTAACTAGTGTGTTAATAATTCTCATTGTAGTCAATATTTTAATTTTGGTCAAATTACATAAAATAGAGTTTAATTCAGGCCAATAAAGAAAAGAAAAAAGAAAAATGCCAAAATTACTTGTATAACAACAAGTATATAAATATTGTTGTAAACCCTCTAATGTACATGAAGTGAAATACACTTCCAATCTGCTAGAATGAGAAGAAATCTAACAGATTGCCTATCATAACTTCCCTCATGAAAAAAGAAAGACAAAAAAAACCCTTTCGAACTCCAGTACATCTTTTCTCTTATCTTGGAGATTTAACAATATTAATTATTATTTTCTCTATATAACTATTAATAATGAATTAACATAATGTATGGAAATGAGTATTGATTTGGTAATACAATTTAATATTAGCTTAGACTTCTTTTTCAGAATATAATCCTCCTATCATGCACCACTTAAACATTCATAAAGTAAAATCTCATTTGTAACACAGTAATTGTTGGTTAACATTAGTTCTCTTTAGCCTGAGAGTAGTATATATAGATATTAATAGTCTCCGATATTCTGATATGATCAATATACTAATGATTGTCAGATAAACACTCTCCTACATACTAAAAATATATTATAACTGAGTGAAGTAGATTTAGAAGTGTATCAGTAAGTGAAAATAAATACGGACAAGTCTGTTCAGAACACTTGAATCATACAACAAAAACTATGTAGTCCATGGAATGAACCCTTAGAGTTGTGTTCACTAGAGATGATAATGTAAATATGTTTGAGTGAACAATACATGTCATAAATCTCTACCTATCATGCACATGCTTTCAATTAGAGACAAATGAAAACATAACCAGATTCAGTTATTTTATGTTCACCCATGAATGTAGTTGTGACAAATTAAAAGAAAAAATGAAGAAAGACAACATTAGACCATAGTGATCACTCACTGATGATGAAACAGAAGCAGTTTGCCCTGATAAGTGGCCATGTGGGTGAGCAATTTATTAATTTCTTAATACTAATGCATAGTTATAATATCAATTCATATTATGAGAATATCATCACAGAATATTGAACAAAATGCTAGTTAAGACAGAGCATTACTGAAGCTATTCTGCACAGCCACAGTTCCTTAGAACCTTTATAATAGAGTGTTTATCAAAGACTGTGTCATGCAGCACGATAGAAGAGTAGGCAGGCTCCCTTCTTTGTTATTAAATTGTTAAAAGTAATGAGAGTCTAAAAAATACAAAACATATTAAGCTGAACAGTGCCTTAAGAAATCTATCTCATATCTATTTAATTAGTGTTCTACTTGAATTTCTCATCAAGAATTACAATTTACAAATCTGTCTTATTTTACTACTTAAAGCAGTAGCAAAAGCCGACCATGAAGACATTTTCTCATGGGCCCTTTACTTTAAAGAAATAAAGATGAAATTCCAAAGTGAGCTCATTTTACCAACCATCTCACTAAGAAACGGATAACCTTATTTAAAAAGTTATCAATATTCAGTAAAAATATCAACTGCATAATACTCAGCTATACAACTAATGTCTAAAGGATTAAAGGCAGTTTATGTTATAAATCCCTGCCTTAACCAGATGTGTAGCATGCAGAATATCATTTAGGATTTGCATTTCTTAGGAACCTATGTCTGTAAATGTGTAATTCAAGCAATTCTTGGTAGAGTGAATGACATCTAAACTACTTTGTTATGCTAATTTATGTGCAGTTTTACTATAGGTTTCCAAGTACTTCCCCATCATCAAGGCAGCTGCCACAATACATCAACAGGCCAAAAAGATGCCAATTTTATGAGTTATAGAACCATGGCTTAAAGTTTTGCTGGGAATAAATCAACTGTTCATCATAGAAAATAAGTACACATGCCCACACAATTTAGTAGTGCAGTTAAACAACTACTTGCATGTTGGTGTAAGAATTTTGGCTAATTACCAGCATCTTTGCCACTTTACTGAAAGATGAACCCCACTTACCAAAGATTAGAAAGCACTAAAGGGTGAGGAGAGTAATCAGTAATTTACTATCTACTGTATTCACTATTTATTTGGTTACTACTTAATTAATTCAATTGAACATGTCTAGGCAGTGTGAGCAGAGGAACATAACACTGCACAGTACAGGGTTTACTATGTTATCTAATAAAGCAACGTGCACATTATATTCAAATAAGCAGGAGTTATAAGTACAAGGTAATAAGTCCCTTTATGGCTTCTGAAATTACATGATTTCTGTTACCAGGTTAATGAAGTATTAAGTATATGTCTAAAACCTGTCTTAATTTTACTTATGTGCACAGAAGTATGTCACAACTACAGCTGATGTGTGCATCTCACACACATATTTTCCTATTTACACTTGCAACGCTGTAACAGATGCTTACGAAACTATCAGACATGTTATTTTACTGGATTACCATAGCATAGTGCATCTTATAGCCTTGGTAGGAGTAATTCAGAAGTAAGAAAGGACTGTGTTTACCTCGTGTAACAATGTAGTCTGTAATGCTTCTATTACTTTTTCAATTGGATGTTATTCAATGTTACTGTAAATTCTTTTTTGTGTTACCTACATGAAAAACAGCTACTCTGTCACTGATTTCACACCTATTCTTTTTATTTATTTAAAAGAAGTCAGGGTTTGTAGATTTTAATAATCCAAAGACCATGTTACATGAGCTTAAAATATACTGCTTGTGCAACTATCACACTACAAGCGCTACCTTAACAACAGACAAGCAGGGGATTCCTTAACTGACTATTTCCACCTTAATTCCTTCATAGCAGACAAGGGAAGCTCTAAGTAGTGCACACGAATGTTTCAAATAACAGCGTTGTCAGAACCCAGTAATGGAACTCTCTTTATAGTGACTCTGTTTTTTTCCACATTTTTGTTACATTTATTTAAAAATATGGATATCTATGTTACTTTTGAAATGGGAATTTGAAGTATAGTGAAGTCAGTAAGCCACAGAAATTGATAAAAAAATTTCAATTCCTAATCTGCAACAATGAGGTGAACTAAATATACTATTAATAAAAAGGGAGATGAGAAAAACATTTGCTGTCTCTGTTCTTCCTTTACATATAACTAATTATACTAAAGTGAAAGATAACATTTGAATCTGGTTTTCCTCACTGCCTATGAATGAGATGTAACTATATTTGTAGATGTCTCTCTAGGTTATAAAACAATTTAACATGATCAGACACGACCACTAGACCTGTGATGAGTATGTTGCATAAAGTATAAGTTTTAAGAAAAAGTATAAATGTCTCAGAGTATAATAGGCAAATTAATAGATAAAATGCATACATTTTGAGGTAAAGTCCAGAAGTCTATATCTTTGTTGATTCTTTGAGAGATTTGGAAGACTATCTAGTTTTAGTATCAGTTCTTTGTTTCTTTTTCCTTACATCAGACCAAGTATTTTTTTCTGGTGATCTTATCAAGTTGGTGGAAACAGTCCAGTCCATTTCTTCAGGACTTGTGATGATGATATTCTTGATGAAGGTAGAAGCTTCTTCAATGTTAAAGGTTCTCAAGTCATTTGAATAGAAAATTTGGTACTTTTCCGTTAACGGGGCAACACTGTTAACATGATCGTTCAGCTGTAATCCAGTTCGTTAGCATGTTTATTAACCACTTGTCTGTACAAATTATTTGTTGCAGTAATTTATTTGTTTATTTGTAAAAAATAGAAGTTATTTTAAATCGTGCACACATCTCATTAACAGACATGTTAAGGTCCTAGATTACAGCTGAATGATCACGTTTAAAATACTGCCTCGCTAAGTTACAAGGACAGAAAGTAGAAAAATAAAGAAATACTTCCATCTAGATAAGTCCTTTTTTTTAATTTTGCTATACACACCACATTACTTGGCATGAAATGAACTATCTCCCTTTACAGTGTCGTAATTCACATGTAGTCCATGCAGTTCTCAAGTGGCGAAACTTGAAGACATACTCATGATGAATATATTTCATCAGAGGGATTCTACTTCTTTTGGCATGAAATGATGTTAGAAATGCAGGGAAATGGCTATGTATATGTTTGCCTTGAAGTGCTTAAAACACAGAAGTTGTTAAGATGCGACGTTAAAATAAAATATTAGTACATCCCAACAGCGGTCAATTCTGTTGTCAGCGATGCCTTGCTAAATCAGTGGCTGATGCTTTAAAAAAGGAAACACTTTAATACTAATCATTTGTTTTGTTTTTTTTTGTTTTGATTTTTTTAATATTCCGTTATTTGGCAATTTGTTTTTAACTATTCTGTTATCGGGCAAACAGTGTAGATGCAGCTGCTGAGCTGTGAATCCACTGTCAAACCATGTATTTTTGATGTTAATGTTACCAGGCGTGTATCAAATCATTACATGGATAATATTTAAAAAAATAAGCTGTAACCACTACATTTTACACACACCTGTTAAGATTAAAATCAAACATACACAGTTGGACACTGGATTCGGAGCTCAGCAACTGCATTAACAGTGTTGCCCCGATAATGGAAAAGTACCGAAAATTCTGATTCTAGCAGGATAAGCTCTCTCAACTCAGTACTGCTGTAACCAGTCAGGAGGAGAAGGAAACCACACTCAATACAATTCCAGTCTCACAAAGACCTACCACGACAGCAAATCAAACACATAAACACATAAAAACATACTCGGAGGCTCTAAATAAAAATCTGCCTAAGCAGCAGAGACCTACAAAGCAGACACCCAAGCAACCGCTACCCCAAAGCAAAACACGTGCAACACATAGCTCACAAAGCCAGTGTGCCGAACAGTCACAGCCCTTAAGGCTAAACAACACACCTCTGACACACTTGTAATAGGCGACTCTATCGTCAGGCACACTGACGTCTCGCTCACCAGGCTGAACAAGGAGAAGGTCACGGTGAGCTGCCTGTCTGGCGCTAGGATCCGCCACATAACACAAGCACTCAGGTCACTCCAAGGTAAGTACAAATATGACTCAGTCATCGTCCATGCTGGTGTGAATGACCTGAGACATGCCTCCCTGGACTACATGAAAAGAGACATAGAGGAGCTCTCTGAGCATGTAGCCCAGGCCGGTATGACCCTGACCTTGAGTAGCATCTTACCCTCACCAAGAATGATGCCACAATATGAAGACAAGATGATCAATTTCAACAATTGGCTTAAGTATTGGTGTCATTCAAAGGGGATCCAATGCCTGTCTGCCTGGGATGACATGCTCGACAAGCCACGATGCTTCACTAGGGACGGCTTGCAACTGTCACCCCTGGGCTTTCGGATATTGGCAAAGGCTCTTGCCACCCCCATAGTGCCTTTTTTAGGCAAGGCTCAAAAGACAAATCCACCTCCATAGGTATCACAAGGGATAAGAAACTAAGAGTAATGCTACTCAACGCCAGAAGTCTAAACCTCAAAATGCACGCACTCAAAACTCTCCTTCGCATGGAGAACATCGATATCTGTGCAGTAACAGAAACCTGGTTCAAGGCTCCAGAGAGCACGCCAGCACTACCAGGTTATACCTCATACCATGTTTTTCGGCCACAAAATTTGGACCGAACCACAAAAGGAGGGGGAGTATCAATATTCATCAAAGATACCCACACCTCCATGTTGGTGGCACAGCACTTAGCATCAGAGACTATCCATGTGCAACTAACAGTGGGTAAAACTGCCTTCCAGTTTATAGCCTGCTACAGACCACCCTCCCAAATCCAGAAACCCCACTCGGCCTTCCTGAGAACACTGGAAAATATGAAGGTCTCTCCAAACACCATTACATTGGGCGACTTCAACTACCCTAACATAGACTGGGAGCATTACTCTAGCTCCAACACCCTAGCCCAAAGGTTCCTAGAATATATAAACTCAAATGCTATGGAACAACTTGTTGCCACTCCCACAAGAGGGGAAAACATACTGGACCCTGATCATCACCAACATGGGGACTCTATGCTCTAGACCAGAAGTGTATCCCTCACTGGTAAGATCAGACCATAAACTAATCTCACTAGATATTCACATCCCGACCCCAGCCCCTGCCCAGAAAACCACAGTGAAAAACTTCTGTAAAGCAAATTTCACACTCCTCAAAACCGAGGTGAAATACTTCAAAGCCCCCGGGCCTGTGAAAAATACGGCCCAGACCGCAGAATCCTTTATAAACGCATTCTATGAACACCTTCAGGAATGCATGGATCATGCAATCCCAAATAAAACCAAGACCCAATCCTCCAAGGTTAGGTGTCCTGTCTGGTGGACCCCAGCCATAAACAAAACTATACAATAGAAGGAGGAAGCTACTACATGATAGAGCAAAATCCCAAAAAGGGAAGGCATCTCTGATCAGTATTAGCAAAAAACTACGGGCACTCATAAAATCGTCTAAGGCCAGCTTCGAGAGAAAAATTGCACAGGACACTAAGGATAATCACAAGGCTTTCTTTAGTTATGTTATGAACCTGGGTGGGAATTCCCAGATATGCTCAGAATTAGTCCAAAATGACAAAAAAATACACCAAACCCACAGACATTGCCAACATCCTAGCTGGCAGGTTCAGTGCAAACTTCTCCCCCCCTTCCCCACCAAAAGGGCAAATATCTATCCCAGCAGAGTGCTGCCCCCCTGACATCTCAGATGTTCAGGTAAGAGCCGCCCTCTCCAAAGCAAAAAACACAGCATCAATGGGACCAGACGGTGTCCCGGGCTGCGTCCTACATGAACTCCAAGAAGAACTAAACCCAAGCATAAAACTACTGTTCAATCTCAGCCTTACTACAGGATATGTACCCAAAGAGTGGCGTACAGCAACAGCAGTCCCTCTCCACAAAGGTGGTGCCTCAATGGATCCTGGAAACTATCGCCCCATAAGCCTGACTAGCTTGGTCTGCAAAGCTATGGAAAGGATCATCATGGACCTCATAAATAAAGATATTGGGGACCTACAGACACTGGATCCTACCCAGTTCGGCTTTAAGGGCAGATCCTGCCTCTTAAACCTGGTCGATTTCTTTGAAACAGTCACCAAGGCCATTGACGAGGGGAAGGTGGTCCACACAGCCTACCTGGACCTTGCAAAAGCCTTCGATACAATACCCCACTCGGGCATTATAGATAAGCTCACCAGCTTACATATAAACCCCTGTGTCACTAGATGGGTTGCAAACTGGCTCAAGGACAGAACCCACATGGTTAGAATTGCTGGAGCCATGTCAGACTCTAAACCAGTTACAAGTGGCATCCCACAAGGCTCAGTCTTGGGACCTCTCTTGTTCGGTATATATTTCTCGGAGGTACAGGCTAACATGGAAGGACTGTGGCTGACCAAGTTCGCAGATGACTGCAAACTGGGCGCCATAATCGACTCTTCAGCCGACACAAGCATCCTACAAAAGGGACTCATAGAAGCAGACAACTGGTGCCAGAGCTATGGCCTCAAGCTAAACGCCAAAAAGTGTATAGTCATCCCCTTTGGCAAAAACAAAGTGCCCACAAATTACCACATAGGTGGTAATCCATTAAGTACGGAAGAAGTAATTAGGGACCTGGGTACCCAAGTTGATAACAATCTCTCATTTGACAACCACATGGCCAAAGTGGTTAGAAAAACATTTTATATAGCCCACCTAATCATGAAGGGATTCACATCTAGATCAGGGGAGGTCATCGTGCCTGTTTACTCATCCCTTATCAAGCCCATAATTGAGTACAATGCCCCTTTTGGGATGTACCTTACCAGACACCTGCAGCAATTGGAAAGACCCCAAAAGTACCTCACCAAGAGGATCAAAGGGCTCAAACAGATGCCTTATGCTGCCTGGTTAAAGAAACTCCAGCTCTACTCAGTGGCATACCGCCTGCTCAGAGGCGATCTGTGCCTGACGTATAAAGCTATGTCCAACCCGGAATTAATGGACATGCTGCACCTCAGAAAATCCAAATCCCATCGAGCTACGAGCTCGAGAGACTTGAACCTCAGCACTGAAATAAATAGGACATGCTGGAGGGACAGATTCATAACCCAGAGGCTCCCTTCACTCTGGAATAAAATCCCAGTCCAGGTTAGGCAGAGTCCCTCATTGACTCTCTTCAAGAGGAATCTTGATGAGTGGATGGGAAGATTGTAGGTTTACCCCGGGTATCACTTCTGTGTCACTGTTAGACAGAGGCAGAGCATCCTAACCTCGAAAAAGGGCATAGCAAAATTCATTTAAAATGGGTGGCGAAAGCCAAACACATTCTGGCTAGGCTTATAAATGCCCTAGGGCAGATAGCCTAGTATGAACCTATGAACCTATACCATCTGTGCTTTTATTTTGTTTGAGAAGCCAAGTTTTTTTCCTTGTTTCTAACACTTTTGCAGTATTGTTAAATCTGATCCGACTCTGTTTATATGTTATGGGACTTTTTCTCCAGGATGTATTTAAAATGAGCTCTTTATCCAAGGAGGACAGGAACTCTACTACAATTGATCTTGGTGGTGCATTAGGTGAAGAGGGTATAGATTTTACTACGTCTCTGTGAGCTCTTTCTATTCCATTTGATAATACCTCTTTTAAATCAAGCACTTCGAGAAGCCAGGAATTCAAAAAGGTGATGATGTCGTCTCCCTCAGTTTTTTCTGGAAGACCAAATATTCTTATATTAGTTCTCCTCTCTCTATTCTCTAAATCATCCACTTCATTAAGTATACAGTTATTTTGGTGAAGTAAGAATTCTGTCTGATTTTCCTCTTCTATGAGTCTTCCATCTATGTATGTCATTTAGCGAGGTCTCCATATCAAGTAATTTACTTTGTTGTTGCTGCAGTATTTCTTTTAGTACATCTGTTTGCTTTTGGCAGTTTTCCTTGAGACTTTCCAGATTATCAGTGAACCTATCCATTTTCAACGACAGTTCATGTAGTGTGGAAGACATTAGTTGTATCTCCTTCTTCAGAGTGGTTTCTGAGTGAGAATTCTTTAAACTGGCCATTACCAAACAGCTGTGTTGTTCTTCAGAATATTTTGACAGGACAAACTCAATAATATTTCTTGAAATTTGGTAGAGTTGTAGTTCTTAAGTCCCCCCCCCCCCCCCGAAGGAGTTGTTGTTAGACATGAAAGGGTGATCTCACAAAGCTAATACATGCTATTGGTAGGCTTAAAAAGGCCCATGTGGTCATTAGCCTAGTAAACACTTATGAAACCTATACAGTATTTCATTTCATATGAACTGAAAACATAAGCAGAATATTATTATGAACTTAATATGGGTACAACTATATAATTTCTCATATAATAAAAGGTCCTACTCTTCCAGATAAGTGCCATGGATATTTTACATCCATCTAAGTTACCATCAACTCAGGTACATGGGATCACCCATAACCAATAGTTCAAAAGACAGATGCAAGAAAACCAGATATGTCCATGGAAAGAAGACAAAAGTAGAACTGATCATTGAAATCACTACACCCAATGACTACAGTATCTTGTGCACAAAGAGATACAAAGTCATAAAATATCAGGATTTGCAGGCAGAAACAAGACCAATGTGGAAGAAAGATACACAATATACAACAGATATACAATCAAAGAGCTACACGCTCTAGGGACCTAAACCTTGTCACTACAATAAACAGAACATGCTGGAGGGATAGATTCCTGTCCCAGAGACTTCCCATACTCTGGAATAAACTACCTATCTATATCAAACAAAGGTCCTCATTAGCACTCTTCAAGAAAAATCTTGATGATTGGATGGGAAATAGGAAATTCACCCCGGGGATAACCTCTGTGGCTCTGCTCGACAGTGGCACAGAAAAATAATTTTCTTGGGTGGCAAAAGCCAGGATACCTTTTTGGCAGGGCTTGTATGGGCCCCAAGGCCGATAGACTAGTACCTACCTATGAACCTATTAATCCAGAGTTTAGGCACTTTAATTGTTCATACACAGAAGATGCATTACCAGTCAGTACCTCAGAAGAAATACTGGTCTTGCACCTATCGGGATCCTACCATTTTTGCCTCTAGCCTCACCTTGTGGTTATATCCAGTAGTTTGTGACCCTCAGCGCAGCCTCCATTTTATGTGGCATTCATTCTATTCCATTTGCAGCATATTCATAAAGTCATAACTTTCTTACCCTAAACAGGTCAATTGGATAATTAATACCACAGCAATTATAAGACTATGGTACCTTGACTTCTGTCTTCATTAGCTAAAAGACTAACAGTGAACACCTATCATTATACACTGTTGTCACAAAAATGAGGTGTGTTGTCTCCTTTGATTAGTACTAGATGAAACTCACTTATGTAAAATTGTCCTGGACAACTGAAATATTCTACCATAATACGTAAGGAGAGAGAGAAAAAAAACTTCATAAATTTCAGAAAAAGAATCTGCTCTTACATATATATGAATGTTAGTCTTTTGAGGATTTGAGTCTGTAGCTTTATAGGATTATTTACTAACCCTAGAGTAATGCACTTAGTAAATGTAGTAAAGGTGAGTAATGCACTTAGTAAATGTAGTAAAGGTGAGTAATGCACTTAGTAAATGTAGTAAAGGTGAGTAATGCACTTAGTAAATGTAGTAATTTTGAGTAATGCAAAGGTGTTAAAATATCAGTTTTAATAATTTTATTTTGTATTCTAAAAGGTAGACCTGTCGGTTACAAGTCTTTTAATAATACCCATATTTAATAATGTCTGTGCTGTTACTACATGGTAATTATATATCCACTTTTCTCTCAAATTGTTGCCATTTGTGTATTCTGGAACTACTTTAACTGGTTTCATAGACTTTTGGAATGAATGATCTCATCTCTTATTAAAACAAAGCACCTGTGCATTGTACATCACATTTAATTATCACAAACATGATGAGTGTATTTGTTAAAATAATTTTCTGGTTCAGCGTTTTTTTGATTTCTTGCATTGCCTTACTTGTCATCTCACATGTATATTTCACACACCTGTTGGTTTCATACATATTTATTAATGGGTGTGTGTGTGACAGCAGTCATCTCAGGAATATCTGGCCATCTGTACTTTTTATCCCCCTTTATTTTCTTTCATCTTAATATGACCCCTATCTGTTGCATAAATTCCCAACAAGCATGTTTCCTTATCTGGGGCCTCTCTCCTTGCTGTTCCTGTTTTTTTTTCATAGTTTTACTGCTTCCAGTCCTGTTTCATTTGAATGGTTGTTCAGTGAGATTTTGCACTGTATGCTTTTTACAAAGACTGCTTACCAACCACCAGCCTTCCTGCAAACTAGGTGCAATCACTGAATCCCCAAATGATGCCAGTGTACTCCAGGATCGTCTCACACAGACCAGTGAATGATGTTTTAGTCAAAGTCTCAAACTGAATGCAAATAAATCCATTGTCATTCCCTTTGACACAATGTCCCTTCACACTGTCAAATCAGTAACAATACCCTAAGTACCCATGAAGTGGTAAGGGACCTGGGATCACAAGTTGACCGTGACCTTAACTTCGACCACCACTTGTCTACCATTAAGGAAAGCTTTCCACATAGTTCACGTAATTAGTAAAGGCATTGCTTCAGGAGCAAAACAAGTTCTAACCCCACTATACTCAGCGCTTATCCAGCCCATAATTGAGTATAATGCCCCATCCAGTATGTACCGTACTAAGCACCTACAACAATTAGAGAGAACCCAGAGGTATCTAACAAAGATGATCAAGGGCCGCCAGCATGTCCCTTACACGGACCAACTAAAATCCCTGTCACTATACACCATATCATACAGACTACTTAGGGGAAACTTCTGCCTGGCCTACAGGGCAACCCAAGACCCAAACCTAATGAACTTACTGCGCATCTGTAAATCAAATGGGTCTAGGGCCACCTGTTCCAGGGACTTGAATATGGCCTGCAACTTAAATAGGACATGCTGGAGTGACAGATTTATCTCCCAGTGACTGCCACATCTTTGGAACAGGCTACCAATTCATATGAAACAGAGCACCTCTATGACACTGCTCAGGAGGAACCAGGATGACGCTGCTCAGGAGGAACCAGGATGAGTGGATCGGGCACCATAAATTCTTACCGCGGATATCACCCTCAACCCTCCTGGACATGGGCAGTCATCACTAAATGCAATCTTGGGGTATTGACTAATACCTCTACGGTATTACATTGGGTTGAAACAGCAAAGATTAAAATGACCTCTGGGTCGATAGCTTAGCAATCTCCTATATTTCTTGTAATGGCCCAAGTCCTCACCTTCAGGTGACCGATATGTGACTGCTTACCTGATGTCCTGATATGCCTTGTCCATCCTCAACATCTTGAATTCTGCTAGAGATGCACCTGAACGCACACTGTTGGAAGATGACTGCATACTGAAACATCTGTAGTCCATTTACTTTATGTAATACTCCTACTTATGGAAGACAACATTTCAGTACACTAAACTACCTTCCACCCCTGTCCAGGTAAAAGAGCACCAGCCACTCGCTCCTCTCCTTCAGGTTTTTTGCCACCCAGGCCACTAAATGAGTGCAATTTGCATCAGTCATAGTTAGGGCTTCATCGGTCTGCTCCATGGAAACTATCAAGGAGAATTTGAATGTGAATTGGGCTTGTTTATACCAAGCTGAATTGAGGTGGGCTACCAGCTAAGATACCAGATAACTAAAGGCTTCTGAGGTTCCAAAAATCCATATGTTGCCTGTTTTTGTACTGTTTACTTCTCTTTTTTATTGCCTGCAGACTACTTTTTTCCTGTATTTATATACTGTGTACTAAACCACATTGTTGTACTGCAATTGTCTTCATTACTGTGCTTGTTAAATTGAATTATTTTTGCTGTTTTCACTGTTTACAAAGCTCTTTTTGCTGTTTTCACTGTTTTCAAAGCTCTTTTTGCTGTTTTCACTGCTTACAAAGCTCTTTTTGCTGTTTTCAGTGCTTACAAAGCTCTTTTTGCTGTTTTCACTGTTTACAAAGCTCTTTTTGCTGTTTTTACTGTTTACAAAGCTCTTTTTGCTGTTTTCACTGTTTACAAAGCTCTTTCTGCTGTTTTCACTGTTTACAAAGCTCTTTTTGTTGTTTTCACTGTTTACAAAGCTCTTTTTGATGTTTTCACTGTTTACAAAGCTCTTTTTGCTGTTTTCATTGTTTACAAAGCTCTTTTTGCTATTTTCACTGTTTACAAAGCTCCTTTTGCTGTTTTCACTGTTTACAAAGCTCTTTTTGCTGTTTTAGTTGCTTACAAAGCTCTTTTTGCTGTTTTCACTGTTTACAAAGCTCTTTTTGCTGTTTTCACTGTTTATTTACTGATAGTTTTCATTGTTTTAAAGCAATCTGTTCTACTTGTTCTGGTTTTCATGCCAAACATTGCTTACATCACTGATCTATTAGCTGTTTAAAACATTCTTTACAGCCTCCTTGCTGATTTTCTGCTGTTTTAAATGTTTTTTTACTGTCTCACTGCTATTTTTCTGTTGTGTTAAACATTCTCTTTTTTTTTTCTGCTGAAACTAAGGTAGCTAGTAGCTAGTAGCTGTAGCATAGTCCATATACAGCCTTGCTGCATTTGGGTCTGTTTGTAGTGGGTGGTTGCTTTGATCTGGAAGGGGCCTCTCTGCACTTCAGTGAGAAGATTATGCTGATTGGGTTCTGTCTGGTAAATGGAGGTTTTTTCCCAAGTTTTTGGCTTCTGGTATTTAGGCCGTGCATTTGAGCAGGTTTCTGCTTGTTTGCGCATCATGCAATTGTGTACTAAAGCCAGACCCTTAAATTCAACATTTTATTCCCTTAGCTACAACTATAGTACACTAATGTAGCCCTCATCCTTAGTGCTTTCCCAGTCATATAAATACTGCTAGTGAGCTGTAACCTAATAACCACCAGCAAAATGAAGTAAATAAATGAAGAAAACGGCTAGAAATATTCATCCATTATCAATTATGAAAATCCGCCCCTAGTAACAACAGTCTTTAACCTGACATTATGGACAGTTGGACTACCCTTGTTTCTCCTGCCAACCTTGTTGACTTGGGTCTCTTGAGGCAATACTGCAATTGCCTCATATACACCAACAGCCTTCTACTAATAACTCACTCTAGTATAGAGTGTGAGAGCTGTACCTACACCAAGAATCTTGAATCCATGCTCTCTTGCGCTTAAAACAGTAGCACGGAAAAGGTTGTTAACGCACTCACCACTGTGCATGCACATAGTACCACTACTTGTACACACACTATGCATCAAACTCAAAAATCTACATATGTGGAGGTTCTCGCATAAAACTTGCTGCAACACCAGAGACCCCCAAAACTCAAGACTGCTACAACTAACACAGTTCCCACAACATCTATGACAGACACCAACATGAGTGTCTCACCCTCCAAGTAGTCTGTAAGGCATAACATTCAAAAAACAAATTTTCTTGTCATTGGAAATTCAGTACTGAGACACACAGATGTCCCCCTCACCAGATTGGACAAAGAGAAAGTCACAGTCAGCTGCCTGTCCAGTGTCAGGATTTGTCAGATCATGCTTGCACTCAGGTCTGGCAGCAACAAGTACCATTATGACTGTCATAGTTCATGTTGGTGTGAATGACCTGAGACATATCTGACTGAACTATATGAAGAGAGACATGGTTGAGCTCTCTGAGTATGTGTCTCAGGCAGGTATGTCCCTTGCCTTGAGCAGCATACTACCCTCACCTAGAATGATACCACAGTATAAACAAAAAATTATTGATTTCAATAACTAGCTTAGTTTTTGGTGTCATTCAAAGAGGATCCAATTCTTGGCAGCCTGGGAAGCCTTGGTCGACAAACCTTGCTGCTTTGTCTGAGACTGTTTGCACCTGGCTCCTGTAGGTTTTGGCTGTTGGTAAAGGCTCTTGCCTCCCCTATAGTGCCTTTTTAGGCAAGGTATCAAAAATAATATTACTGATGTGAAATTAGTCAATCCGAATAAAATAAGGGTCATGCTACTAAATGCTAGCAGCTTAAACCAAAAACTGCACTCCCTGGAAGCACTTACACCACTAGAAGATGTAGATGTCTATGCAGTCGCAGAAAACTGGTTCAAGGGCTCAGAGAGTACCCCCGCCTTGCAAGGCTACAATGCCTTCCACACCTTTAGACAACAAAATGAATGTATGAAAACCAAAGGAGGTAGTTCAATCTATATTAGAGATAAATTCACCTCCAGTCTAGTTAGACTGGACACTTCCATGGAGTTGCTCCAAGTATAAGTTATGGTGGGTGAGACCCCCGTTTAATTTATATCCAGTTATGGACCCCCCTCCATGGGTCATGATGCCCATGGAGCTTACTTGACCAAACTGGAGACAATCCAAGTTTTACCAAATGTCATTAGTTAAAACTAACCACAAATCAGTCACCCTCAAGCTGATACTAACACCAGAACTCACAAAGTGTCAAATCAGACTAAAAAACTTCACCAAGACAAAAACTATACCTTCCTAGATGAAAGTATAAATGCATTCCAAGCTCCACCCCAAGCTGGAAGTGGTAACTACGCCAAAGCTTACACTAAAGTCCTGTACAATCACTTGCATAAGTGTATAAACTTGGCTATACCAGAAAGAAACAAAGCCAGAGCCCCAAGTAAAGACCACCTGTCATGGTGGACATCAAGCATCAAGAAACTTTACAATAAATGCAAAAAAGTTGCTGTCCAAGAAAAAGGCAAGGCCGCAGCAATGGAAAAGCACCCTCTTCCTCAGCCTCAACAAGCAAACAAGCAACTTGTCAAATCCTCTAAGGGCTCCTTTGAGAGAAACTTGGCAAGTGCAGCCAAGGATTTAACCATGAAGCCTTTTACGGTTACATACATAGCCTTAAAGGTAGGACCCTTGCATGTGTAGAACTAGTCACCAATAGTATCACATACACTGTGACCACACTGAGATAGCAAACCTGCTAGCGGATAGGTTTGGTGAAAATTTCACTCCCTTATCCTCTTGTAACTTATCATAAATCTTCTCCGAACACCCCCCACACCCTACATCTCTGAAGAGCAGGTCCTCAAAGCCTAGTCCAAGTCAAAAAATGCAGCCTCTATGGGTCCAGACAACATCCCAGGCTGTCTTCTAAGAAGGCCAAAACATGATCTAGCAGCACCATTACGTACCCTTTTCAGTTATAGCCTAACTACAGGCTTGGTTCCTGTTGAATGGAGAACAGCAACAGTTATTCCCCTCTACAAAGGTGGTCTAGCAACAGACCAGAGGAATTACAGACCCATAAGCCTGACTAGCCTCATCTGTAATGGAACCTATCATTATGGCCCTCATAAATAACTACATAGGTGACGTCCAAACCCTGGATCCTACCCAATTCAATTTCATCAAGGGCAGATCCTGCCTGTTAACTCTGGTGTATTTCTTTGAAAATGTGACCAGCGCCATTCACAAGGGCAAATCTGTGCATGCAGCATACCTCGACTTGGTAAAGGATTTTAACACAATCCCACATTCAGACATTACCAATAAACATAGCAAACTGAATGTAAGCCCATCTGTTGTAAGATGGGTTTCCAACTGGCTCACAAGCTAGACACTATCAAAGTGGGTGACTCCACATCAACGAGCAGACCTGTTGCCAGTGGGATACCAAAGGGGTCAGTGCTGGGCTTGGTGTATACTTCTCAGAAGTTCAGGTCAAAACTAAGGGGTTGTGGCTGACCAAGTTGCAGATGACTGCAAACTAGGTGCAATCACTGAATCCCAAAATTATGTCGTCATACTCCAGGAGGGTCTCACACAGACCAGCGACTGGAGTATTGGTCATGGTCTCAAACTGAATTAAAAGAAATGCATCATCATTCCCTGCAGCACAAACCATGTCTCTTCTCACTATCAAATTAACAACAGTACCCTAAGTACCCACAAAGTGGTAAGGGACCTGGGATCACAAGTTGACTGCGACCACCATCTGTCTACTGTAGTAAGGAAGGCATTCTATGTAGTTCAGATATATAGATCAAATAGTGTGTGTATGGGAGAGCAGTTTCTATCAAATCATTTACAACCCTCTGTGACATCTTGCCTAAAATGTTACTCTTTGTCAAATCATCTATCATCTTTAGATTAATACTGACATTCTCCTCCTATTTTCCTAGTAGCATATGATATGACTTTGTCACGATTCTAAATAGCTCATTATGGATTACAATGTTGTGCTGTGCCTGTACACCCTACTGTATCTCTTTAAAAACAGCATGGCAACACGTTTATAAAAGACATGGGTTTATTTTGAAGGAACAAATGAAAATGTCTACTTGGTGTTTCTCAGTAAGTTCACACATTGTCTTAGAACTTGCTACTAGGTAACCCGGGTTCATATTATAAGCTCAAAGGTCTTGTTCATCGAATACGAAATGAGACACATTTACCAAACTGCGAATACACCGAACATCGTAAACCGCGAAATTTAAAAACACGAATTGTCATACTCGGCCAACCTCACCACCCGCGACATACTACCTACCCAAACAAAATAAATAAACACATACATACACTATATCTATGCACTTAACTTAACCTGCACTCTAACCCTAAGGACCGTAACTATCGCACACTTACCCTACAGAGATATACCCAAACAAAATAAATAATCCACACACATACACTTAACAAAACCTTACTTCTAACCCAACATTAAACCTTACATAATTACCTATCTATGCACTTACCTTAACCCGCACCCCAATCCTAAGGTCTGTAACTATTGCACCCTTACCTTACGGAGCTATACCGCAGGCGGGCCAACTATGACGAATCGACATTTCGAATTTCCCGGTTTTGACCGTTCGCTGTTTTTGTTGTTCACGCAATACGTGTCGCTCTTTTTGTATTCGCTGAACAGGACCTTCGAGCTTCTAATATGAACCCGATAACCCATAGTGGTAACATCACCACCTATGCAATACCAAAAGTCACAGCTGCAGGCCTTCCTTTTAGCCTCATAAATAAAACCTTTTCCAGCACTTGTAGGCTACATCCACCATAGGCCCTGACTGGGCTGCATTATGTTAAAAAACACAAATCCTTGGGCACAGCCCCTCCTCTCCCTACAATGTACTTCCATCTTGGTGAACAATGTTCCATTCTTTAGCCGTCCAGACTTTGTCCTTTTACTCAAACTTCAATGACAGTCAACAGAAAACAAAGTACACAAAACCGTATGTCGCATTCTTTCCATGGAAGATGTTAAAATTACATGCAGGTTGTTTTCATGTTGCTTAAATAGAGATTCATGATGATATATCTCCCTGATAATGTTCTTTAAGGGCTGTGAAAGTTCAGACAACATAATAAAATATATTTAAAATGGCGTTAAAAAAATCAGTTAGAGACTTGTATTTACATCCCTTCTCCATATTCAGTGACTACATAGTGTTAACTGATAAACTTAAATAAGAGGCCTTCTTCTACAAGTCTGTCAATTGGCCTTACTTTGTTCAATGTAAATTGCAAACCATCTGCCAACAGTTTTAAATTGTGTATCAGCTCCTATAACAGTGATAAAGAACCTTTTGGGCTCAGTGTGTCAAAATTTTGGAAAATGCCTATCTTGACTCTGCTGGCATGTCACCCAACCCCTCCCTCCATGAACAAAAGAGAAATAATTCTTTACATATTCATTTATTTAAAAAATGCAGTCCAATCATGTGTGCTGCAGTGTATTATAAAAGTAAAACAAAAATCAGTGACTTAGAACACAGAAAATAATATGCACACTGATAATTGGGCTTAAAATAGTACACCAAAAAAGTACCCTACTTTTAATAGTAATTTTGAATTGAACTGAAAAAAATATGGAACACACTGCATTTGATTTGATTAACATCAATTAATGACTTTTTGTTGCTGAGTTTTAATAGACAAGTGCAGGGTCATGTTTCTTGTATTTTTGGTAACTTGGGTGTTGGTGAACACTAGTGTTTCACCCAAAACCTTGTGGCGTGTCACCTTTGACACGCATGTCCTAGGTTTGCCATCACTGTTCTATACTGTTACTGTCCAGCCAATGCAGTGCATATAAATTACTGCGTTTTATTTTATTTCATCATTTTCTTTTTCTTATTTATTTTTTGAGTAACTGCAAAACCAAGAACAGCACCTCAGAAAGGGAAAAAACAGCTATTACAGAGACTTCTTCAGATGCAGACTTTACACATCCACCTAACTTTCATCATCCATCTAGGTGATTGTGTAAAGTCCGCATGTGAAGAAGTCTGTGTAACGGACGAAAATGCAGTGTTTGTAAGGCGTTTATGTGGTGGGAGTTGATGTATTAAACTTGGATTTATTGAATATGAGAGCGCTGTTTTTTTCCCTTTCTGAGGTACTCTTCTTGGTTTTGCAGTTACAGTGACTAGTGCCCACATTCAGTATATTTTTCATATTATTTTTTGAATAAGTGACATCACAGGCTAGTTTTGACATTATGAATGGTCAGAATATCTTTAAGTTTAGGCAGAACTAATTAAATAACTGCTTGCAATGATTGTGGCCTACTGAATATCTTACTGATTTTTTTTTTCGTTATCTTAACTTTAATTAGACTTTCACAGCTAAAGACTACAGGAGTTCTGTATAGTAAACAAAGCATTGATATATTATTGTCTGTGGGGAAAGTGTGGGTGTGGCATTACCTGCCCTAATACCTGCAGCATGGTTGTGTAGTTCTAGAGGCAGCTTTTCTGGTGTATGGGGAAGATGACATTACCTCTCATAATACCTGCAGCATGGTTGTGTAGTTCTAGAGGCAGCTTTTCTGGTGTATGGGGAAGATGGCATTACCTGTCATAATACCTGCAGCATGGTTGTGTAGTTCTAGAGGCAGCTTTTCTGGTGTATGGGGAAGATGGCATTACCTCTCATAATACCTGCAGCATGGTTGTGTAGTTCTAGAGGCAGCTTTTCTTTACACTGGGGTATTAGTGTTTTTTACAGACCATTTCAGATCTGTGGTCACCCACTGACTGCACTGCCTTTCTCCATCTGTGTTATCAGTGAAATGGACAAGTGGTAGGTGTGTAGAGGATGGGCAGTACCTACTATAGGCCTCAATGTAAATCAGGTTATACATTATACTGAGTTCACACAGGAGGACACAACCTTTATTTTGGTATTTTGGATGGTGCAGAAATTCTTTATCTTGATTTTTTTTTTCTTAATGCTGTCTTCCTGCTTATTAAACTATTTTTTCCCTCATGCGGGTTTTCCATGCTGTGTCTTGTGTAAACCCTATATTTGTTGTTCAGTTTGGAGTGCGCTACTCTTAACAGACCTTGTTTTGTTGCTTCCGCCCATGATGCATTGTTGTCATGCTAACAATGCCTAATGCCTTTGCTGAAGCTTTTCTGCAACCTTTTAACCAGATTTTTGTTTTATGAGCTTAGTCTGCTTATGAAAATCCCATCCCAGGGCCACAGTCAGTGAAGTTTCCTCTCCGTGACAAATCCAGTTGTTTGGGAGGTGTGTGTGTGTGGGGGGTGTTGCTACTCCTTTTTGAATCTCATGCCTTGTATCATTCCTTCCAAGAGTATAACTTTTCTGTGTTAGTGATTAAAGTCTGTCCACTGATTGAAAAAAAGTATGAATTAAACTCAGCATTGCAATGATCTGAGAAGTATCATAACAGAGCTCAGTACTTGACTGGTGACTGTGGAGATTACTGGCTACCAGAATATGCAGTAGCTAAATGCATTTATGTACTATCCCCTAATTGGAATAGGGACTTGTTAGACAGCAAGCTAAAGGGTGTTTCTATGTGTCCCTAACCACCTGACATGTCAGGTCTACTGTATGTGCAAGGACGTCCAGTGGAATATTACAAAGCGAATGTATCACCTCCATGGTGACATGCTTTTCTGGGACCCCATCACTCAAAGAACACGCAGTGAGACACTACAAGGATAATGCCAATGCAGTCATAGATCACTTACCTGCGATCCCACCTTTCACGCCACTTGAGTGTGAACATAGTGATATTATCTGGGTATGATCCCCAGTAACATAGTATTTGCACAACTCATGGTACACCCCATCTCCCACAGGGACAGGTCTGGAGGCAGTGTCTCTTCATTCTTGCCCCTTTTCTCATTAGCTCCTCCAGTGAGGGTGGGGCAGGTGGGGAGGCAGTGTCTCTTCATTCTTTCCCCTTTCCTCATTGGCTCCTCCAATGAGGGCGGGACAGGTGGGGAGGCAGTGTCTCTTATTCTTGTCCCTTTCCTCATTGGCTCCTCCAATGAGGGCGGGACAGGTGGGGAGGCAGTGTCTCTTCGTTCTTGTCCCTTTCCTCATTGGCTCCTCCAATGAGGGCGGGATAGGTGGGGAGGCAGTGTCTCTTCGTTCTTGTCCCTTTCCTCATTGGCTCCTCCAATGAGGGTGGGACAGGTGGGGAGGCAGTGTCTCTTCTTTCTTGTCCATTTCCTCAGTGGCTCCTCCAATGTAGGGGTCGCTCATCAAACCATGGTCACCTGGATCATAGTCTGGACTTTATCCCTGTATGCTATGGAGCTGTGTACTACTTTCAAAAATTAAGTAATGCTTACAAATACCATTTTCTGCTTGTTGTCTTGCTACTACATCTGTTAGATATTAAAAAAAATTGAAGAGCTGTCATGGCTTCAGGGGGGTTACTTCCCCTTTGTTAATAGCTATAAACATATAGAAATAAGACGAAGTTAAAGCAGGGGTAGCAGTTTAAACAGGACCTCATAAACAATAAATCCATCTGTTATGTTTCTTCAGAAAAAAATAAAGATGTTTGCAAAGAAGGAACTTTGGACATTGAGCTCTGATTGGCTAGAAACATGGTGTGATCACTGTGTTTGTCTCCTGCCTGCAGTTCTCATCTCGGCAATGCGCCAGTTGTGGGCTGCAAGAAGTGCAATATATAGTGCAGTCACTGTTGTCAGTTGTGTCTGGGGTGCCTGTCTGTCAGGAAAAACTCAAGTCTATGCACTATATCAAGTAAGCTAGTGTGCTGTGAGTGATCAAAGTGTGCTTTGTCATTTTTGAACTTGCTTATATATTTCTAAATATGTTTTGAGGCTGAATACTTGCATTCATAGTTAAAGGATTCCCCCTTGTAAGTCACCAGGGCAAAGGAATTTGCCAGCAGGTTTTGATGACCTTATAAAACTGTGATGCTCCTAAACAAAGTACCATTGTTTTCCACTTGGTAAGCTTTGTATCATGTTTACTGTTTGCCAATTTAATTTCAAAATATCAACAAAGATGAAGTCAAAAATCTGCCTATCGCATATTATATATAGCTCCAAAATCTTGTGTTCTTGTTAAGATGTTGCAATGTTCTTACTCCTTTTTATATCTCTTGGCAAGGTGTTATATAAGCAGAGCACTGTTAAGAACCAGGAAGCCATCAGTTATTTTTGGTTCTGATTAAGTTCACTGGATCTACCGGTTTAATTCAAACTGAAATATTCTGACAAAATTATTTGTAGAGACCTTACAGATGTTATTGAGGCCTTCTCTCACTCTTCTATGACATGAGATGTATTTATTTTACATTTGTTTACCGGAATGTCTGACTAGGCCAAAGGACCTTTTTCAGCAGAGACCGGGGGAGAAAAACTCCATTACAAAAATGCATTACAGGCAATCAAGAATACATAACTTTGGGAAATATAGGTAGTAAATAGTTTATACATAAACAATAAAATGGAGAGAGTAATATAAAGTGGAAAAAGGAATGCTAACAAATAAGCTAGCATGAAACAGCCTGTGCCATCATAGCAAAATGACAGATCATAGATCAGTATCATAGTTTTGTTGGTGAATATTTATCAGATACACGTATGGTATATGAACAAGAATACAGCTGTTGCTATGTTAAGTGTTATTTATTCTAAACAGTGACAGCTAAGGCAATAAGGTGTAAAGAAGGAGGGAATATGATGAACCTGTAGGAAGCTTGAAATAGGTAGATAAAGGTAGGAGTAGTAGTGAGCTTGGGTTCCTGTTAGAAGAATGAAAGTCCGAAATATCGAACGGCTGTATACTCGAGCATGCCGTTCGATTTGTTTTTTGTGAGATCGCAGTATAGTGAAGATCGGGAAATTTGCCCTTTCCTCACTGTAGTGAGATCTCAGAGTTGGTATATATAATTAGCGAAGGGGGTGTGGGGGGCTGAGCCCCCCCACAATAAAGGGTTCGAAGTTCGGCATTTCCGCCGTTTACAGCATTCAGTTATATGAACTTTCATTCATATAATATAGAGCTTTGAGGTAGGTAGAGAGAAACTGGAATTCTGTGAGAGAAGGGATAGTTTGGATGTTAGAAATTAGTAAGGGAAGAGATATTTTGGTTGTAAGAACAAAGGACAGAATGATCAGCCTGGATTAGTGCAGGAGTAACGCCAGTTTTTGGTTAGGTGTTCATTAAGCAGTAGTTTAAATTTGGATGTTAGTTGCTAGAATTTAGTATTGTATGAGGCATGGAATTCCAGGGCTTAAATATTTGGTGGGAAAATAGAGACAATTATTAGGTTTAGTTAGTTTGAATAGTAGTTTGTTGGAGGTTCTTAGTGGTCTGCTGCTTGAGTAGGGCTGCACTGTACAGCTAAGATATATAGTAAGATAACGAGGAGGAGTCGAAATCACCCTTAACTAAGCATGCAGTCGGCAAGGTGATGTATTGGGGGCATGCAGTGGCCTGTCCATGGAGGACACCCCGATAAAGGGCATTCTCACCAGGCAGCTCTGTCCCTTCATGCACAGTAAAAGAAGAGTTCATTCTCTAGTCTCCACCAGGGAGAACATACCACTTTGTTTACCTCCAAGTGCATACAAACACCACCCACCCACTGGTGAGGTGAGCAGGCCATGCTACTACACTCTTCTCCTTCCCTACCTGGCTTCTTTTGTCCAACAGCCACTACTTAAACCTTGGTCTCATTCTTGGGCCATATCTCTCTCAGCCACAGAGCCAGTCCGCTCTTAATGAGAAGAGTAACAAGATAAGAAGCCCAGTCTCATGAGTCTGGGTTTTCAGATCCTGTAATTATTCTTTGTCTGATATATTTGTTTCCTGGCAGTAGGAACCCACAAAGTATTCCCAAACTAAAGTCTTTTTTACCCATAACAGTTGTTGAATATCTGATTATATAACTATCCCTTTGGTTGTGTTATCTGTACAAAGTGTAAAGCAGATGGATTAATCCACATCGAAGTCCAGTATATCTGACCCAATGTCATATGAAGATACCTTTACAGGCTGAAAGATGCACATTACCTGCTCTTTGTAAAAGTCTTGTCCAGCAATTATACACAGTAAAGTATCTTGTAGCAATAAACTGGTGGAGGGTGAGCTTATTATTTTACAAAGCTGTTGGTACAATGACATGGCAAATTGATGTGTACAGTTTTATGTCAGACAAATTGATGTAAAATAACAGAGGTCCCAAGATAGAGCCTTTCAGTTAAACAGCTCACAATCTATTGTATCCCATGCATTTCAAAAGCTGATAAACAGAACATCAACCTGAAACACTCAATTGATGGTGCTCACAGTGTTGTAAAATAAGTGATTTCCTATTACAGTGAACCTGGCAGTTTATAGACATATAACCAGTAACAGTTGGCGAAATGTGATCAAAGGTAACCAAATAATTTTATTAACTGGTATTATTTCAATTGCTTAATTGTTATGCTGTAAAAGTCCAGCTTTGTTTTAACGTGACTGATTCTGAAGAAGTCTAAGTAAATGGATGAAAGTGCTTAATCCTAATAAAGTGCTTAATCCTAATCATTAAAGCTCATTTTTATGCAAGGTGTTTTTATTTATTTGAAATTTAAGTCCGTTGGTCCAGTGCAATTGTTTTTATTCTTTAGTTTATGACATATAGTAATTTAAGGCTTCAGGTCCTTCTTATTTCCCTTTTTTGGCTTCATGTCCTTTTTATATAATTTAAAACAACCTTTTCCATTCCTTTCCCAGAGTTTTACTGCAGGTTAATGGAGTTGTATTTTTTATTTTTTTTACATCATATCTACCTGCCTTGGTTTTATGCAGTTGTCTTATAAATGCCCCATTCCAGTCGATTGGAACTTACCTTTTAGGGAGAGATGTTTTAAATAATGAGAAGGAACCATTAGTTTAAGCCTAAGCATTTTAAAATTTTTATCCAAACACTGTCTGCAATCATAATCATTTTATATAAATCATATTGGCATTGTTTATATGTTCACTTGATTTTTTTTGAAAATTAACAGATGTCCACTCTGCCTTGATTGTATTACCAAACCACCTTAATAGAGTGCCCCTAATGTCACCTTGTTGTTTTCATTTTAAATCTTAGATCCATTTGGATGACATCTGGTATTACCAACATGATTATAGAAAATACAAACACGTGCGTGTCTGTGCTTCTACAATATATATTTATTTGCATACATATTGCTATACACATCTATCTATATGTCTGTGTGTGTATATATAGATTCACTTTAGAAGCTCGAAATACTGAAATGTCGAAATTCAGTATTTCAAGCCCATAATGTGGAATCCTGAAAAGAGCAAATGCTCAGAAGTGCGAAATTCAAAACCTTGAATACCAGAGGTTTTGAAATTCGCGCTTCTGAGGTTCCGCTGTGGTTACGGATTCAGGTAAATGTGTGTGTGTGTGTGTTATAAGGGTTTTAGGTAGGGGCTGTGGTGTGTGTTAGTGTGTTTTGCTGCTGTGATGTGTGTGTGCGAGCAGAATGTAACTTGTGTGGTGGTGTTGTGTGTAGTGTGACCTCGGAGTTAGCATATTTAAGTAGGGGGGGGTGTAGGGGTGCATGGGGGCTCGCTTTTATATAGTAGAGAGCTTGTGTTTGTGTGTGGGGGGGGGAGGATGGTGTGTGTGTGTGTGTGTGTGTGTGTGTGTGTGTGTGTGTGTGTGTGTGTGCAGTAGTAGTCCGAAATTCAAAATCTCTGGTGTGTGAGATTTTGAATTTCGCACTTCTGAGTTTTCTATGTTTTAAAGATTCGACTTTATAGCTTTGAAATACTTGAAGTGAATCCATTTATATATATATATATATATATATATATATATATATATACACACATATATGGGTCTGCTTCATTTGATTGAAAGACCATCTGACCTAAACCCATTTGATCGAAAACCAGTATTCAGCCCTGGAGTTGGAATATATGGTTAGTGGGGGTGTGGGGGGGTGAAAACCCCCACCTATTTTCATTTAAAATCTGTACTTTGTTTTATTTTCTTCTTTTAAAGGAAACTAGGTGGGGGCTTGCCCCCCCCAATGTGGGGGGGCTGCACCCCCCACCCCCAACTATATATACCAACTCCAGGGTCGCACGACATTGGGGAGGGGGACAAATCCCAGTTTTATGCCTTGAATACTGGTTTTCGATGAAATGAAATTTCGATCAAATGGGTTTAGGTCAAATGGTCTTTCGATCAAATGAAGTAGACCCATTTATTTATTTATATATATATATATATATATATATATATATATATATATATATATATATATATATATATACACACATATATATATATATATATATATATATATATATATATACATACATGCACACACAGACACATATATATATGTGTATATATATATATATATATATATATATATATATATGTCCCACGGGGAAAAAAGAGATTTTTTTATAGTGATGTTAAAAAGTGTGTAGCTTGCTTTTTGGCAGGGTGATTCTGTTTTTCAGAGGTTGTGGTAAAAATCTGAAATTGCTAAATCTCACTCTCCTGATCAGCTTTGCCTGGCTGTGGAACCTCATATTACAAAGAGTAACTTGTAAATAACTTACTTTGATGTTTTATGCAGCTTTAGTTTAAATTGCTTCACAAAATTGAGGTGGTAGAAAGCACATTTCAGTTCCTGTATATAATTTCAAGTAGAAGTTGCAATATTCCCGTTAAACAGCAGGGGGCACTGGCATAAAACAAAAATATCCCACTTTTCATTTAATTCATTCAGTCAAACAAGAGGCTGCCAGTTTATTGAACAAAATGTGCAACAGTGAAACAGATGATCTGCAGGAGAGTGGTTATCACTGTAAGATGATGTACGATCTGTAGGAGAGCGGTTATCACTGTAAATCTGCAGGAGAGTGGTTATCACTGTAAGATAATGTACGATCTGCAGTTTGTCGTCATTGCATCCATATCTGAAGTTGTAAAAGTTAACCGAACACAACACAACCTTTTCTAATTCATTTTAGCTATTTTGTTGCAAGGTAGGATAGAAAATGTATGCAGGGGAATGAATTTCTCAGCAACGGCTACCGAACCCTTCTGATCTTTTCAGATTGCACTGGATTGCAATGTTAGACATTACTTGCAAACCTTTGGATGCTATTAAAGTATTACTTGGACTGTACTTAAAAAAGTTAATAAAGCAAAGGTCTACCATCATGATGCACTTTACAACCAATAGGAACTTGTCTGACTTTGACAGTAAGGATCCATGATTTACAAGGGAAGAAACCAAATAAGAAGATACGTCGGGGTCATGCTGTATAGTAAATGATAGGTATGAGGTGTGTGCATCTCTATGAAGGTGGGAAGGGGAATACGGGGAGGTGCCTTTACCAACACAATGCATGGACTGCCAGTGGTGGCTACTCCAAGAACATGCTGATCTGCACTGACAGTTAGGGGCAATTCAGAGACATGTAGATTAGCTGAAATGATGCCTTTCCTCATTCCAGGTAACGTTTCTGAATTGCTATTGTGGACGTAGTTTCTTTCAGAATCCCCTGGCATGTTTTTTTTTCTCCATTACTAGTATATTATCCTACATGACAGGTGTCTTAAAACATTTGTTTTAACATAAGAAAGTCAAATAACATTTTTTTGGAAGAAATTAACCAAGGCTTCAACAAGCTTTCCTACTGGTATAAAATTACATTCTTCTCTGAATATCTATTTCATGTCCTTTATAAGTGAGTGTCCTGTAGAACAGGCATCTTGAGTCCAGTGCTATTAGAAAAAAATCCGAAGGTCTCATCATGTGACAGAAATGTACCCCCTTACCGTTACCTCCTGTTAAAAAAAAAAGTGTAATAAGCTATTTGTAAGTTTAAAAAATCTTATGGTTTTTGTAGCTCCATAAGCAGTTCATTGTATGCACGTAATGTGAGTGGATATGTATTTCAAATTGCCACATGGGCTGGACAGTTGCTTATGCTAATGTTGGCCTTGATCTGAGGACTAGAAATGGCTTTTGTGACACCTACCATGAACCATTGTTAATTGACTCAGTGAGTGCTCACTCGCCTGAAATGCAAGACTCTGTTGATGAGGCCTTCTCACCATCAGAATTTTCTGACCCTCATGTTACCACCATTTTTACTCTGAGCTGTATTCCTTTATCACCTTTTTATTTCATGGGATCATCAGCTGTCTTAAATCCTTCTGAGAAATATGAGAAAAATCTGAATAGAAAAGACAAATGTTTGGCTCCCTCTTGCCAAGAAGAGCAAACATTAATCATCATTCTTCTCTATTAAACTTCTTTTTTGTGTGTGTGGGGGATCCATCATGCACCACTCTGATGTGCGGGGCAAGTTGCCACATCCCCCAACTTTATATATGTACTAATGCTAAGATCACAGTACCTTGGAAAGGAGGGAGAATTCTGGCAAAATGAAACTCAGACTTAATATATACAAGTCCAGATTTTCAGCAGTTCAGCTAACACAGTATGGGACTTGCTAAGGGTCCTGATATTACAAACTGTTACCCAAAACTTCAGCTTTTTAACACAGCACTCCCTCAATCATAATCAATTGCATTTACATCTGCACGCTTTACTAATTTTAAAGATGCATGCTTTTTTTCCCCCTGTTTTTGATGCACTTTACTTGGATGTCATACCAAGGACAAGTGTTGTTCTTTCTTGAATGGTTTAAATGTCACCAAAACATGCCCATTCCTAGCACCTACAACCATCCTTTTGGGCATAAACACTTTGTGACTGCTCAGTTGTGACCTGCACAGCATGTAGGCCAGTCCATTCGGCCGTTAGAGTTTGACCACATGTCTTCGTAATCACCTGACTTTTCCTTCAACAATTCCACCTTCAGCTGAAAAGATCTTTATTGATCTTATGATCATTAAGAGCCGCCCATTAGGACTGCAGCTGTTCACTAACTGTTGTAGATGTGTTGATTGCTTCTACCATTTCCATATCCCCCTTGTTTCACAGTGCTACAAAACTGTCCAGCCTGTCTTTAATCTCTTTAAATCCACCTTCATTGGACTGTGATCCATTTATGGCAGCATTCTCAGAAATTTCAGGCACTGTCATGGTCTCCTTATTCATTGCCACTTGGTCAGCAACAGTGTCCAATCTTATGGGGGGTAATTGGCTGTTTTTCAGCCTTCTTTCCTGACTTGGGTTCAGGCTGTGTCGGGTGGGATAGTAACCCATGGCACTAAGTTCCAAATACAGATGGCCATGACAAAAGATGGCAGTAGAATCACAACTCTAATTGTGTACAGTAGCTGAGCTAGCCAGAAATGGACTGTGGTAATACATGCCAATCCATCTGATACTCATAGGGAACCAATCTCACAGAAATGCCTGTGACACTGCAATGCAGGGCATAGGAGACTAGGTACTATGTGCAAACATATGTAGTGGAACAGGGGATTACAATAATACCATATGTGCAGACATATGTAGTGGAACGGGGGATTACAATAGTGCCAATGAATTCTGTAATACTGTTGCACATAAGTACAGACCACATGTCCACTCTCCTCTAAACACATTTTCACAGACTCAACTGGTACTTTGAAAAAGTTATGCAGCATTACATGACATTAAATTATCCCCCAGTATGTGTGTAGCCAATCCTCTTTGTACAGGTGCACCGTGGTTTTAGCTGTCATAGGTGCTTACTAATGACCACAAGGGCTTTTTTAAGCCTAGCCATGCATCCCAAATCTCTGATGAGTTCTGACACCCTTGATGAGTGTAACCAGGGGCTTGCAAGATGAAACATTTACAAGCTAGGGCCTGGGAGATTAACCATTTACAGATTGCCTGTGTCCATTAGAGAGACAGGTGTCAAACCAGGGATGAATTTCCTGTTCCCCATCCAGCTGTCCAAGTTGCACTTGAATTGGGTTTGGGAAGAACTCTGCTTTACATGGATGGGGAACCTTTTGCAGAGATGGGGTAATTTCTGGGATACATACCTGTCTCTCCAGCAGGTCCTTTTTATATCACAGGCAAGGTTAAAGTCCTTAAAATTGGGTAATTCTGTTGCTTTTTGTTTTTCAGATATGCAGGAGGTCCATCAGAGTGGGGTCTGACAATACCCTGTATGACAAGCATAGATCTCCCCTCAAAAGCCTGTAGGAGACAGAATACAGGGATAGAGCGTTGAGGTGGTCTGCAAAGGACATTTTACTTGATCCCTGTACTATTTTAGTGAGGAACCTCTGAAAGACATTCCAATTGTTGGATATGCCTGGTAAGGTACATACCAAAGGCGGCATTGTACTCAATGATAGGTCTGATGAATGTCAAATACAGTGGAACGGTGACTTCCTTGGACTTAGATGCCATACCTTTGTTTACAAGTTGCGCAACATAGAATGATTTCCTCACTTCTTTAGATACGTGATGTTCAAAGGCTCGATTACTGTCTGTGTTCCTAAGTCCCTGATTACTGGGTCAACTCTAAGGGATGTCTTCTAAATATGATAGCTAACAGGGGTGGATGACTTCCCAAAGCATACTATTTCTTGCTATCTAGCTTTAGTCCATGGCTCTGACACCAGTTGTTTGTGTGTGTCAGCCACTCCTGGAGAACATTTGTGTCAGTACTGGAGTCAGTGACAGCTCTGTTTGCAATCATCTGCAAATTTAGTCAGCCAGAGGCCACTGACATTAGCCTTGACTTCAGAGAATTAAATGCCAAAAAGGAGCCATCCAAGGACTGATCCCTAAGGGACTCCACTTGTGACTGGCCTCTTTGTAGAGGTGAACTCCCCAATTCTAACTTCCTGGGTCCTGTCTGTGAGCTAGTTGGCTATCCACCAGGTGACATACGAGTTTGTACCTAACCTCATGAGTTTGTCAACAATGCCCAAATGAGGTATTTGTCAATGGCTTGGCTAGGTCAAGGTAGGCAGCATGAACCATTTTGCCATCATCCATTTCTTTGGTGACCTTCTCAAAACAGTCCACCAGGTTGAGTTGGCATGATTTGCCCTTGACAAAACCAAACTGGGTTGGGTCCAGTGTATGGAGGTTTACTATATTACTATTAATCATTTCCCTGATAATTCTTTCCATGGCTTTACATATAAGACTAGTGAAATTTATGGTTCTCCAGTTTATATGGTCTGTAGATGACCTAACTTTGTGCAGAGGGATGACTGTTGCTGTTCTGCATTTGTGAGGACAAAACCTGTTTGGACGCTACAGTTAAATAGCATTAAGGACATGTTACCTAGTGATAGCAGGAAGAGTTGCATTTGATGGTATTTCCTGAGGGAAAATTGAGGGGGAGAGAGGGGGTAAAGTTGGAGCTAAATTTATTGGCCAGTAGGTTTGCTAATCTCTTGTGACTCAGTGTAGGTGGCTCCATTTACAATGAGCTCTGCACACAATTGTGTGTTGCCTTTGAGGTTGCAGACATAGCTAAAGAATACCTTGTGGTTGTCCTTGGCCTGGGAGGTGAAATTCACCTCAAATTTGGTTTTGGTGGACTTTTTGTCCTCTGAGATGTTTGTTTACTTTGAGAGTGCTTTTATCCTGCTGGGTGCTGCACCTTCTAATTTTTGCCATGATTTTCTTCCTTCTGTCATACAACCTACTGATTTTGCGATTTCACCAGGGTGGCCTGTTTTTTTGTTAGTTCTGTACTTATTCCTGGTGGGTACAGCTGTCTGTATACAGCTATTAACATGCTTGTACAGTCATCACCTGTGGATTATCCCTGCTGTGGTAGCCCTCGTCCAGCCCGAATACCAGAGTCTGTGTTTTTCTGCATAGCTGCTGTCACATGCTGCCTGCCCTCAGGATGTCAGTGCTATAAAGGAGAGCAGCTGATCCCATTACATCAGTCTTTCTTGCTGTGGAGCCTGTAGAAGAAGCAGTTTGCAAGTGAGCCGGTCGGTCGCTACCAGAGGTTTGATTTTTCAGCTGAAAATGTCTAAAGCTAAGTACTCTGTTGAGGATCCTTTTTTTCTTGCACTAACTGATGTCTGAAAAAGTTAACAATTGTCTCGCCTGTGGAAAGCAAATACCACACTGAGACTTCACTCTTACTGCGTCACTTGTTTAGGCCCAAATCATGATGTCCCCCATTGCTGGTTCTGTGCCCTCTTTAATGCAAGGACCATTTGTCATAGAGCTCTTTTTGTAGCCAGGGATTTTCCTCTTCCTTCTTCACATTCCGAAATGGCATCAGTCAGCCAATCTTCCATAGACATTCTGAAAAAACGTAAGGATAAAGATAGAGACAGACCACACAAGGCCAAGCCTTCCGACACTACCGCTAAGCAGGTAGTCAGTTATCCGGAATTCAGTGAGGCACCTTCGCAGCTCCTGATGCCCGATTTGATACCTTCTCAGGCCTCTACAGAGACCATTTTGGAGTCCGGCATGCCGCAGAAAACTTCTTTTGTCTTCCGAGCCTTTGGTTGTCTTTGCCTCTGTTGGGTCCGGAGCCACGACGCAGGCACCAGATTCCCAAGGAGGCCTTTCACACTACTGACTCCAGATAAAAAATGATGTCTTCTCTCTGACTACTGTTCCTCTCAGCCTGATAGATTCACTTAGGCCTAGAGGTAAGGCTATTCCCAGGAAAACTACCTCTAGCCAGTATGTTACTCTTGCTCCTCCTCCCCAAACTCAAATGCTTAAAATGGCAGAAGATCTTATCTCCCTTATCAGGGGTAGTCAGGCCACAACTTCTAAAAGGAAGAGACCTTTCTGCTGATATACTCACAGAACAGGATTCTGAGGAATCTGATTATTCAGAGTTTGAAGAGGAACAACAACTTCTGACTGCTTATGAGGATTCAGATGCAGAGGAATCCATTCCTTCTGCCTCCCCACCAGAAGATCTTTCTTTTGGGGAAACCCTTCACACCCTCAGGGAACATTTCCACTGGGAATCCCAGGACTTCCCTTCATCTATGAAAAGATTAAAGAGAGTTTTTAGACCTGCCCCAGCACAGACCCTTGGCCATCTCTCCTATCTTGGAGGTGGTTGAAGATGTTTTCCAGGAATCCAGTTTAAATCCTGATGCCCTCCCAGCTGCCCCCAGTAAACCTACAGGTGTTACAGAGTACAAGATTCTCACAGATACCTGTACAGAAATCCTGATGCAGACCCAGAGGTTATTACACAGGGACTAAAAGGAGCTAAAGCTAGTTCTACAAAGAATCCTACTTCTTATGACAAGGACTCCATAGCTCTGGACAGATGGGGGGGGGGGGGGAAGTATTCACCACACCTCTGCAACCTTGGCTATTAGAGCTCTCAGCTTTCAGTGCCACATGTTAAAATATCAACAGTACACTTTGGAACTATTAAAGCAAAAGATTTCTACCTTTCCTGACTGTGCCAATTCGAAAGAGTTAGCCAGATTTCCTGCACTCTACTTATCAAGTGGCCAAACACTCATTACACTGTGGATATGAAGCCCTAGAAGCCTCAAGCAGGGCAGCAGTGTCAGGATCTGTCATTAGGAGACATGCATGGTTGAAGAATAACCTCTCCCTGATCATGTCAAATCTAAATTACTTGATGCACCTTTGGATAAGGACAGTTTGGAGAAAAAACAGAAGAGGTGCTTAAAAAGATGGAAGAAAAAGCAAAATATATGCAAACAGTAAAAGACTTCCTTCAGGTACAACCTCCTAGGTTCAGCGGGAATTTTCCCTCAAAACACTGGTCCTTTCCTGCACCTAGCAGACAGGGGCAATGTAAGCCTCGCAGGGACAGATCTCAGACTTCCACCCCAGGGACAGCAGAGAACCAACCAGTGAACCACTCCCACTCCAAAGGCAAGGAGTTCTAAACCATCATTCTATGGCAAACATTCTCAATGACTCCCTCTCCCCCCAGTGCCCTCTTTTCACAAACCAAAAACTAGGAACAAGGCTGTCCCTCTGCAAAGAAAACTGGCTCTCTGCAGCAAAGGATCAGTGGGTCCTAAAGATCATTTTTCAGGGATACAAATTCTCCTTCCATGAATTCCCAATTCTAAGAGGGTACACAGACTTGCCTCCAAATCAGTGGGCAGAGGCATTGAAACAAGTCCAAGCTCTCATATCCCAAGGGGCAGTAGAACCTGTCCTCTTAGATCAAACAGGCAAGGGCTTTCATTCTAGACTATTCCTGGTCCCCAGAAAAGAGGGCACTTGGTGCCCCATCCTAGATCTATCCTTTCTGAACACCTTCCTGCTGGTCCTCAAATTCAGAATGCTAACCTTACAGCAGCTGCTGCCTATGCTAACAAAAATGCCTGGTTCGTAACCCTAGATCTAAAAGATGCCTACCTCCACATCCTCATAAGGGAATCCTGCAGGAAATTCCTTCACTTCAGAGCAGGCTCACAACACTTTTAGTTCGCTGTACTACCCTTTGGCTCATCTACTACTCCCAGGGTATTCATCAAATGCCTACCCCTGGCCGTAGCCTTCTGCATGCAAAAAATATGCAAATATATCCTTATCTGGATGACTGCCTCATTCAGACAGATGCAAAGAAAAGCTCCTCAAGGACCTCCTCTTTGTCAAAACCTCCTTAGGGTACACCATCAACAAGAAGAAATCAAAGCAAACACCCTCCAGGAAGATCATTTTCTTGGGAGCCCTGCTGTACAAAGTATCCCAAATGGCCTTCCTATCCCCAGAAAAGCAGAGCTTCTTGCCTTTCTATTTCAGCCAGCTGGCTTCCAGAAATCACCTCACTGCCAGGAAGTTCCTCCAAGCCTTGGGGTGCATGGCATCTTGCATCCTTCTAATTCCTCCGGCCAGGCTTCACATGAGAAAACTTCAGAGATACCTAAAGAACCTTTGGTGTCAGTGCACTCAGTCTCTAGAGGATCTCTCTTCCTCTGATCCCCTGTATAAGGGCCAAGTTTCTCTGGTGAGCAAGGGCCTGTGCTCAGAACAAGGGTCTTTCCTTCACCCTTCCTCTAACTGGGCAGACCATTACCACCGACACGTCAGATACAATTTGAATTCACCTAGAAGGCCGATGCACCCAAGGTCTTTGGGATGCACAGCACGTTCCCTTACACATCAATCTGAAGGAAATGATAACATTACAAAAGGCTCTGACTTCCTTCAAACCCCATCTCAAGCCTGGGGTTCTTCTTATCAAAACAGACACCACAATAATGTAATACATCAACAAACAAGGAGGGACCCAGTCTTACCCTCTTCAGGCTAGCCACGAACTTCTGGCTGACAGCCTCTTCTATGGGACTACACCTGATAGCCCAATACCTACCAAGGATCAAGAACACCCTGGCAGACCACTTAAGCAGAAACTTACTGGACCCTCACGAATGGCAGCTCCACAGAAAAATCTTTTTACAGGTCACTCAGGAGTGGGGGCGTCCAGAGGTGGATCTCTCTGCCTCACACCTCAACCATCAGGTGAACAAATTCTGTACCTGGGAGGATCACCACCTAGTGTGGAAGGTGGATGCATTGACCTTCCCCTGGAACACCCTCTTTGTGTACGCATTCCCCTCCTCTGCCTCAGACTGGCCCAGACAACATTGGTACCCCTTACTGCGCAGCCTAATCTTATAGCCTCCCAGACAGCTTCCCCTAATCTCACACCTCTTAACTCAGGTGGGGGGGGGGTGCTGCACCCAGACTTGCAGACTCTCAAACTATCAGCATGGCTAATACTCTAAAAGCAAACAAGGGGCCCCTGATAAGCAAACCAGTCCTAGACATTATCACAGAGGCCAGAAGGCCCAGCACCAGAAAATCTTATTCATGGAAAAAGGAAAAGATTTTGATCCTGGAGCCAGTCCAGAGGGGGCAATACTTCACAACCTTCCGTCCCTCTTATCCTGGACTACCTAGCAGAGCTATTTAATAGTGGCCTTTCCTTCTCCTCTATTAAAATCCACTCCTCGGCCATCTCAGCTCATTTTGATAGAGAATGGCCCCTGTTCTCCCATCCTTTGATTAAACAATTCCTCAGAGGGGCTTCTAATATCAGACCTTCACCCACTCCAGCCTGGGACCTGAATTATGTTTTGGAAAAACTTACTTTACCATCCTTCGAACCTGCTGCTTCAGCAGAACTAAAATTTGGAAGACTGCTTTTTTCCTAGCTATTACCTCAGCCAGGAGAGTTTCAGAACTTCAAGCAATGATGGCCATTGAGCCCTTCATCATCTTCCATGCAGACAAGATCTCCCTGAGAACTAATCCCTCCTTTATGCCCAAGATGGTATCTAATGTAACTCTCAATCAGGCCATACATCTACCCACCTGCTTCCCTAACTCTAAAACAAGGGGGAGAGAATTCTGCACTCACTAGATGTGCACAGACAGTGCCAATACTATCTGGACTGTACCAAACTCTTCAGGGAAAACGGACCAACTACTTGTCAGCTTTGCCCCAGGGCAGAGGGGAAGCCCATTTCCAAACAAACCATTTCCAAATGGATATCACACTATCCATTTCTGCTACAGATTGCATGGAACACCCCCCCCCCCAAGTCTATTAAAACCCATTCCACTAGGGCAGCCTCCACTTCCACAGTATTCCTCACAGGAGTTCCCACCAGGGACATCCTGGAGGCTGCCACCTGGTCTTCTGTCCATACCTTTACCAATCATTATCACCTACCTCTATTTTCTAATGCTAGGGCAGGGTTTGCCTCTGCAGTTCTGCAGGGCATGCTGACCCATTCCTAGGTATCTTACTAAGCCTACCACCCCTATCCTCAGCTTTGGGAATCCTCCCACAGGTGATGACTGCAACAGTGAAACATGAAGAACATAGTACAGTTGTGTACATGTACCATAAATGCAGATGTTTGAGTGTATTCACTGTTGCAGTCCTGGTTTCCCACCCTCCTTCCCCCTTGTATCTTCTTTTTTTACGGCGACATAAGTTTGAGTGGCTTTTAGCCACTAGGACCACTTTACCATATTTACTGGAGCCTCTGAGGGGTTAGGGCAAGAAAAACTGATGTAATGGTGTCAGCTGCTCTCCTTTATAGCACTGCCGTCCTGCCGTCAGGCAGCATGCAACAGCAGCCAACGCAGGATGTCAGGCAGCATGCAACAGCAGCCAACGCAGAAAAACATTAACTCTGGTATTCGGGACTGCTGAGGGCTACCACAGCAGGGATGACCCACAGGTGATGACTGCAACAGTGAATGCACTCGAATATCTACATTTATGGTAGGTACACAACTGTACTTTCTGCATAGGCAGCAGTGTTCTCAATGTTTATTGGAGCTCGACATTTTGCCAGGTTATCACTTAATAACAGTAGATTAGCCTTAGAGTAGTTTCTGAATATTCCAGGTCAAGCTGGGGGTCCAGGTTTTATTTTTACTTCAAAGGAGACCATTTTCTGGTCTGAACTTACCAAGGAAGACATTTCAGTAGGGGGGTGTACAGCACTCTCCCATATTAGTGAGGACAAGATCCAGTATGGCTGCACCCCTGGTTGGTGTATTGACTGTTTAGCTCGGGGAGTTTGTTTACAAAATCTAGGAATCTCTGTGCTTGTACGTTTGGTGTCATATAGGGTTCCCAGTAAATAGTGGGGTAATTAAAGTTGCCCATAAATATGGTATTGAGTTGGATGGTTAGTGTTTCTGATAAGTTTAAATACATGATATGGGTTTCCTAGGTCATAGAAGGGTACTTATAGCTGGCAAGGAAGTGATATTGGATTTTGCCTATGATGATCTGAGCATGGAGCAGCTCACGTGCATTGTCCTGTTTGACCAGCCTTGAGGTATATTTATTTCAGATATATATATATGTATATATATATATATGTATATATATATATATATATATATATATATATAATGAGAGAGAGAGACACCTCTACCTTTAGTCCATGTCTGTGTAGTAACTGGTGTAAGTATGTGGAAGGTGTTATAACCTTGCACTTTTGGTGTGCTCTTTGTGGATTTAAACCATGTCTCAGTGAGCACACAGACATCAGCATTCTTTAGGGTGAAGAGAGCTTCTATTGAGTGCAGTTTTTGTTTAGACTCCTAGCATTGAGCAGTGATACCTTTAGATTGTCTTGGTTTTGATTTGCTATGTCGGAAGTAGTTTCAGTTTGGCATTATCTTCCCCCATACTGCCTTTCTTAGACTATCTTTTAGCTAATATTCAGAAGCCCAGAGGGGAGAGGTGCAGACCATCCCTGGCAAAGCAGCTTACTCTATTGACCGTCTCCTTCCACACAGACAAATACTGCACCCCCTTAGAATGACACCAGAAACTAAGCCAATTATTAAAGTCAGTCATCTTTTGTTCATATTGTGGTATTATCCTTGGAGAAGGTAAAATGCTGCTCACTACTATGCTTGTACCAGCCTGAGATGTATGTTCCAAGAGCTCCATTATGTCTCTCTTCATATAGTCTAAGGAGGTACATCTCAGGTCATTTACTCCCACGTGGACTATGACTGACTCATACTGGTACTTGTGGTCCAATGACCTGTGTGTGTACATAATGTGGCGGATCCTAGCCCATGATGAGAAACTGACCGTAACTTTCTCCATAGTCAGCTTGGTGAGAGGGTTATCAGTGTGTCTCACGATGGAGTCTCCAGTGACCAGAATGTTGGATTGTGTGGTGGCTTGCCTTATGGGCCTAGAGGTAGAGGGCTCAATGAGATGCGGCTGTATGCGTTGATGTGGGTGTTGTATCAAAAGAGTGCATTTGGGTCTGCTGATGGTATTTTGTGTACTTCATCTAGGAGGTCTTTGTGGTTTATGAAGGTTACATTTAAGTGCCTCAGAGAATGTGAGTCTATATGTCTGCTTTGAATTGTGTGTGATTGTAGCATGTGTACTACTGACAACCTTATTGACATTAGGAGTACTTTTATGTTAGAGCTTTGCCTCCAGAGACATTGTGTAAATACACCTCTCACATACCATATCTGTTTGTTTGAGAATTAACTGGTTGTCAGTAAACATGAGGCAATTTCTACATTGCCTCAGGATGCCCATATCCACCAAGCTGGTAATGGAGATGGTGGGAAAGTTCATATCCATGGCAACAGACACTTTTTTATTGATTAGGTAGCCTGAGTGAGAATATAAAGCAATGTCAGGAGTATTTAGTTTGCAACTCTGGGGACAGTGCTTGTCACAAGTTGTGTGTGAAACTAGGTACTGGAGAAATTTCAATCATGCTTTTACAGGAAAAAATGTCACTTGAGGTGTCTGAGTCTGTACAGGGCACGGCAAAATGCTTGAGAGGAAACTAATAACATAGACCCGGAAAATTTAAGGATGATGTATTGAGGCAGTTATTCTGAAATTAGAAATAAATCAAGCAGTATTTACTGAAAACAAAGAATTAACTTGTCAAGAATGATGAAAAGAGGGGAGTCACATGAATGGCTACTGCATGGCTGCTGCTGGTGCTGGTCTCATCACAGCTTCACTCTGCTGGGATACAATGATCCTTTGCTTCTCTCACCACACAAAACATTAGCACCAATACCAAGGTAAGAAGCAGGTCACAGCCTGTGTTGGTGATCCACAGTATTGTCCCATATGATGCAAGGGGTCTGTAGGATAGTTATAGCCTTTCCCTGGTAAAAGCCTTGAACATCAACCAGACCAATCAGGAATATCAATCACAGACACTCACTGCTCAACCAGAAACAGTCAGGAACCAATAGACTGTGCTCCTTCTCCTATCAGGAGCAGAATATAAGCACAAATTCCAAGTTGTTGCCTGCAAATCAGTTATTAGGCTTTCTGGTGATCAGCAGCCTCCCGGAAATAATACCCCTGTGCTCCTTCTCTCACCAGGAGAAAACAGAAGCACTAATCCCAAGATGACTACTGATGTGGGCTCTCCAATAACTGGGTGGTCTTATAATAGATGCTTAATGGTAAGATGAAAAAAAAAAGTGCTTAATATTATAAGCACTGCATTGTGCCCTAAGAAGTTAGATATAAAAAAGCGGGTAACTAAAGTTTCAGCTGTCTAAGTGGACAGCCACTAATTTTAAAAGAGCAAGATAGACTGAAAGGCATGGGCACTTTGGTTTTCTGTCAAGGTGTCCATTTGGTCAGCTTAGAAACAACCTGTCATACAATTTCACTTGCACAATTTGATGGCACAAAGTTGCTGTGTCCACCATCTTACCACTGTTGAGTTGCAGCTTTTCATTTCTTTGCTTCTGTGTGTAACTGTCTGTGGTTTTATATCATTATCGTAAGTTGTAATGCGATGACACAGTCTGAATCCCTCACTTGGAAATTTGGTCATGCTGGCAACTCTCTTACACAGAAACTTAGCCCAAGTAAGATATTGGATATTATACTTTTATAAGCAGATAAACTACCTTTTAAATCACATTGTCAAGAGGATTAATTGGCGGAGCATCTGCTTCCAGTTCCACCGTAACTGACTGCCATCAGAGGATACTTTTAAAGGAATAGAATTGGACAATACCAAAGACAAAGCTTTGTGTACATTGTCAATATATATTGGCTATCACATCGCACAATTTCATCAGAAACTGCTGTCAGGTCAGCCCAGCAATAAGAATATGTCTTCTTTTTTCAAACAGTTGCACGCGTGAAATACATTTTCCTATTATATTTGGTTGTGTGACTTATGAAACGCTAGGAATAGTAAAACATATACTCACAGATCAAAAGTAGAGTGTACATGCATTCTACATTATTCACAATGTTTTAGACACACCCAGCTGTTCATAGGTTCAGGTTCATAGATTAGTACTAGGCTAACTGCCATTGTTGGTCATTTTAAGCCTAGCCAATTACTCCATGTGAGAATCAAACCCTGCACTGTGTTTGTAAGGTAAACACCTGAACTATTATGCCAACCTCCCACCAAGGGAGGTTGGCATAATCAATCAAAGCCATATCAGTGATATTCTGCCTAATGGTGCTGTTTTATCACAGGCTTATGAGGTTTACTAGTTTAATATTATATGCAGATAAAACCTGGTGCTAAAGTACCTTTAGCATTCCTAAATAAAGTCGAAGAAAAAACTAAAGAAAATTTATTTATTTTATTTATTTTACATTTGTTTGCCAGGATAGTCCGACTGGACACATGTCCATTTACAGCGGAGGCCCGGGGAGAAAAGCTCCATCAAGTTAGAATAAAGTCAGCATGATACAAAATGTTACATATTGCAAAAGCTTACATAGATTTAAAATGTAGAGCAGCAAACAGTGCAGCACAGTTAGGTGTTATCTTAATACAACAGGTCTAAACGAGAGCATAGAGAAACAACGTATTACAGTTATATGTTACACGTTACAGAGCAAGATACTGAGGTATACTGAAACAACAAGTCTTGAAAAAGGGCGTAGAGAAACAACTTATTACAGTTATATGTTACACGTTACAGAGCAAGATACTGAGGTATTGTACTGAAACAAGTTTTGAAAGAGGGCGTAGAGAAACAACTTATTACAATTATAGATTTACAGTAGATTCTTGATGTCAGCAGCAGATAGTTAGAATTGTAACCAGCTGTTTATTTGTTTATAAAATGAAATGTGGGTTGTTATGTTATGCATGGGCATAACCATTTATTCATTAGGAGCACTTTGTGAGAATTTTTGAATGTGATGATAGGAGCAGAGGTTAAAGAAGTGGGGAGGTTGTTCCAGTTTCTGGCTATGTTGTGGGAGAACAAGGCCTTTCCTGCAGAGTTATTGGCTTTGGAGATACAAAAGAGTGTTTTTTTCTGAAGAGCGTAGGAGGCGATTTGATATGTACTTGGTTAGTAGCTGGTTAAGAGATGGGGTTTTGTCAGGGTAGTTCAAAATCTTGTAGGCAAGTGTTAATTGGTGGTAGTTCAGTAGCTGTGGAAGTTCTAGCCATTTCAGTTGATGTGTAGTGCCTGACAGTGGTTGGTCTTACAGCTGGAGTATTAACAAATCTGGTGATTTTATTGTAGCAAGACTGAAGTAGCTCAAGGTCATGTTTTCTTGTCAGGGTAAGGATTGGTACGGCATACATGAGGGTCGATAGCAGGTGAGTTTGGGAAAAAGTAATTTGCGCCTGATCAGTTAGAAATTTTTTGTGTCTATATAGTGTGCCCATTTTTTTGTGGACCTTTTTGATTGTTTGTGAGATGTGGACATCGAACAGTAGTTTGTTGTCGATTTCTACACCAAGGAGTTTAGTGTGGTCAGTTGGGGAGATGTTAGTCCCATTCTTGGATGGGATTGTGAAAGGATGATGGTTACGTTTAGTTTTGTTGGGAGCGAATATGAGTAGTTTGGTCTTGTTGGGATTTAGAATGAGCTGGATCTGGGTGATCCAGTTTTCCACTGAAGTGAAGGATTCCTGAGTGAGTTTTTGAAGGGTAAGGAGGGATGGCGCGGAGCAGATGAGAGTTGCGTCATCTGCATATTGAATGAGTGAAGCATGTTGGGTGGTGGTATGTAGGCCTTTAGTAAATATGGAGAAGAGTAGGGGGCCTAATATTGAACCCTGGGGCATGTATATATATCAGAACAGGCGATTCTTTCCATCATCCAGGGACAGGGAAAGAATACAAGTTAAAGGTGAGAGCTGGATGTGGTAGCAGAAATGCCATCTATTTAGCTCAGTGTAGTTGCTGCCCCTACTTTTATGTGGGAATGACCAACTGCACACTTCGAGAAAGGATAAGAGAGCATGTAAATGGTATTGGGTTACAAGATAATGTGAGTGCCCAATCTAAATATATACAGGGAACTGGTTGTACACACAATTTTTTATTCCTTGAGTTAGAGCAGGTTGAAGTCGGTAATAGGATGGGTGACCTGAAAAATAGGACTGAGAGATGCAAAACTTAGGTGGATACATAAACTTAGAGCAGACAAAGGATTTGGACTAAATGGGAGAGTATCTGTTAAACCCATTTTAGATGCTGGGGGGGTTAGATTATAAATGAGTAATTGGATATATTAGATTTTTATTGGTATGATTAGATAGTGTTATATTTATATGTTCATACATATATATACATATATATTTATTTACATGCATATATAGTTACATATGGTTTTCCCCCTTTTTACATGTATTTTAATATGTCACTTACTTTTTAGTCATATTACATGTTTATTAGGAAGGTAACATGCTTTAATGGGGTGATTCTTGTGTGTGTGTGTGTGTGTGTGTGTGTGTGTGTGTATGTATATATATATATATATATATATATATATATATATATATATATATATATATTCATTTATTTACATTAGTGTATAAATAGCTTTATAATATGCTTATTAGGAAAGTAATAGTTTAATGGGGTGGTTCTCATTTATTGATTTATTTATATTAGTGTATGAATAGTTTTATATACTGTCCATTCTATACATGCATTTATCATATTATAATTATATTTATACCTTTATATTTAGGTTAGTCTCCATTATTGGTTACAGTTATTAAGCATATTTTTTGGTTTTAGTTTGTGTTATTTGAATGGTAGTGTTACAATAATCTTTTTTGAGTAACTGTTACTTTGAGTGACTTTGTAACTTTTGCGTATTACGTAATACGCTCTGTGGCATTGGATTGAGTTGTATTTCACTACTAATTAAGTGCACCTGAATATGAGTCAAGTATGTAAGTATATATTTGTTTGCTTTGATATTTTGTGTTTATGGTCTGATGAAGCCACTACTTTGGTGGTGAAAGCGCTAACCTTATTAAACATAGTTGGTTTTATCTGAAAGTTTACGTGTATCGATTATGAACGAAGGAGCTGTGTTTCGTTCCACTGCTGGTTTATTTTCTATTTGTAATTAAAATGAAATTTGAGGCAAGAGAGATGATGAGTAGTACGAACACTCTTGTAGACAGAAGACCAGATATGCATTCGCACTGAGCCAAAAAAAAATTGGACTTGAGTTATTAAAAGAGAACATTACCAATTGCTTGCACTTGAAGAAATGGTCACAAGAAAGCAAAATGCTAAGTGTTTCTCAGTACTAGATGGAAATTTGGGTCTTGGCAACTAAGAGCACAATAATGCAAGCTTCAAAGTGTGTACCTTTATTACTCTGTTGGAAAGCTTGAGGTTCTTGAACCTTCTTTTTGGTATTTCAGCGCAAGAGGTGAGGTGTTCCAAAAAGCTGTTACCCGGGTAGTTGAAGGCTTGGAAGGTATTGTAAACAGAACTGATGATATATTTGTATGGGATCAGACACAAGAAGAGAATGATACAGTAGTTGAACAGATTAGTATTGACTGTCATGTAAGGAAGCAAGCAGGCATTATTATAGCAATAACCCATGCCTGGGTGTGGGAAATGCTGGATTTACCCACGGTTGGTGTGGTTTGGTCACGAGGGCAAAGCCCGAGTGGCCAAACAAAGACAACCGTGGGTAAATCCAGCATTACCCACACCCAGGCGTGGGTTATTGCTATTATACAATGACATTATTTAAGAAAAAGAATACTTACTTTTCTTAAATAATGGCATTGTATAATGCCTCCTTGCTGCCCTTCCGCGACTGTCTGGTATTCTGCCGCAGTTCTGATGTACTGTGCATGCATATGCTTACGCAGTACATCAGAGCTGTGGGTGGAAGCAATGGAGAAAGCAAGATCTGCGTTGCTTTTTACAAAGTGTCTCACTATGTTAAAGGAGTTTAACATAGCGCAACAGCTTTTAAAAAAGCAATGGAGAAAGGAAGATCTCAGTTACTTTTTTTAAAGCTGTCTCGCTATGTTAAACTCCTTTAACATAACGAGATGGTGTCAAAAAAGCAACGGAGATCTTGCGTTCTCCGTTGCTGTAAAAAAAGACTTATACTAATGGAAAAAGTCGGGGCGACTGGACCTTTTTCCATTAGTATAAGTCTGATTTACAACATGCACACTGACCAATCAGCATGCACGTTTTGGAATATTAATGGGGGGGTCGTTGTATAATAAGGTTTTTAGGAAAGATACAGTATCATGCAGGGCCTGTACTTAAGTGATCTGAGATAACTATACCAGTAAGAAAGCTGTAGCTGGGAAATGGAGATGTGAATATGGTGAAGAGTGTTGAAACACTCAGGAAACTAGTCCCAGATGCTCCCAATATTATATTCTGTGATGTAATAAGCTAGTTGTATTGCAGGTAGGTACAAGTCAGAATTGTATTGGAGATGTGGTTGTACAGGAGAATACACCAGCTGACTGCAGGTAAAGACCATTTATATAGGGAAGGGCATGCAGGGGAGGGCGGTATGCAGCTGTCTCTTGCCATCGATCCTTGGTGGAGGCTGAGGATGTTGCTGGAGGATGCATGGTCTACAAGGATGGGGGAGGTATGCTGCTGGCTCGCATTGCCCACCCACCCCAGACCAAACCACATTGCTGAGAGGGAGGGGGGAAAATGGGTAGGTTATTTATTAACACCCCTCCCAGATGGATGCAAAGACATGTTGAGCCCCCAGGATGCCATAGGATCTACAGCCTGCCCTAGAAGTTCCAAAATATATTCCAGGGGACAAGAAGGTAGCTAGTATAGCCAACATGGATGGGACCACTGAGGTGCCTGGCCAGTCTTGATGAAGAAAATTGAGGGACCACAAAAGAACATTTATAGAGATGTGCAGAAGAGATAAGCTGATGTGGAAAAAAATGTATTGATGTGAGAAACTCTGTGAATGGCTGTGGCAAAGAAGTTCAGGTGGAACCTAATGATGAACCCTTGCAAAAAGTACACAAACCGTCCTTGTAAAAGGCATCTCCAGGATCACAGAGGATATTACTTAAACAGAAATACGACTTGAAAGTGATAGAAATCCAGCTTAGGGGCTGTACATTTAAAATATATTGTGCATAGCATATTTATCACATATACATAAATATTTATTAGAGGGCCTGACAATTTTTTGGTTAATACCACGGTTACCAATGGCAGAAAAAAATAAAAAGAATTTCAGAAATTTACTGATGAGTTTGAAATGCAGCTAGGAAGGTGGCCTGGGCCACGTCGTCACCAAAGGAAGACATTTTAGTCTTATTTTTTCATTCATTGAAGAAATATGTTTTAAAGTTTGATGCTCAAAGCTGACAAAATAATAGTTCTCATTCAACTGAAAAAGGCAAAGGTTTTAGAGGATGCATGGGTCACATCTGGGAATAGAAAGGCAAAAAGAAAAGTGCAGGATCTGTAATGTTTTGTCTCAAAATGTCAACTCACATAGGAACAAGTAGCATAGAACCAACCTGCAATGCAGTTCATGCCAGACATATACAGCTTCCCTGAGTTTTGCAAGGATTTTAGTTATATGTGTAGCTTGTTGCACCAAGTTCCCCTGAAATAAACTGACAGACCCAAGAAGTACATGGTGCGATTTGTGTATTAATATTCTTATTTTTCTTAAGAAAGAGGATAGCTAAAATTCTTATTCTGACTGGTCTGCAATGCACAAATCAGGAACTCGCAAGATTTGTACACGAACCTTGCTCTGGATAAGTTACCACAGGAATACCTTAAAATTGCAGCCAAAGCCATTGCTATTGCAATTCTAATCAGTCACTCAGTGTGAGAAAGCAAGATTCCACTACTACTAAAAAAAGAATATATTACATCTCTGCACACAGGCGGACCCTGAACAGAAGTCTATAGGCCAACTGCAATATTATCTCCAGTATCCAATGTTTTAGAAAAATGCATGCCCATTCAGCTTCTGTGATATTTAATCAAAAAGTAAACTCTTCTCTACCACATAACATGATTTCTACCCACAACAAAGTACCCACCTCCACACTGCTTAATTTTTGTCAGCTCTGTTAACGCTTATAGAAATGAAGAGAACCTAGTCTGCTGAACCTAGTTTCTAGATTTATCCAAAGCCTTTGAAATCGTGTCCCATCAGAAACTTTTGCACAAACTGGATTCCTTTGGACTTGTCACCTCCTCACTACACTGGTTTTATGACTCTCTCAAATAGGGCCCAAGCAGTCAAGTGGCAAACTGAGTTCTCTGTCCTACCGGTCTATATTGTGGTCCCTCAGGGATCTATACTAGGACCTATACTGTTTAACCTTTTCACTGATGATCTCCACGTTGCATCCTATCACACTAAATAGTACAGTATAGTTATTCTACTCTGATTTGCTCAGCAAAAACTTCCTAAACTCTATGAACTGAATAATTATCCTTTACTTCTCCTGAAACCTGACTAGATAATGTACAACTGCTATTAAAGCCCGGGGGGGATAAATTAATGCTTTTTACACCTAAACAACTTTCAAATTAAAAAAACTCTTTCACAGTTATCTCGAGTACTGTACCGTAAGTGATCTAGTATAGCACACAAAATAACAAGGCTTCATCATTGATGACCAAATGAAATTTAATCATCCTATACCATGGGTAATAAAAAAAGACAGTAAAAACTGGAATCATTATATAGAACAAAGGTTTCTCCAATGACCCAGCACGTAAATGCATAGCCTCAACAGTTTACCGCCATCTCTGCTCTGTGCCACCCCAATTCTTACAAACCGTCAAATATCACCATCTAAATTACAATAATACTTTATAACAAAACTGCTCAATTTGTTATCCATCTTTACAGAACTTGTGTCTGTCTAACCCTTACGGAAATAAGCTGGTTAGAATTACCACACCTCTTGTTATTAGCCCAGCTTGCCTGGTTCAGAAATTAAGTAACAAGCCTGAGATCTGTCCAGCTCTAAACAATTTTTGTGTCTTTCGGCTTTTCCCGGTTAGGGGTCGCCACAGTGGAACTCCAGTCCGCTAATGATCGGCAATTGCTTTTTACGTACTGGCTTGCCAGGCCTGATGCACAACCTTTAACGAAGAGATGCCCATTCACGCATGCCTCCATGCAGAAGACGCTCAAGCTGAGAATCAAACCGGAGAGCGTCTTACTGTGAAGCGACAATGCTACTGCAGCACCACCACCGCGGGTCCAGCTCTAAACAATATTATACAAAATTACACCCCCAAAAGAGGGGTCTGTATTATAACAACGAACGATCAGATGATCAAACTTATATCGACCCCTAAATCTTGAAAATGCAAAACGGCGAACAACCAGAACAGCAATTTTTTTTTCCCCAGGGAAAAAAAAATGCTGTTCCCAAAAAAATAAATAGTGTGTTGGCGGGGGGGGGGGGCCTTCAACCCCCACCCACCCCCATGTGGGGGGCTGTGCCTCCCCACACCCCCTACTTAAATATACCAACTCCGAGATCGCACTACAGTGGAAGAAACGGCACAACCCAGATGGCCTTCCCAGCAATTTCATTCCCTGGGAAAAAATTCACTGTTCCGGCCGTTCGCTATTTTGCCGGTTCAACATTTAGTGTTCGAACTAACAGCATTTGATCATCTGATCATTCGTTAAACTAAAGTAGACCCCAAAAGGATACTATCCCCCAAGATGAGTGTCTACTCAATGCAAAAAAAAAAAAATCTCTTAACAGTGCAGGTGACTCGTATGCTTGTACCATTGCAAAGCAATGAAATGCTTGAACTTTATCCACTAGTTCCATGCAGGAATGTCAACTCAACAACTCAGACTTCACCTAAAATAGAAGTGCCTCTGTTTCTGTAACCCATCTTTGTTGACTTCCTGTCTTGTCAGTACTGTAACATTTCCCTTGCCTGTGTTTCAGATGCCATCACCTTATAAATCCTCTCCAGTAAAGTCTACCAGTTCATTGCTAACTCCCCAATAATGAACATGAGTGCCTCTCTCCAAAGCTAAGTGGCTCCCAGTAGATGTGAAAGCTGACCTCCTAAAAGGATCAGTAATTCCTAAAGTCCCATCTCCTGAGACATCGTCCCCTGTCACTCAAACATTTCACCAAAACCCCTACGTATAATCTCAGGAGTATTTCTCGCTCTCAACCCACCTGACTAATCCTAGCAGCTAAACCATTCTTCTGTCAGTCTGAGAGGTCCAAAAGTACTCAGACTTCAGGCAACAGTTCAAGGATCACCTCTTCACCCAAGCAAAGTGCAGCTGCACTCACTCAGGTCATGTTACATGAACCCCTGCAGCTCTCACACACCCGTTTATCCCTGTTTCATCCTTCCTTATCTGATCTTGTCATCCTACTTCTTCTTCTCTTCGCATCTCTCTCTCTCGCACTTTTTTCCCTTCTACTCCTCTTCCCTCTGCATGCCTGTCACACTTTTTCTTTCTTCTCCCCATGGTATCTTTTCTTGCAGCTGTTCTCACTTGCCTCTTCTAATGTCTTCACACCTCTCTATATAATGATATGCTGCTATCCCTGTAACATAAGACATCAGTCGTTATGGCTATATCTTATCGATAAAGCTCTGTTAAGCATGATTCTATTTTTCCACCCGTGTTTTGACAGTGTGAAATGCTTCTTGATCTAAATGTTACAGCACATACTTTCATCTGTAAATATGTATATATATATATATATATATATATATATATATTTGTTTTTAGCATATTCTTAATATCTGTAAATATGTTTTGTTCATTTCTTAAGTGATCCTATTTACTCTAGCTGTGCCTGCAAATGGTCGATTGAGATCAGTGTTACCTACCTCGTAATCAACTGCCTTTTTCCCATTTTCTGCAGGGGGATGGAGTATCATTTAACTGCCATCTCCCAGTTAAATGCCACACACCTGCCTTCTTTGACACTCATGCCTGACTGTCTCAAATCGTGTCTCACACAAATCTGTCTGCCACTTTGCTGGATGTCCTCATTTTCGCTTGCCTTCTTCCTGTTTGTCCCAAATCTTCACCAGATCGTCTTCTGCTTTTCTGAACATGTGCCTGAATCCCCATAATCTATTCTCTTTGATCTTTTGTGCAGCTGGACCTACTTTGGCTTCTGCTCTTATGTGTTCATTTCATTGTCTGCTCCATGCTGTGCATCCTACCAGCTATCTCAGGCACTTCATCTCCATCACCTCTAGCTTCCTCATCTGCTCTATCTTTACTGCCCAGGTTTCTGTACCATACAGTAGTACTGGCCGCACCACTGTTTTTTACACCATACTTTTCAGATTCTTTGGCATTCTTCTGACATATACTACCTCTGACACTCTGTGCCAGCTGGCTGCAGCCCCTCTGATTCTAACTTTCACCTCTTCATTCAGACTTCCCTTCTTCTCAACCACCCCTCTCAGATACTTAAAGCTGTTAACCTGTTCCACTATCTTCCCTTCTATCTCAATTCTCAGCTTCTCTTCTTCTGATTTCCCCAATTTGCTGCCATTACCACTGTCTTATCTGTACTCTGTTTCATCCCATGTACCTTCATTTTGCATTCCATTTCCCTGTCCTTTGCAGAAGTTCTTGCTCACAGTCTGCATTGTAATGCCACATCTTCTCCATTCAGCAACTTTGTTGGTCTGTCCCCTCTGACCTGTTTGATAATGTAGTCCAACACCATTATGAATGGCAGTGAACTCAGAGCTGAACCCTGATGCACACCCACTCCCTCTGTGAGACCAAACACTATTCATACTTGAGTCGTTGGGTCCTTGTAGATAGTCTGCACTAATTCTACCAATGATTCTGGGACTTCAAACCACAGGACTGCCCAAATCAGCCTTCTTGGGACCTTGTCATATGTTTTTTCAGAGTCTAGGAATGCCCAGGTCGACTCTTTCCTCATCTCTAGTTTATTCTCAACTGTCTGTCTAACTGCAAACATTAGGTCAGTTGTGCTGCATCCTGATCTGAGTCTGAACTGCTCTCATCTTACTCTGTGTATCCATCTGTCAATCGCCCTCTCCATAACTTTCATGCAGTGTGGCAGGTGTTTGATAACTCTGTACTGCCCACAGTTGTAGATGTCCCCCTTTGTTCTTATACAGTGGCACTAATATGCTTATTCTCCACTCATCTAGGATTTGCCTTTCCCTCCACACTGCTATGACTACCCTCAGAGGTCCTTTCTCCTCTATCACACCCAGCCTCTTTATTATATCTGCTGTGGCCTTATCTGAACCTGCTGCTTCCCCTGACTTCATTTTCCTTAGTAATGTTCTTATTTCTTCTGTGGTGGGTTTCACTTCTCTCATCATAGGCTGTGTCTGGGATAGTACAGGTTCTTTGGAGATGTTTTTGATTCAGAAGCTGCTGGAAGTCCTCCTTCCATCTGTCTTTGATGTCCCGTGTTCTGCCGAGCAGATTGTTGCTGGTATCCCTTATGAAGGGTGTCTCATTTTGTTTATCTTTCTGTCTTTGCCTTGCAACCTAATACAGTTTTTGTGCCACATAGTGAGTCACCTTCCAGAAGCTGGTAGAGTTGCTCTGATGACATGTTCTTTCCAATTGCAAATCCTTTCTTAGCCTTTTTGTTCGCCAACCCGTATGCCTTCCTAGTCTAGCCCATGCTTTCTATCCCCCACTTTTTTCAGCACTCCTCCTTTCTTTTGATGTCTTCCTGGACTTCTGTATTCCAGCCCCAGCTTTCCTTAAGTGCATTACTTCCATACTCGCCTCTGCCACATGTCTGCTCTGTAGTCCTCTCATGTGCTGTTTTGAAGTGCTGCCATTCTTAAACTCCACCTAGTTCCTCCTCTTTTTGTGATGCTAGAGCCCTGAGTAATTCCTTGAACTATCGTACTTTCTCTCCTGTCAACTTCCAGGTGTTTAGCCTGGTTTCTATTGAATGTAGAGCCTTCTCTGGCTACTGCTTGCAGGTGATTTTGGCAACCAGTGGTTATGCTGTGGACTGACTGTTTCCCTGGGGATGACATTGCAATCACTGATTCTACCTCAGTGCCCTTTCCTTACTAGGAAGAAGTCTACCTAAGTTCCATGTTGGCCACTCTTGCATGTGATCTTGTGACTTTCTCTCTGTTTGAACCATGTGTTGGCTACTATCAAGCTATTTGCCAGATAGAAGTCTAGAATGGCCTGTCCTTCTTTATTGCCCCACCCATGTGGACTCAGGCAGATATGTGCATTCAAGTCACTCATAATCAACAGCGATTCATGGTGTCTTCCTTTATCTAGTAGGCCCTGCAACTGCTGCCTGAATGCACTTTTTTCCTTGCTATCACAACCCTGCTGTGGGGGATAGGTTGAGAATATGAATACTGTCCTTATCAATAGACTGGGGTCTGATTGCCATGTGTCTGTCATTAATTCTGATGATATCCCTGACTGCCTTCTGAAGCCTCTCTGTCACCACAATTCCCACACCATTTCTAGCCTGTCCTCTTCCTGAGTAGTTGACTCTGGATCCCAAGCTATTTGGTTTTGCTGCACTGCCCTCCCATCTAGTCTCTTAGATCCGTAGGATGTCCAGACTTTTCCTTACCGTCATGTTATCCACTTCCAAGCTCCATCCTGTCAGTGAACCTACACTTAGTATAACAATTCTTAGTTCATGTTTAGCAGGTTTTACATCCAGCTTTTGCTTAACACAGCTATCAAGTAACCCAGGCTGGGCAACTGTACACTAGCTAGCCAATAGCAGCTGGGCTTTATGGCAGGTACACACTGGCCAACAGGGACACTACCTGGTAAACAAATATAAATAAAAAGTAATAACTATAAATAGAGTATATACGCCCCTAACTTAATTGTACTTTGGTTGTCTGTCTACCAGCAGTATACTTCTGTGATTGTATCCACTGTCTCCTCCCTCTCTTTTTACTACTTTTCCCCTGCTGTGCACTCCATACTCGTGATAAACTCTTCCCGTTTTACTTTCAGTAATATCATGACAGCTCACTGTTTTATTTTTCTGTTTTACTGTTCTACTAAATGACTCCTATTGTAACCAGTTTAAATGAGCTTTTACATGTTATAACTCAACATGTTAACTTATTGAATCCATAATATTGTAGAAGTGTTACCTCTTTCAACTTAATGTAACCAATTTGTCACTTTTTTATTATCTTAGAACATGTGCTGTAAAGATTTATTTTTATGCATCAGCTGTACAGCTGTGCTAAATTCATGTGTAAACATATTTGTATTTGCGAATATCACGTAACTCTGGAGGTTTTCTCCCTGGGCCTGTGCTGAAAAAGGTGTTTTAACCCAGCCAGACTTTGCCAGCAATCAAAAGTAAAATAAAAACTAAGTAAAAATACCTAAAATGAATTGGAATTCAGACATACAATTTCTAGTTCGTAGTATCCAAGTTTAAAGCAGATTCTCCTCTTTGTATTATTTATTAAGCCATCTTACATGACAGGAGGATTTTTCAATGCAAGTCAAGGAATAATTGTATTTATTTATTTATTTGCAATTTGATTACCGGGGAAGTCCACTCGGCTGAATTGACCCATTTTTAGTGGAGGCCCGGGGAGAAAAGCTCCAAGATGCATTATACAATTTAGATACAACTGGTAGTTAATATTAAAGATATTATGTAGAATAGGTACTCATAAATGCATTCAATATCATGCATAGTTAGCAAATTCATGAAGCTTGAAGGTAGGGATCATACAGTTTCATCTGAGGAAAACAGATATGGGTTAGGTGTGGAAACAGTTTACATGCAAACCTTTTAAGAAAATGTAAATACACTTTACATACACACATCAGCAATAGAATGCTGTTTACAATATTTACAAGGTTGGGCTGTGTGAGGATAGCTGTAGGAGTTGTTGAGAGCTTAGAGAGAAGCTATAGAAATTGTTGAGAGTCTAGATAGGCTCATACAAAGATAACTATGAGAGTTGTAGAGCTTGGGAACCAGAGCGAGAACCCCCTGGATTAGGTTGGGTGAAGGCAGGTACATTTCCATTTAGTGGACAGGTGTTTGAATAGTTGGGTTTTGAAATTTTCTGAGTTTGGTATGGTTCTTAATGTGGAGGGAAGGGAATTCCATTTTTTGCCTAGTGAGAAAGATAGAAGTTGGCCAGCAGGACGTTTAGGTTTATGGATAGTAATTAAGTTATGATTTTCAGATCTGAGAGCTCTGTTGGGTGTATGAGGGGGAAGGATGTTAGAGCGGGAAATTTTGTTGGGTGAAATATGAGTCTATGTGCAGTAGTGAGTTGGAGATAGTCTAGGTAGTTTGGGTACTGGGTTATTGGGTAATTTGGTAATAATTTTAAAAGAAATAAACAAAAGTAATGATTTACATTACTGATCGGTTTGATTCTTGCAGTGTATGTGATCACCATGGAAACAGCATTATGGTGTTTTCTAGCTTATTATTCAAGGAATTTGTGGTACTAGGACATACCAGAAGGCTTTGATGTTTAATTGGGACTTATTTCATCCACATGAATCCTGTTTGTATGAAGCATAGAGACCCCACCCCAAAAAACAGACACATGCACATATACACAACATCAAATGCATGGATGACTGAAAGTCACAATTCTTTCATACAGCTTAAAGAATCCATTGAAAAAAGTTTATTGCCAAACCTCAAAAAAACTTTCTTGATAGTAACTGTGTTGAGTTTATCAACTGGAAGAATGTCAACTGTTAGTCTATTTAAGGGATGTAGTAAGAGGCTATGTGCATAATAATGCCAAACCTTTGGGATATACCAAAAGCTTCAGCATTATAGGTTCATAAGTTGGTAGGACGTCCGCAGTGGTGCAGTGGTTAGCGTTGTCACCTCACAGCAAGAGGTTCTCCAGTTCGATCTTTGGATGAGGTGTCTTCTGTGTGGAATCTGCATGTCCTCCCTGTGGTCGTCTGGGTTTCTTCCGGGTGCTCCGGTTTCCTCCTACATCCCCAAAGACATGCTGCAAGTGGATTGGACATGCAAAAAATTGGCCCTAGGCGTGAGTGCGTGTGTGTGCCTTCTGTGGAAGGTTGGGTGCTGAGCTGGCAACTCAACACCGTAAAACTCCACTGCCAATTATGAGTGGACAAGGTGATCCGCTGTGCCGAACCCTAACTGGGAAAGGCCGAAAGAGAGAGAGGTTCATAGGCTGGTACTAGGCTATCAGCCTAGACATAACAATTCCCTGGATATTTCTTCCCATAATATGGGTATATTATGGGTAGGGTTACCACTTTGTGAGGGACAAGTCCCTCTTTGGGCAGTTGTGTCCTGCAAACAGTCTGTAAAAATGGCAAATGTCCTGAGATTTTAGGGTAAAATTATTTCCTATATTTTATGTAATAGTTGCATAAAGCAATTATTCTGCATCAGAAACACCTAGAAGTTATAAGAAACCGAATAAGCAACTGAAATGCTATGAGAATAAGCTTTTATTTAGGCAAAAAAATGAAGTTCTGTCCTTTGTACTGGCCGTGGGTATGTTTTGGCCTTCAAAATCTGGCGTTTGTACCATAAATGTCCCACTTTGGGCATTTGAAAAGGTGGCAACCCTAATTATGGGTAGGTGCATGTGTGTAAATATTTGTGTTTTTGCATACAGCAAGTGCTAGGTGTGTGTGTGTGTGTGTGTGTATATGTATGTACGTATATATATATATATATATATATATATATATATGTGTGTGCGTGTGTGTGTATGTATATAAAATCTCAAAAGAACGAGTTAATGTGTGTGTGTGGTTGTGCATGCATGCATTCATGTACTCTGTCTTCTCATTAGCTATGGACTTTCTGGTATTTGAGTCTTTTAAAATTAAAACTTAATCCAAGGTTTGGAACTTTAGAGTTAATTATACTGCGGAGGATGCCCTGTGCATTTGGATAAACAACACAAGCCGAAAAGAAAGTACGTTTTTTTTATACCTAACTTCAGTCAAATGGACTTTGAACACTTGGTTATTGGTCAGATGTACTGCATTTATAAGTAAATATTTTATATATAAATGGGTGTGTCTGCGCACACATTATGTATAAATCAGCTATAGGTGGTGTCCATTCACAAACTGTATTCTGACTGTTGAGGACTTTCTTTACAAGGTAGGTTATAGGGAAATGTTAAACTTGACATGTACATGGGAGTTCTAAGTAACAGTGGTGTTAGTCTTCTAATCACTTTCTAAATCTTAGGTAATTTATCGGGCAGTAAAAGCCCTAGTCAGACTGTTAGGAAAATTATTTGTGTTGCATATATTGAGTTAGGTCTGACTGGAGATGGCAGGATGCATTCAAGAAGTGACATACAAGGCAAGAAAGCAGTATTTGGCCCTTCTGTTGCCTAGACGACACACAGCAGTATTATGAACACGTTTCCTTATGTGGTCATCTCAGTACAGCAAGAGATGGGAGTAACATAAGGAATGCTAACTCCATAAATAAATGAAACGGACAAGAGACATTTATTTACAAATGTGTCTTTTTCATGAAAAACCTGAAATGCATTTTAAATTAGCTTTGCATGCGGTGCTTTTTAGAATTGTTGCAGATAACAGTAAAAGCATTCAGTTCTGACAGATTATTATGTACCAGAATGCATGTTACAATAATGGAAAAATATCTGTCAATATGGAATAGCTGTTTCCTTCTGTATGACTAGATTATATTGTGAGGCAGACTTGCTTAAATGAATTGGCTTATGTTTGCTGTCACTCTTTAATTTATACATCTGGAGGTGCAGGTATTGCAATTGCCCATTAAAGAATATATAGGTATTGGCAAAGGATCAGACAAGGTTTTTCTCTTTTTTTTTTTTAAGACAAGGTTTTTCCTAAGTCTGCTAGCTGTTTCTGCACTATTGCCTTTGGGAACATCTGTTTGTAGCTGCATTTTCCATATGTAAAAGCCGCATGTAGAATGAATTCATAGTTTTGTGTTTGATGCTAGAATTGCAGATAAAAGAATGAATTGTGTAATATCCGTAATATCCTGAAGCCAGTGAATCTCAAAATCCAAATCAGCATGAAGTCTTTGGGGAGAGCATGCCAAAGTTCAGTAAGTGGGCACGACAGCATAACAGGTCATTGAAGGGAAGGAGTTTTTTTCTTTGATTTTACTAGTGTTTCAATTTGTAAGGAAAATGAACTCATCTGTGACGCATCTGAAGATGGTAAATTGAATAACTTAATGGGGGAGAAATTTAAGAGGCTGTTAGGAAAAGTCATTCCAGGACTGAGAGTGTGTTCAGTAGAAGGTCATAGTAGCTGCACTGTATCTTATACTTTCGTGGGTAAATACTAGGCAATTAGAGTGCAGACTGTTATATGCCTAGTCAATGTCTAGAAAGTGAACAAAGGTGAGAATCGAACTCTATACCTTGTGTCTATGAGGTAAACACCTTAACTGTTATGCCAACCCCAAACTTCAATCCAAGTTTATTGTTCAAGTGATGCTGTGGGTAAGCTTATAGGAAAGACCTATTTTATGCAAACAACATGGTCATTTATTGGGTGGTCATGCCTAGTTTGACTAAAGGTGAAAAAGGTAAAATAAAATTATGACCATATTAATGCATTGTGCACACAAGTATGTACTATGGGTATAATAACTCACAGGTGCAAACTTATCAGTCATGCGAACAAGAGGAAGTACCTGGAAGGAGGTGTTCATAAGTGATTTTTTTCAATGTTTGTTTACTACAGCAAGATGTGGTTAGGTATTGGGACATCTAGGAGGTATTGGCAGGGGTATGACATCATGTCAAAAGGTGTTTCACTAGCAGAAGGTGGAGTGCTGCTGAAATGGTCACTAGTGAGAAGTGAACCCACATTCCTGTGTTCAAGCCTCATATGAGCAAGGAGATAGACTACATGTGGTTAAAGGAAAACAATGATGTTACAGGGTCTGTGTCGTACGTCTGTGTAATGTACGACCTCACTGTGTTGCATTCTCCAAAATCTGCCAGCAGTATAACAAAGGTCTCAATATCTATTAAGTGCATGTTGAGGTGGGCAGTATTTTGTAAAGCTAAAGATGCAGTTAAATAAAACGCTGTGCAGTTTGGAGACAGACTCAAAAGAAATCTAATAGTAGGAAGCAACATTTTTACTAGAAGTTGTAACGCTTTTTTCTTTCGTAATTAGTAAATTGAAAACTATGGATCTGAGAATGCAAGGACAGGTGATGAGAGGGAGTAGAAAGGGAGACTATAGGTAGTCTGCACTGGCAAAATGTTAAGTCCATATAGGACTCTGATCTCATGGCACATGTTATGCCTTATCTGTTTTCCATCTGCAAGTGTTTCCTGAACACTTTGCCTTTCTTTTATTAGGGTTAAACAAGGTTTATCTTTTTTCCTTACTTTTTTATTTTGTTCAAATACTTGATTGAATGTACTTTTCTCATCCACAACAAAGGTGATAAAAAAGTTAAAATGCCTCACTAAACAGTTAAATATTCAGACAATATATAATGAAATATCACAAATTAATTGTGAACATTTATACACCATGTATGATATTACAGAAACCTAACTAAACATACAAAATTACTAAATAGAAATTAATTTGGGTTTTGTTCTTCAGGCTCCTGTAGATGATTTGTTTTACTTTTAGTCCCTAAACATTAATTTTGTTTAGTGCTGTTTTTTGTCTCTGAAGCATAGCAGGATAGAGGCCTAACTGCAATTATGATAACCAAAGACTGTCAGTGCTTCCGCAGGTAGAAGAGTTGAGAGGGAGCAGGACAGGAGTGAAGGAAGTGAAGCCATTCACATCTGAGAGAGGGGTGCATGCCAAGGAAAAGAGTGAACCCATTCACACCTGAGAACGGGGGTACAGACTAAGGAAAGGAGTGAAGGGAGTGAACCCATTCACTTTGAGAGAGGGGTACATACCAAGGAAAGGAGTGATGAAGGGAATTAATCCATTCTCACAGAGAGATGTACATGCCAAGGAAAGGTGCGAAAGGAATTGACCCTTTTACTTCTCACAGAGAGAGGTACATATCAAGGAAAGGAGTGAAAAGAAAGAATGAACCCATTCACTTCTCTGAGACAGTGGTACTTGTCTAGGTAAGGATTGAAGGGAGTGAACCCTTTCACTCCTCAGACAGGGGTACATGCCAAGGAAAGCATGTCCTCTTGAAGTTCTTTGCTGGTGATCAGAGAGCTAATTTATTTATTTATTTTTTGCTCCAAGTGGAATTGCCATTTGTAGACCCACATCACTCCTAACAATTTACAGTCCCATACAGTGCCAAGTGCATGCTCAACTCACTGTGCACTTGGCATGTACTAAAATGCATCAATGCAGAGGTAACCTTACATCTCCACTGTACAAGATTATTCCCCTTCTAGTGGTCAGCCCTCACACCAGCTAAAACATGTTGATCTTAAGTCTCGCTCCTTGAGGTGAATGAACAAATCAGTGGAGTAAGGGGTTTGGGGTTGGGAGCAAAAAAATAAAAAAAAATCACTGATGGTTGAAAATGAGTGAGATGTCAAAGTTCATTCCAAAATCTTCATGTTATTGATTTAAAATATCATCCTACACAAATGCACCTCATCCACAGAGACAAAAAATGACTGTGCAGAGGAGAAGGAAAGATAGGTGAAGGTTTACTTGGGCCACTACGAGATGAATGACTAAAGGAGGGTCAGGTAAGAGAGTCTAGATGAGAGGGTGGCCTAATGGTTAAGGTGTTTGCCTTGCCAACACAAGGTGCAGGGTTTGAGTCTCACAAGGGATCATTGGCTAGGCTTAAAATGGCTTGCAAGGGCAGTTAGCTTAGTACTAACCTATAAACCTATGTCTTTCTTACCGAAATCCATTTAGGCTTGATAAGTGTAGTGCAGTGATACTGCATGCATCTGGAGAGCAAAGGCAATTGGCATTCCTTTTTAAGAAGGTTTGCACATTGTGTCAGGGACTTGAGATGAAGATGAGTTACCAGCAGTGCATGTTCTATTTTTTGTACAACAATACCCTTGTTAGCACTTGTAACCCCAGGAAGAAGAGCGATAGAAAATGTTGGTTTTCATATGAGATAAGCTTCTTTTGGATCTGGTCAAGGTAACTGTGGGGGGGGGGGGATTCACAGACTTTTGTAACTGAGAAAGGACCAGTCTTTTAATCTTAACAGAGTATGGAGTGTTGACATCTCTTTTGGATGGTAAAGTTTCACGAAAACCTGTGTTCCATAAAGTATTGTTTCTGTGTTAGGAACAGCTGATTTGAAGAAGCTGCTCTTTGAAACCAGCATCAGGTAAGAGAGCATCACAACTCACAGTACTTATTAATGTAATATTGGTCAGATCTGATGAACGCTTCTTCCCAAGCAACTAGGACTGACTGGTGTTCCAAATTATCACAAATAAGGGATTTTAAACAAAAGGAAAATGCTTGACTGTAAATTACAGATTTCTGTAGAACTCATAAAATCAGATTGGAGGAGTCTTTGTGTACCAGGTATGTGTATGATCATTGACTGCAGTATTAAAACATAAAGTAGAATGTTATATATTCCATATAGTCTTCTTTGAGGACTAGTGGATATGAGCTGGAGTCATACATCTTGGGCCAACAGAGACAACAGCTTCTGCTGAAGGTGATACTTCTCAGGGCAGATGGTGCTTTTGTAGATTGAAAACCATGCTATTTATACATTGTAGGACAACACTTGAAAAGGATGACTAATGAGTCTATAAGATTATCAAGTCTGTGCAGTTGTGGCATGGACTGAAATCAGTCTGGAGAAGATGCTGTCTTCTTTAGGGGTACAGGTGACAATATTATACATTCAGGTGTATTTTACTGTGACTATTGAAAATATGTAGCAGTGGGTTGAAATTGAATGCATTGCATACCCCAAGGAAGGTGGTCTACAGCCCATCTCCTATTTAGTAAAGTTATTGTGCGAGACAGAATGTTTGACGTACATAATTTATTATTTATTTGTCTTTGACCTAGATAGTCTGACTGGGCAGTGTCCATTTTCAGCAGAGGTCCAGAGAGAAAATCTCCATCAAAAATACGTGCACAATTTAATTTACATTATACTTTTATAGTTTCAAAGATTCAGTTGTTACAATAACAGAAAGGCGAAGTACTGTTTACTTTGACTTTTGTATCAGAAATATAATACAATGTAATGTTGTGTCTTTCGGCTTTTCCCGGTTAGGGGTCGCCACAGTGGAACTCTGATCTGCTAATGATTGGCAGTAGATTTTTACGTGCTGAGTTGCCAGCCCTGACGCACAACCTTCCATGAAGGTACGCCCATTCAGGCATGTCTCTACACAGAAGATGCTCTTGCTGAGAATCGAACCGGACAACTTCTTACTGTGAGGCAACAATGCTACCGCAGCACCACAACTATGTTTATTATAAGACTAAGAGGTGTTTGTTTCACCAGAAGACAGTCTGGATGTATTTTATTAAGACCAAAAAAAAAAAACCTTAGCAGTGACTCCTATACCTTGACATTAGCATATGCTTTGAAACTAGGATTTGTTTTTAATATTGTTAACAGATGGATAAGGAAAGGATGAGTGGTAGGTCCAGCAACATGCAAGATAAGGTAAGACAGGTATATGTTTTGTGCAGGACATTAGTGTAAGGTTATAGGAAGGACAGCATGACAGAATTACTCGCAGAAAGCTGAAAAGCTTAGATGAGAGAGGATGAATTCTTAGGGAAATGTAAGAAAGAAATGTGTTAACTAAGGAGAGAAGAGGATGAAAGACAAGTAATGAGAAACATGAATCTGAGATGAGAAATTTAACCTGGTGAAGAGCAGGACAATGACTAAGTAAGGTGATCTTTGAACAGTATTTTGAAGTGAGGGAGTTTTCCATTCATGTTTTATATATGGAGGGAGGGCATTCCAGATCTAAGAGATGTAAAATGAGTACAGAGAGTCCCCTGCTGAGTTATTAGACTTAGCTGTTCATTTTTATCTGAGTGGGGAGATCCCTTGTGAGGAAGTAGGGCAGTAGGATATTTTGTAGTACTGGGCATTTTTCAGGGTAGTAAATCAGTTTGTGCAGTAACTACAATACACTTGCCCAACATTTCCTGGAATTCATTAATTCCAGTCCCCTGGACCAGCTTGTTCGTACCCCCAGTAGAGGTAGCAACATCCACAATCTGGTCATTACTAACATGAGTGACCATTGCTCTACACCAATAGTCCAATCCTCCCTGGTTAGATCCGACCACAAACTAATCACCTTGGAAATCCACACCCCCCCCACCCCCACACCCACAAAGGTAACCAACATGAAAAACTTCTCCAAAGCTAATTTGGGCTCCTAAAAACAGAGGTGGCTAACTTCACAGCATCTATGTAAACAGAGGTCATTTGCGTGACCACTGAATCTTACACCAATGCACTGTACAAACACGTACAGTAATGCATGGATCTCGCCATACCCAACAGAACCAAGACGCTCTCCTCCAAAAAAGGAAGCCAATCTAGTGGTCTCCTGCCATAAACAAAAATGCTACAACAGGAGGAGGAAACTGATGTGGAATAAGGTGAAGTCCCAAGACCAAAATTCCGTTATCAGCCTCAACAAAAAGTTGAGATCCCTCATCAAATCCTCTAAAGCTAGCTATGAAAACAGAATTGCAGCAGAGATAGTAAAGACAACCACGGGGCCTTCTATAGTTATGTAAAGAATATCCACGTCAATACCCAGATTTGCTCTGAGCTACTGCACAATGGTACCTCCTATACCGAGCCAACAGATATTGCCAATATACTGGCCGAAAGATTCAGTGCCAACTTTAACCCCCCAAGGGACCAGTCACAATACCAGTAGATTGCTAGGCACCCAGTATTACTGCTGCACAGGTTAAAACAGCACTGTCCAAGTCCTAGAATACAGCTTCTATGAGACCTGACAGTATCCCTGGCTGTGTTCTACATGAACTACAGAGTGAACTGGCACCTCACCTGTGTGCCCTGTTCAGTCAGAGCCTCACCTCAGGGTTTGTCCCTACCGAATAGTGCACTGCTACAGTCATCCCTCTCCACAAAGGAGGAGCGACTACAGACCCTGGGAAATATTGCCCCCTTAGCCTGACGAGTCTGATATGCAAAGCTGTTGAACTCATCATCATGGACCTAATAAACAAGGATGTAGGGAATCTCCAAACTCTGGATCCCACACAGTTTGGTTTTGTGAAGAGTAGATCATACCTGCTCAACTTGGTCAACTTCTTTGAGTCAGTCACCAGAACTGTGGATGAAGGCAAGGTGGTTCATACAACCTGCCTTGATCTGGCCAAGGCCTTTGATACCATTCCCCACTGAGGAATCATAGAAAAACTCACTAATCTAGGCATCGACCCCTATATCACTAGGTGGGTTGCAAACTGGCTCACAGGTAGAAGCCACAGTTTGAAAGTAGCTGACTCCCAAGTCAGACTGCCTTTCAGTCACGAGTGGAGTCCCACAGGGTTCGGTCTTGGGTCCTCTACCATTTGGTATCTGCTTCTCTGAAGTCCAGGCCAACACGAAGGGACTCTGGCTGACAAAGTTTGCAGACAGTTGCAAATTGGAAGCTATTATTAACTCTCGGAGTAATGTTGACATACTACAGAAAGGCCTCACTGAGACCAATGACTGGTGTCAGAACCATGGCCTTAAGCTCAATGCCAAAAAATGTGTCGTCATCCCCTTTGGGAAAATCCCGGTTCCCATGAATTACCACATCGATGGTAGTCCACTGAACACAGAAGGTGTTATAAGAGATCTGGGAACTCAGGTTGACAGCAACCTGTCTTTTGACCACTGGTCAGAAAGTCCGTCTGTGTGGCACATCTCATTACCAAGGGTTTTGCATTCAGGAAGAAAGAGGTCATTGTCTCCCTGTACTCTTCCCTCATTAGGCCAGTCATTGAGTACAATTCCCCATTTGGCATGTACCTCACTAAACACCTGCAACAACTGGAGGGGCCATAAAAGTACCTCACAAAGAGGACAGATACATGGACAGAATTAAAAAAAAAACTCCAACTATTCTCTGTCTCATATCGTCTAGTTAGAGGCGATCTCTGCTTGACTTACAAAGCCATGTCTAACCCAGCTCTGTTAGAAATGCTACATCTAAAGAAATCCCAGTTCCTCCGCACCACATGCTCTGGAGACCTCAACCTCATTACCACAATCAATAGAACATGCTGGAAGGAACAGCTTCATAACCCAGAGACTGCCCATGCTATGGAATAGACTGCCCATACATGTCAAGCAGAGCACCTCACTGGCCCTCTTCAAGAGAAATCTTGATGAGTGGATGGGAAATAGAAAATTCACTCCAGGGATCACTCCAGTGGCTTTACTCAACATAGGCACTGGGGAACTAAGGTTGGGTGGCATGATGCCAAGGTAACCCTATGGGCTAGACTTGTAAAGGTCCCAGGGCCATTAGCCTAGTACACACCTATGAACTAGTTGCGAGTATGACACGAAATTATCAAACTCAAGCCAGTTAAGCTGTTTTAAGTAATGGCAGTGAAAGGTTCTGACTTTTCATGCCTACCCTGGCATCACTATTGTGTTGTTTTTAAGTTTAATGTGCCTTGTGAGGAGGAGTCCCCCAAACAATAAAGAAGCAAGGTAGGAATTACCTCAAAACATGTTCAGACATGTTCCATGTGGCATTATAGAATAAAAGGGGTGCATTTTGGCTGAAGAATATACATTTATCACATACACTGATAGCCTTGAGGCCATTCCTAGTACAATAATGGCAGTGTTTATAGATAAATAAATAAAATAAAGGAGAGAAAGCATTCCATTTACAAACATGCATATGACATGATGTATCGACACTTCATTATTGTTTGTTGGAGAGAAGCTGCCACTCCATCTGTAATGTACTATAAAAAAGATAAAACCCCATCATCAACAAGAAAACGAATTTAACATGCAAACACTTTTCCATGTCCAAGGAAGTTGCCATCCCTCTTTATGCAGTCCTTGTTAAACCTATTATTGAATACTGTGCTCCCTTGAGGATGTAACCTTCTAGACATATTAAGCAACTGGAAAGGCCCCAAAAGTTTTCAACCAGGACAATTGTTGTCCTCAAGTCCCTAACCTACCAGTAAAAGCTTGAGGTACTATCTGTTTACTTGGTTTCTTATAAGTTTATGAGTTTATCAATATCCACATGGAGAGGATTGAACATTTCAGTTGTAAGGTATTTCTCTTCCTTCCCGCTTAAAAAAATGCATTCACCCTTGGAATTTTCTCACTAAAGGAAATTTCCTCAGTTGGAGAGTCAGATGCAAGTGTATCTTCCACATCTGATCTGCGTCTTGCATTATGTCAATAGGAACTCCCATTCTTCCTAAACTCTTGTATCTCTACTGTTAGCATAACTAGGGGTTTAAATCTCAAACAGCACATAACATGTCATAACAAGAAAAATCTAGTCATATTACGTCTATATTTGCTTTGCCTGTCGGTTATCGATCTTCCTCTGATATGCAAGAATGTCAGACTGACAATAATAAAGTTGGTAGTTGGCACAGAGGATTAAAGCAGTGAACTGTTGATGAGCTACATCCTGTGGCCCAGTGTTTGATTCCCCCGACCTTCATTTACCTACTGTGTATGACCCTGAGCAAGTCACTTAACCAGATGGACAATTGGGAATTTGGGCTGAGCTCATTATTGGTGGTCTTAGACTGCATGCTTACTACCTTCCCATGAACCTATAAGGTGGAGTGGGGGTCCCTAGTATAACATATGTAGGGGGCTTGGTGCCCTGTAAAAAATAAATGTTTCTTGTTTACATTTCTATATATTGCATTTAACTTGATTACTTGTGTTTGAGTAATTGCATGCTTAAGCTCATTCGATATGAGGACTTTTTGCTGAGCTTTTGTATTTAGTATTTGGTGTCTGCAAGTACACTTAATACAAGCTATTGCACCAAGCAACAGTTGAAAAGAGATACATCCTTGCTATGTTAGAATTACAAGATGGACAGAGATCATTTCTGTGGTAACCAGGTTAGTAATGTGTTTAATACTGGAGATTCTACAAACCATGGCATTGTAACAGCTGGAAAATATTAAGATACAACCAAACACCCTAATACTGGGTGATTTCAACTACCCTGCCATTAACTGGGAAAACTAATCCTGTACCAACGGTTCTTGGAATTCATAAATTCCAATGCCCTAGAGCAACTAATTCATATTCCCACCAGGGGTACCAATATTCTAGACCTGGTCATTACCAACATGGGAGTTTGATGCTCCACACCAGTGGTCACCCCCTCATTGGTCAGATCAGACCATGAGCTAATCACCCTTGATATCCACATCCCACCCCCACCCCCTTTAAAGAAACCTCCGTAAAATACTTCTCCAAAGCCAATTTCATGCTTCTCAAGTCAGAAGTAACAAACTTCATGACACCCATGCAGATGGGAACTGGAAGTTCAACTGCTGATCCCTACACTAAGGTGCTGTATGAGCACATTCACTTGTGCATGGACTGAGCCATCCCAAATAGAACCAAGACGCTGTCATCTTAAGAAAAAAAAAAAAAAAGGCCAATCTTGTGGTCCCCTGCCATAAACAAAGCTGTACAACAGAAGGAAAAAACTGTTGCAGAAAAGAGGAAGAACCCAGGATTCAAAAAACTCCCTCACCAGCCTCAGTAGAAATCTGAGATCCCTCATAAAATCTTCCAAAGCTAATTACAAAAACAAAATTGCCAAAGATTCCAAAGACCAACCACAAGGCATTCTATAGCTATGTCAAGAATCTAAATGGCAATACTCAGATCTGCTCTGAGCTACAGCAGAATGGCACTAGATATAATGATGCCAAGGATATTGCCAATATCCTGTCAGATTCAGTGCCAACTTCACCCCCCTCTCACCCCGTAAAGAGCTCATCTCAGTACTGAAAGAATGCCAAATTCTGGTAATCACAGCCACTCAGGTAAAAAAACACACTGTCCAAAGCCAAGAATACTGCATCCATGGGACCAGATGACATCTCGGGCTGTGTACTGCATTAACTAGAAAATGAACTGGCACCTCACCTATGTGTCATGTTTAATCATAGCCTCATCTCCGGCTTCATGCCCACAGCACCCCACTCCACAAGGGGTGATCCACTTTGGATCAAGGGAACTACCATCCCATCAGTCTGACAAGCCTGATCTGCAAGGCCATGGAACGTATTATCATGGAATTTATAAACAAAGACATTGGCAACCTTCAAACACTGGACCACACCCAGTTTGGAACCTGATTGACTTCTTTGATTCAGTCTCTAGAGCCGTGGACGAGGGTAAGGTGGTTCACACAGCCTACTTGGACCTCGCCAAAGTTTTCGGCACTATCCCCCACTCTGGAATCATAGATAAACTTACTAAGCTGGGCATTAATCCCTACATCACTCGATGGGATGCCAACTGGCTTAGTGACAGAACACACACTGTAAAAGTAGCTGACTCCAAATCCATCTCTAGACAACTGACAAGTGGTGCACCGCAGGGTTCTGTCCTGGGACCACTCTTGTTTGGCATCTACTTCTCTGAAGTACAGGCCAACACTAAGGGACTCTGGCTTACAAAGCTCACAGTTGACTGCAAGCTGAGAGCCATTATTGAATCCCCAAATGATGTGGATATACTGCAAAAGGGCCTTACTGAAACACATGCCTGGTTCCAGAGCCATGGGCTCAAGCTAAATGCCAAAATATGTGTAGTTGTCCCCTTTGGGGAACAAACACATGCCTACCACATAGGTGGCAGTACGCTAAACACTGAAAGTGTGATGAGACCTAGGGACACAGGTGGACAGTGGTCTCACCTTTGATAACCACATAGCCACAACAATTAAAAAAAAATCCTTCTACATGGCACACCTCATAACTAAGGGCTTTTCATCCAGAAAAAAGGAGGTCATTGTCCCTCTGTACTCATCCCTCATTAGACCCATTATAGAGTACAATGCTCCATTTGGTATGTACCTCACAAGACATCTGCAACAACTAGAAAGGCTGCAGAAATACCTCACAAAAAGAATCACAGGCCTAAAGCAGATGCCTTATGGTGACCGTCTGAAGAAAGTCCATGTTGCATAGCGCCTACTCGGAGGCGATCTCTACCTAACATACAAGGCCGTGTCAAACCCAGAGTTGTTGGACATGCTACACTTAAAGAAATCCCAATCTCTCCGAGCCACATGCTCCAGGGATCTTAACCTTGTCATCATGATGAATAGAACATGTGGAGGGATAGGTTCCTGACCCAGAGACTCCCCATACTCTGTGGAATAGGCTGCCCATACATGTCAGGCAGAGTGCCTCAATGGCGCTCTTCAAGAGGAATCTTGACAATTGGATAGGAGATTGGAAATTCACCCTGGGGATCACATCAGTAGCCCTGCTAGACAGGGGTCCAGGAAAGTAAATATTTGTGGGAAGCAATAGCCAGGGAATCGTTATAGCTAGGCTTGTATAGGCCCTAGGGCTGATAGCCTGGTACCTACCTATGAGCTAACCAGACATCAGCCACCAATCTAATAACTTCCCAAAATGGCTGTACCTTACAAAATTTCTGTTGTGATGTAGCTCATGAGCAATGGAAAGGCATCTTGGACATGCGCTTGAAATGCACAAATAGCACCAGCTAATGCAAACTGAGCAAACATGTATGTGTAAAATGTGTGTGTGTGTGTGTGTGTGTGTGTGTGTGTATATATATATATATATATATATATCTCTCACACACACACATGCCACATTTTGGGGCAGACAGGTTTAAGACTCATCATAGGTGTACTGTACATTGCAGATTCCTTGTTCCTTAATGCCTAATTGAGGGGACATTTAATTTTTGTTACCAATATAACATTTTGGACTTTATATCAGACTTGTGCAATTTGTTTCTCAAAATACTTTTTATTTATTTCAAAACATAAAAGTCAATTAATCATGCCAAAATGTATTTCATCAATCAATCTGAAAGTAAAAGGAATATAATTAAAATACAAAAACAAAGTTGAAAGAATAAATAGCATATCTAGAGAAAACTGTGTACAATATATACATCATATATACACTTGGCATCCACTGGCAGATGAAGGTGAATATTATTCTCAGACAAAAGAACACAAAATAAGAAAAAACGAATGTACTTCTGATGTTAATCCAAGATATTTAGAACCAGAGACCATACCTTAAGTATACATTGTGATCTGTTTTTTTTTAAAAACTAATTGTAGATTTGTGAAGTTTTTAACAGTGTTGATATAAATTCGGACCTTGTTATACTGGATAATGACTATTTTTAGTTGTATAGAATTAGTCATGCCAAAGATTAATTCCTTTAAGAATAGTAATTCCATGTTTTTCATAAGGCAAATGTAACGGTGCAAATCTCCAGGGGATAGTTTTTAGTTTAGGAAAATGTTTTTACCCTTTGGAATATCATGGACCATAATTGTTTAGTGGGTTTGCATTCCCATAGAATGTGGAATAAATCAGCTTTGAGTATATTACAGGTAGTACAGACATCAGAAAGGGCATCATTTCGTTTGGCTTTACATGCTGAGGTAATATAAGCCACATTGTTTATCATAAATTAAGTATAGTAACACTTTTTGAAAGCTGTATTCTTTAAATTATTTGTTTAAAAGTTTGATTTGTAAAAAGGTGAGAAAATGTGTGTGCCATGAATTTGCAAACCATTTGGTATCATAAAATTCCTTTTGTGTATAGATTTTCTGTTAATGGATATCAATTTGGAAGTTTGCAAAGCAGATATTACTGAGGAAAAAAGGGTTGCAGAGATCAATTTTAGAATACATAGAGGCTTTTAATATATTACAAATGAAAGATAGTACAGATAAGTAGCCCTTAGGTAAATGCCATTTTGAGATGATTTGATTACAGAAATCAAACTTATGTAATTGTCTAATCTTGGCAATATAAAGACCATGGTGTGATGCACCTACTTGTATCTGATAGGAGTAGCCTGCACTGATCAAACATGAGAGGGAGAAGGTGCAGATGAGATGGTATTAGCAGGCTGATGCAGTTTCAGCTATACTGCGCACTCCAAACCTGGTAGGTTGATTCCACCCAGTCCACAGTAGATTCTATATCTGACGTGTATGTTTGTATCTCCTTAACAGTTTTCATATTGTACAGGGCTGCCTACTTAAAAATGCTGACAAAAAAGCCTTTGGCGGTTCTGGTGCCTTGGGTCCAGCATTGCATGTGATTGTGATGATATGTGTTATCAGGGCTCTACCTCAGCATTAGGATTTGGAAAAAAGAAATATTTGCTGCAGGACCTAAGTTATTGCTTTCAACAATGAAACAGACTGAGTTCAATTTTAATTTTGTTTTCAAACATATACTGTACAATTATTATTAATAATTATATTATTATTAAATTGCACTGGCCGAATAGAGTTCTCTCTGAAAATTACTTGATTAGTCTGAAATTTGGCAGCCACAACACTGCAATGATTATATCACTTAATTTACTAGTAGTTACCATGTATGAAACTATGCCATCGGTGTTTGCATAGTGTTTTCTGTTATGAGTTTTAATTCCTCTACAGCGTGTAAAGGATCAAAAACAGTGTTAACATATTTTGCAGATGGTTACATACACCAGCACTAATCAGTGACAGATGTAGGTTCAGAAACGCACACAAACACACATGGGCACAAAATGAGCATTAATTATATAATCATAAACATTCCCCTTTGTTGATTTGGGGCCTTCAGTTATTAAGTCTGGAGAGAAATGTGTTGACAGACGTCTGCTGTGACATCCAAGCAGCATGATTTTTGAGTCATAAGAGAGAAAACTTTCTGTTGTGAGTAGTAAAATAACTAGGTATCTTTGCACTTTCTGTAACTATAAACAGCTTTTTTGCCTTGCATCATGATCTGAAAAAGTGGTGCGTCGTGGTGGTACATAACACATATAAGCTGTAATACTTATATAAAATGTTAAGGTCTGTTGCTCATTTTCACTTTAATAAGTTACTAAAAAAAATTAATTTACATGAAAATGAGATTTTGTTTCAGAACTTAGAAAATGGAACTGATGCTAGAATGATGGAGCTTGCATGTTGCTTTGCATAACCTTTTTTAAAATGTATGCATTTATTCTGATAGTGGAAAAACTGATATTTACTTCAGAAACAAATCTGCATACTTATTTAACAAAACAGAATTACTGAAGTCTTATCATGAAGCTGTAAAGATGAAGAACTGGATGAGCAGTGTCATCTTTCTCATGAAAAAAAAAATGTGAAACTAGAGGTGATTGTGGAGGAACTACAGAACTAAATGTAGATATTTGCTCAGAAACTCAGCCATGCTGAAGAGAAAATTATTTGACTTAAGATCGGGGACCCTTCATGATGGGTTCTATAGTTCTGTTCATCCACTCCACTACTCACAATCTGTTTGTTTTTTTTTTTCCTCAAAGATTTCATCTTGGGGTATTTACACTTGGTACCTTCTTTTTCAGGAAGACACTTAAATTGTTCCTTCTGCATCTGTTTTCTTGTAAAGCCACGGTGGTGCAGCAGTAGCATTGTCGCCTCACAGCAGGAGGTTCTCCCGTCCGATTCTCAGCTGGAGCATGTCCTCCCCGCGGTCAAGTGGCGTTTGCAAGACATGCGTAGGGCGTGCCTTCGTTGGAGGTTGGGTTTCGAGCTGGCACCTTGGCACCGTAAAAATCTACTGCCAATCATTAGCGTATCGGAGTTCCACTGTGGCAATCCCTAACCGGGAAAAGCCGAAAGAACAACAACTTCTGCATCTGGAGCTTTTCTCCTCGGGCCTCTACTGAAAAAGGATATGTATCCAGCTAGACTAGCCCGGTTGACAAATGTAAAATAAATAAATAAATAAAATAAATCTGTTTTCTAGGTATTTTCTAGGTATACTAGCAAATTTATTATTTTCTTCATAGTGAATTCTGCATTCACTTCTCCTTTTTTAAGTTATGGGATCATGGAAATTTTAAAGCATTCTACACCTTGCCAGTATCCACCATCAAGCAAAACAGTGTAAGAAACTTCTCTGTGTGGAAGATTTTCAGTCTATATATCTCCAGTTAGTCACTGTATATTAATCAGATCAGACAATAGTAGTAGAAGTAGTGAGCTTAAACTTGTCTTAAGTAAAAAAAAAAAAGAAAAATATATATATATATATATATATATATATATATATATATATATATAGCAATAACCCACGCCTGGGTGTGGGTAATGCTGGATTTACCCACGGTTGGTGTAGTTTGGTCACAAGGGCGAAGCCCGAGTGGCCAAACAAAGCCAACCATGGGTAACTCCAGCATTACCCACACCCAGAAGTGGGTTATTGCTATTATACAATGACATTATTTAAGAAAAAAAATAATTACTTTTCTTAAATAATGGCATTGTATAATGCCTCCTTGCTGCCTTTCTGCAGCTGTCTGGTATTCTGCGTTAGTTCTGATGTACTGCGTATGCGTATGCCTACACAGTACATCAGAGCTCTGGGCAAAAGCAACGGAGAAAGCAAGATCTCCGTTGCTTTTTACAAACTGTTTTGCTATGTTAAATGGGTTTAACATAGAGAGACAGCTTTAAAAAAAGCAATGGAGAATCTCCGTTGCTTTTTTTAAAGCTGTCTCGCTATATTAAACCCATTTAACATAGTGAGACAGTTTTGAAAAAAGCAACGGAGAAAGCAAGATCTTGTTTAACATAGCGAGACAGTGTGAAGCAACGGAGATCTTGCATTCGCCATTGCTGTAAAAAAAAGAGTTATAGTAATAGAAAAACTCCGGGTGACCGGACTTTTTTCCATTACTATAACTCTGATTTACAACATGCACGCTGACCAATCACTGTGCACGTTTTTAAATATTAATAGGGGGTTGTTGTATAATTTGAAATGTTGTACAGAATTGCTAAGTATTCCAAAGTAATCCAAGCAAGGCAGGCAGTCTGTTTCCAGTCGAAAATCCTTTATTAAGTGAACAGACAAGCGATCCAAGTAAAACAAAAATAACAGAGTAATAATTTCCTCACGTGCTTTCTAAACACATATACACTTTTTATCAGGCAAGGGAGTGGTTTATTGTGCTGTAAAACAAAGTGTTATTGGTACACACGTTAAATTCACATCCCTTCCCCATCAGTGTGACATTTGAGCTGGTCCTGCCCCACTTAGTAGCTGTCATAATAATATAACCCTTATGTACTTTAAATAAAATTTATAATGATGTGGTACCTCTTATTTAACCAGATTATTAAGTCGATTATTAAGTCTATGATTTTATCCAAGACAATAAACTACATGGCTGGAAATATATCAACCTTAGTCCATTTGGCAATCAAAAATATATATATAAATATATACATATACATTTTGCATGTAAAAAATCAATTGTACAAATCATATTCTATTTTCATAACCTATTATTAACAAAGATCACTTTCGCCCTTCCAGACTTCTTCAGGTCTGTGTACAAGAACACTAAAAACTATCTATAAAAATATCTATAAAAATATTATTGTATAATTAGTATTGTTGTTATACATCATTTTGAATAAAGTGGAAAAAAAGAGAACCAGAAAAAGAAAAAATGTATGATAATGGAAACAAAATATCCACTTTAATACTGATTTAAAATGGTATTTAAAACCAACTGGTAGAATAAAATAAAATAAAATTAGTCATGTAAACAATGTGGCAATTTTCTAAGTTCCAGTACACTTTTTTAATTGAACAGTAGTAGTTTAGTCCAGGCTTTCTAAAAGAGTTCAGCTTTAATTGCCACATGAGTTCATGTTTCTCCAGAATATTCGGGATGTCTCCTTCAAAATCACCCATGTCTATGTGATCTAGGATCTGGAACTTAAAACCTGTGTGTCTTTTTATGAAGAGAAAGGTGTTTGGCTAGTGCATTATTTTTATTTCCAGTGTAGATTTCTGACAGATGACATGAAATCCTACGCTTGAGTTTATTCAAAGTCTTGCCCACATAGAATGCATCACATTCATTGCACTGTGCCCTGTAAATTACTCTTGTAGTGTTACAGTCACCCCCTGCACTGGTCTTAATGATTTTCTTTAAGGGCAATAAAAGCGATCACCTTGCTGTATAAATATACAAAATGTACAATTAGTTTCACATCTTTTAGTGCTTTTCTCATATGGTCTAGGTTTAAATTCAACAAAACTTCGAATGTTCCTGGCCTTCCTATAAACAAAGGATGGGGCTTCACCTAAGGTGTTAATCAGAAAAGGGTTTCCTGTGACAATGGCCCAGTTTTCTTCAATAACATTTTTGATACTGTGATAATCCAAAGTGTATGTCAGGATGCAGCTATTTTTGCATTTGTTATTCTCTGTGGAATTTCTTAACATTCTCCTACTGGGGATGTTGAGTGAAGGTGCTTCAGTCCTTTTCAGTTCATTAATAGGTTCCAGGATATGTTTTAACTTCTGACTTTCATAGCCTCTCACTAGAAAATCATTCTCTAAGTAGTTCAGGTTTCTCAAAAATGGTACCATCTCTGGGGTACTTCTAGCTAATCTATAGCCCTGGGTCTTCACTACATTATACTTGTTTTTTGTAGGATGTAGACTTTTACTGTGGAGTAATAAGGTAACCCTCATTGGTTTTCTGAATAGTTCAGTGGTGATTCTGTTATTGTTGGTGTCCTTGGAAATCTGCATATCTAAGAAAGTGGTTGAAATATACCTATGGGAAGAGGTAAACTTCAGGAAGGGGGTTGTTTGAGGTAAGTGATAAAATCTCTGCTTAATAATCTGGTTAAATAAGAGGTACCACATCATTATAAATTTTATTTAAAGTACATAAGGGTTATATTATTATGACAGCTACTAAGTAGGGGCAGGACCAGCTCGAATGTCACACTGATGGGGGAAGGGATGTGAATTTAACATCTGTACCAGTAACACTTCATTTTACAGTATAAGAAACCACTCCCTTGCCTGATAAAAAGTGTATATATAATTTCGAAAGCTTGTGAGGAAACTATTACTCTGTTATTTTTGTTTTATTTGGATCGCTTGTCTGTGTACTTAAAGGATTTTCGACTCGAAACTGCCTGCCTTGCTTGGATTACTTTTGAATAATTAGAAATTCTCTACAAAATTTCAAATTTTTATATTTATATATATATATATATATATATATATATATATTTTTTTTTTTATACTTAAGACGAGTTTAAGTTCGCTACTTCTACTACTATTGTCTGATCTGATTAATATACAGTGACTAACTTGAGATATATGGACTGAAAATCTTCCACACAGAGAAGGTTCTTACACTGTTTTGTTTTTGGACCCCCGTACTTGTTTACTAGGTTGTTTGAGACTTCGTGGATACCATAGAGATTGCTTGATTTTTTTTTTATCCACCATCAAGCCATACCCCCAGTCAAGCCCAGGGTAAATTTGTGGGTATTCATTCAGTCACCCAAGTTCAATTTGAAGGATGTCAGTGTACTGCCACTATTTGATCTGCAGGGGACGTCTGTTTTAGACCTAGGGTGAGAAGCAGCATGTTGAATCTTTTTCTCCACTGGGGTCCATTGAAGGTCAGCTGTAGGAGGGAGAAAAACACACACACAGAAGTACTTCATAAAGTAGTTATTCTTGTCTACCAAGCCAACTGTGCAAGTCCAACTAGACACTTGGGTTTACTATCGTTTATAGCCAAGGCTCAAGTTATTAGCTATGCCCCTTGGGATTGCTAAAGTATACAAACCTATAATCAGTCCATTTTTTCCAACTAACAGTAAAACTCAAATGTAAAAAATAAAATAAAAAAAAAAGCATCTGAAGTTATTAATCTTCATAGGTTGGTACTAGGCTAGCTGCCCGAAGGCATTTATAAGCCTAGCCAGAATGTGTTGGCTTTCGCCGCCCCCTTAGATTACTTCCCTGTGCCTCTGTCCACTAGAGCCATGGAAGTGATCTGCGAGGTAAACTTTGTTTCCCATCCACTCATCAAAGTTTCTTTTGAAGAGTGTTAGCGAGGAGCCCTGCCTAATGTAGATTGGGATCTTGTTCCAAAGCATGGGAAGTCTCTGGGACAAGAATCTGTCCCTCCAGCATGTCCTATTTATTGTTGTGGTGAGGTTTAAATCCCTAGAGCATGTGGCTCGAGGGGGATAAGGTTTTCTTTAGATGGAGCATGTCCATCAATTCTGGGTTGGACATGTCAGGCAGAGATCACCTCTGGGGTTTCTTCAGTCGAGCTGCATAGGGCATCTGTTTGAGGCCAGTGATCCTCTTGGTGAGGTACTTCTGTGGTCTTTCCAGCTGTTGCAGGTGTCTTGTAAGGTACATCCCATATGGGGCATTGTACTCTATGATGAGTCTGATGAGTAGAGGGGCACAATGACCTCTTTTGATCTGGATGCGAACCCTTTTGTGATTAGGTGGGCCACGTATAAGAATTTTCTAACCACTTTGGCAATGTGATTATCAAAGGTGAGATTACTATCTACTTGGGTCCCCAGATCCCTTATTACATCTTCCGTATTTAGGGGATTACCACCTATGTGGTAGTTTGTGGGTACTTTGTTTTTTCCAAAGGGGATGACTATGCACTTTTTGGCATTTAGCTTGAGGCCATGATGTTGACACCAGGTATATGTCTCAGTGAGACCCTTTTGGAGGATGTCTGTGTCAGCCGGAGAGTCAATTATAGCCCCTAGTTTGCAGTCTGCGAACTTGGTCAGCCATAGTTCTCCTGTGCTTGCCTGTACCTCTGAGAAGTATATGCCGAACAGGAGGGGTCATAGGACTGAGCCCTGGGGAACACCACTTGTAACCAGTTTAGAGTCGGATCTAGCTTCCGCAACTCTCACCATGTGGGTTTTGTCCGTGAGCCAGTTGGCAATCCATCTTGTGATGTAGGGGTTTATGTTCAGGCTGGTGAGCTTGTCTATAATACCTAATGGGGAATGGTGTTGAAGGCCTTAGCAAGGTCTAGGTAGGCTGTGTGTGTACCACCTTTCCATCGTCTGTAGCCTTGGTAACTCTCAAAGAAGTCCACCAGGTTTAGGAGGCATGATCTGCCCTTAAAGCCAAATTGGGTAGGGTCCAGTGTTTGGAAGTTCCCAATGTCTCTGTTAATGAGTTCCATGATGATTAGCTCCATAGCTTTGCAGACCAAGCTAGTCAGGCTTATAGGGCGATAGTTCCCGGGGTCTGTTGTGGCTCCACCTTTGTGGAGCGGAATAACCATTGCTGTCCACCACTCTATGGGTATGTAGCCTGTGGAGAGGCTGAGTTTGAACAGTGTGTTTAGGTGAGGGGTTAGTTCATCTTTGAGCTCGTGTAGGATGCAGCCTGGGACACCATCCGGTCCCATTGATGCTGTGTTTTTGCCTTTGGAGAGGGCTATTTTAACCTGGTGTAATTTCAGGGACTCTACATTCTTCTGGTATGGTTATGGGCCCTTTTGGGGCTGAGATGGGGGTGAAGTTTGCACTGAACCTGTCTGCCAGGATGTTGGCGATATCGGTCGGTTCAGTGTATTTTGTGCCATTCTGCACCAGCTTCGAGCAGACTTGAGCATTGCCACTTAGATTCTTGACATAGTTAAAGAATGCCTTGTGGTTATCTTTGGAGTCCTTGGCAATTTTTCTTTCAAAGCTCGCCTTGGATAATTTTATGAGAGAGCGTAGTTTCTTGCTGATACTGATCAGGGATGTCTTCCCTTCTTGGGATTTTGCTCTCTTCTGTACTAGTTTCCTCCTATTGTATAGCTTGTTTATGGCAGGAGTCCATCAGACTGGTTTCCTTTTCTTGGAGGAGTGAGTCTTGGTTATGCTTGGGATGGCACAATCCATGCATTCTTGTAGTTGCCCGTAGAATGCATTAGTAAAGGGTTTTGCAGCTTGGACAGTGTTATCCTTCAGCATGGGGGCTTTGAAACTTTCCACCTCGGTCTTAAGTAAAGTGAAGTTTGCTTTTGAAAAGTTTTTCACAGTGGTTTTCTTGTCCGAGGGTGGAATACGGATATCCAAATTGATTGGTTTATGGGCAGATCTAACCAGCGAGGGGTTGACCTCTGGTGTGGAACACCAGTCGCCCATGTTGGTGATGAGCAGGTCCAATATGTTGTCACCTCTGGTGGGAGTGTTGACCAGTTGAACCAGGGGGTTTGAGTTTATAAATTCTACGAAAAGTTGGGCAAGGGAGTTAGTACTTGAGTAGTTCTCACAGTTAATGTTTGGGTAATTGAAATCACCCAATATTAGGATGTTTGGAAGGACCTTTATGTTTCCCAGTGTTTCCAGAAATGTGGAATGGGGGTCCTGGGACATGGTGGGTGATCTGTAGCAAGCTACAATTTGAATTGCAATTTTGCCCATTGTTAGTTGCACGTGGATGATCTCTGAAGCATCGTGCTGTGCCACTAACCTGGAGGTGTGGGTATCCTTGATGAATATTGATACGCCCCCGCCTTTTGTATTTCGGTTTGGGTTCTGTGGCCAAAATGTATGGTATGAGTTGTAGCTTGGTAGTGCTGGGGTGCTCTCTGGAGCCCTAAACCAGGTTTCTGTTACTGCACATATGTCGATTTTCTCCATACTGAGGAGTGCCTCAAATGCGTGCATTTTGAAGTTTAGACTTCTGGCATTGAGTAGCATTACCCTCAGTTTTTTGTTACTTGTGCTATTTACGGCGGTGGGTTTATCTTTTGAGCCTTGCCTAAAAAAGGCACTATAGGGGTAGCCAAGAGCCTTGGCCAGTATTTGAAAGCCTAAAGGTGGCAGGTGCAAGCCATCTCTAGCGAAACAGCGTGGCTTGTCGAGCATGTCATCCCAGGCAGACAGACACTGGATCCCCTTTGAATGACACCAGAAACTTAGCCAGTTGTTGAAATCAAGAATATTTTCTTTATACCGTGGTATAATTCTTGGTGAGGGCAGGATGCTACTTGGGGTCAGGGTCATATGGCCTGGGCTACATGATCAGAGAGCTCTTCCATGTCTCTCTCCATGTAGTCCAGGGAGGTACGGCTCAGGTCATTCACGCCAACATGGACAATGACAGAGTCATATTTATACTTGTTCTGGAGTGATCTGAGTGCTTGTGTTATGTGGCAGATCCTGGCACCCGACAGGCAGATAACAGTAAGTTTCTCCTTATTCAGCCTAGTGAGTGGGAAGTCAGTGTGCCTAACTATAGAGTCTCCTATTACTAGTATGTTGGGTATGTTATTTTGCCTTAAGGGCTGTGATTGCATGGCCTATTCCTATTCATCACTTATGGGTTCAGTTCCGAGCCCTCGGAACCGAGTCAGCCTTATACCAAGCTTGCGTGCACCAAAAAACTCTCAAGCTAAGCTGCTACCTTCAATGCCCTTTGCTCATTTACCTCAGATCTCGTTTGCTGCGCAGCTGTATAGCAGCATTTCACTGAGCTCTCCAGCAAAGTGATTTTTCTGATATATTTACAAGTTTTTGTAAAAGTTTTTTCCTCTTTATAGTCTGTTCTTGATATCTGTATTGTTTCAGCTCTACCCACAGGTACCTCTTTCTTACCATCGCTGGCATTTTCTAACGTTCTACCCTTGTGGTATCTTATTACCATTGTTGGTATTTCCTCTCTCTCTTCTTCATTTCCTCTCTCTTTCCTCACTCTTTCCCTTTTGCGTGAGAGTGTGTTCTGGGATGTCTGAAAAGAAGGGAACTACAGGGTTTAAACACTGCTCTTCTTGCAGTGGTGAACTTCTGAATAGTGACCTCCATGAAGAGTGTGTGTACTGTTTGGGGGTTCCGTATTTGTTGGTGAAACCCCCGTGTGATATTTGTGCTAGCTTCAGTCAGTGGATGCTGAATGAACATCATAACAAACTGATTTTAAAGGGCCTACTTGCTTCGCCTTTTTCGGAGGATATTTCTGCGATAGAGGTCTCATCCCCTCCTTCTATGGACAAGAAACGTTGTCGCTCGGACCGCTCTTTACCGGCCAGTGACACATGTAAAGGTCACAAACACAAGGTCCATAAGTCCTCATCAGAGCACCGGTCTGCCTCCTTGGTGCCGACTACTACATTGGCTCTAAGCTCGGCTCCAGCGAAGCTTACTGAGGTCACCTCGTCCGCTCCTACTCTGGCAGTGATGACTACGATGCCATCTACTGCCTCGGTTCTGACCAGCTTATCAGTTTCTGTCTCGTCACCGACATTGCCCATTTCTGCTCTGGTATCTTTTCCGACAATTACCTCAGAACCATTTTTGTCAACCACCCCTATTGTAACCTCTGCTCCGAGCCCGTTCATGGCTCCAACCATACTGTTGTTGCCAGTTTTAAAACTGGAATCGTTGGTGCCATTCTGTGATACACCATGGACCTGATACTCATCTAATGTGGGACCCATTTGCCGGACAAGCCTGCAGCCCCTTTTTGGACCTGCCTGATTCCCCCTCAAGGGCATCAGTGAGATCCACCAGGAGCCTTTCTGAATTGGATGTGGTGTGCCTTTTTGACCAGCTGCTGACCGCCAGGGGAATTTCAAATCCACCTAGACCCTGTCCCACTCCAGGCTTTGGGTCTATTTCTCCAGCAACTCCTACTTAACTCTCCTCCCTTGGATCCCTCGGTTCCAAAGCTCATTTATCCAACTTTTACTAGAGGATTCCCGTACTCTGTGTCGACACCGACACTGTCTGAGGTCCCGAGACCCCTATGGATGTCGGTTCTGTTGGAACCCACCCTTCCTCAATCTCATGCTTGGGGGGGTGGAACATCCAGTTCTGGTCTCTATTCCGATGCTTTTGTCAGTCCTGACTTCAGATCCGAGGGTGATTACCGCTCTGAGTATGGTTGAGGCTCCGTCTTTGGTGGTGAACCGTCTGGAGTGGGGTATGACCTTGATTCTGATTTTGTCTTCCTCGGTTCCGGGCTCCCACTCCTCTTTAGGTGGGCCCACTTTTCGGGTGATGGAGAGGGTGCTTGCTGCTAGCAGTCCTCCTCCGTTGGTTATTTCCCCTGTTCCTTCTGAGCCGCAGCTGTCAAAGGCCACCCCCCCAGGACTCCGAGAGCACAAGGCCCAGGAAACCCCTGTCCAGGGTATTTCCCTTTCTGAGTCTTCTTCGGATGCTCCCATTGAAGAACCCCCTCAGAAACGGGTGTGTAAGAGGAAACACATGGACTCACCAGAGGAGTCTCTCACGGAAGATACGGACTATGATGATGGGGAAGGGTCCCCACAGTCGTCACCCCTTGATACGGACTATGGTGATGGGGAAGGGTCCCCACAGTCGTCACCCCTTGATGATGTCTTCTTCGTAGACATCATGGAAATCTTGAAACAGAGGGGTGACTGGAAGTCCTCAGAGGAATCCGTATTCCTGCAGGCATTTTGCTCTCTGCCCTCTACTTCTTGGGTGACCCCCCCCCCCCACTGATGAGTTGGTTAAACTCATCGTGCAATGGGCATGGAAGAACCCTGACTCTGTTGAGGCCATCCCCAGGAGATCAGACAAGGTACTCTCCCCTCCAGAGGATCAACCCCACTGGTCTAGAGGTTTGCCAGTGGATGCTGTGGTGGTGGCGCCAGCCACAAAAAAGGACCTTGCAGAAGAGAGTCCTGCTGTTCACCTGCCCAACAGAGAGTCCTGGGCAGTGGACAGGTTAGGGAAGCCAGTCTTTGCATCAGAGACTTTTGCAGTTAGGCCTCTGAACTTTCTGGCACATTTTACGAGGCTCTAGAGAGATCTTATCTCCGAACTCTCTAGAACTCTCGCGGGCCAAGTATCGGATGGAGCACAAGATAAAGTTGCTTCCCAACTTGACACCCTAGAATCAATATCCAATTCATCCATGAGGTTGCTGTCTCACGCAACCAAAGGAGCAGCTAGAGCAGCGGGTGCAGGCGTAGTCATTTGCAACCTCGCAGACTCCTTCAAGTCTTCCTTTCTAAATGTCCCTATCGTGCCATCTGCTCTGTTCAGTGCTAAGGTCAAAGATACATTAGCCAGGTGCGAGCAAGATGGGAAGACTTTGTCAGCCATTGGCCTATGCTTTTCCAAACCTCAGTGTTCCTTCTCCAGGAATCAGAGAAGCGGAAAGGTGTGGCACAAGAAGTCTCAAGGTCCTTTCCAAGATGCACATGGTGAGGACTCCTCCAGAGGCAGAGAGTGTTGCAATAATGGAAGACGTCCCTTTTTGGGGCAGAGGGGGTCCCTGGCTCCAGAGGTTTCTTCTCGGGTTGACTGTATCAGTGCTCCTGAGGCGCTGCCCAATTGCTTTTCTCTGAAAGCAGTCGGGGCACGTTTTTCTCTGCACCAAGCTGCCTGGCTCTCCATGATGAATGATCAGTGGCTGCAGAGAATCATTACCAGAGGCTACCATAGGTTCATAGGTAGGTACTAGGCTATTAGCCCTAGGGCCTATATAAGCCTAGCCAAAAGGTACCCTGGCTTTCGCCACCAAAGAAAATTATTTTCCTGTGCCACTGTCGAGCAGAGCCACAGAAATGATCCCAGGGCTGAATTTCCTATCTCCCATCCAATCATCAAGATTTTTCTTGAAGAGTGCTAATGAGGAGCTTTGTTTGATATAGATAGGTAGTTTGTTCCAGAGTATGGGAAGTCTCTGGGACAGGAATCTATCCCTCCAGCATGTTCTATTTATTTTGGTGACAAGGTTTAGGTCCCTAGAGCGTGTAGCTTGTAGGGATTGGGATTTCTTTAAGTGGAGCATGTCCAAAAGCTCTGGGTTTGACATAGCTTTGTGTGTTAGGCAGAGATCGCCTCTGAGTAGGTGATATATGACAGAGTAAAGCTGCAGTTTTTTTGAGACAGTCTGTGTAGGGCATCTGTTTGAGGCTGGTAATCCTCTTTGTGAGGTATTTCTGCGGCCTTTCCAGTTGATGTAGATGTCTTGTGAGGTACATACCAAAAGGGGCATTGTACTCTATAATGAGTCTGAGTGATGAGTAGAGGGGAACAATGACCTATTTTTTCCTGGATGAGAAACCTTTTATGATGAGGTGCCACGTAGAAGGATTTCCTGAGTACTGTGGCAATGTGATTGTCAAAGGAGAGACTACTATCCACCTGTGTCCCAAGGTCTTTTATCACACTTTCGGTGTTAAGTAGACTACCACCTGTGTGGTAGCTTATGGGTACAGAGTTTTTTTACCAAAAGGGATGACAATGCACTTTTTGGCATTGAGCTTGAGGCCATGGCTTTGACACCAGGCATCTGTCTCAGCGAGGCCCTTTTGTAGGATGTCCACATCTTTTGGAGTTTTGATTATGGCTCCTAGTTTGCAGTCATCTTTGAACTTCATTAGCCAAAGACCTTCTGTGTTAGCCTGTGCTTCAGAGAAGTAGATACCAAACAGGAGAGGACCCAGGACTGAACCCTGTGGTACTCCACTTGTCACTGGTCTGAAGTTGGATTTGGAGTCTGCTACTTTCACAGTGTGGGTTCTGTAAGTGTGCCAGTTGGCAACCCATCCTGTGACACAGGGATTTATATCTAGTTTAGTGAGTTTATCTATAATTTCTGAGTGGGGGATGGTATCAAAAGCCTTGGCGAGATCTAGATAGGCTGTGTGAACCACCTTACCCTCATCTACAGCTTTGGTGACTGCTTCAAGGAAGTGTCAGGTTTAGGAGACATGATCTGCCTCTTACGAACCTGAACTGGGTGGGGTCCTGAGTTTGGAGATTACCAATGTCATTATTTAGAAGTTCCATGATGATACGTTCCATAGCCTTGCAGACCAGGCTCATCAGGCTAATGGGGCAGTAGTTTCCGGGGTCCGTGGTGGCTCCCCCTTTGTGGAGTGGGATAACTGTCTCTGTGCACCATTCAGTGGGCACATAGCCATATTCCCCTAGTAACTTATCCAAGACCTCCAAAATCCCTTCCCGATGTTCCACCCAGTCAAAGGGAGGAGGCAGCTTTTGAATTACAAAAACTATGTAAAAAATGAGCCATCCAGCAGGTCCCCCAAGATCAGTGCGGATCAGGGTTCTACTCAAGATTCTTTTTGGTGCCAAAGAAAACAGGGGACTGGAGGCCCATTCTTGATCTCGGCCAACTAAACAAATCGGTAGTTCAGACCAAATTCCACATGGTCACGATTCAAACCATCCTCCCCTTTCTGCGGGAGGGTGTGTGGATGTGCTCATTAGATATCCAGGATGCGTATTACTATATCAAGATGGACAAGTGCTCCAGGAGCCTCCTTTGCTTCTGGTTGCAAGCCAATCACTACCAGTTTAGAGCCCTGCCTTTCGGCGGCCCCCAGAGTGTTCACAAAATGCCTTGCAGTGGTTACAGCTCATCTGAGACTTCAGGGATTCCAGGTGTTTCTAAACCTAGACAATTAGCTCCTCTCCACCCCCACCAAGCGTCTTCTGGTCAGAGCCCTCTGCTACACCCTGGCTCTAGCGGAGTCACTAGGCATCACCATACATTGGGAAAAATCAAACCTTCAACCATCACAACAACTGGAATTCATAGGGGCAATATTCAACACCCAGTCAAGCCTGATCTCACTTCCTCTCCACAGGCTTCAGAGACTAAGGGCACAAGTTGAAGTGATACTCTGTTGAAGAATGGTGTCTGCAACGGAAGTCCTCTAAGCCTTGGGATCTATGAATCTAGCCATCCCCATAGTTCCCTTAGCCAGACTACACATGAGATTATTACAGTGGCTCCTTCAGGCCCAGTGGATACCCAATCTTCACCCCCTGAGCTCACAGATTCTCTTCATCAGCATTTGCAAACAAGATCTCCTCTGGTGGATAAGTACAGATGGAAGTCTTTGGTGTTGACCGTTCCAGGTTCCACAGCCCAGCACCATGGTGACCACGGATGCTTCCCTGATAGGGTGGGGGTGGGGCACTTCCAGGGAAAGTCAGTCCAAGGCACGTGGTCCGATGTAGAGGTCAACTTGCATATCAATGTCCTGGAGTTGAGTGGTGCTATTGGCATTGCAAGCTTTTCATCCGCTCTTTCCGTCCGGAATGATTGCTGTCCGGTCGGACAACATGTCCATGGTCTGGTACATAAACAGGGTGGGACCAAATCTTACCGACTATGTCACGAAGACATGAGAATCTGGTAGTGGGCGATAGCTTCCAACTGCTTTCTGATCACAATGCATATCCCGGGGAGCTCCAACGTGATTGTGGACAGGCTGAGCATATGTATTCTTCATCCTCACAAGTGGTCTCTCAACCTGAGTGTGGTGGCGGCAATTTTCAGCCGTTGGGGCCAGCCATGCTGTGATCTTTTCACCTCCCCTTCAAACACAAAATGCAGCAGCTACTTTGCCCTCTTTCCCCCTATCGTGGAGTCACCGAGAGACGCTTTAATCCATGATTGGCCCACGGGTCTCCTTTATGCTTATCCTCTGATTCCCCTTGTTCTAAGGAAAACTATTCAGTTGAGAGGCAAAGTGATCCTCATTGCCCCGTTCTGGCCTCGTGTAGTTTCCCTTCCTTTGACCTCATCTATTACAACCTCCTAGGATCCCAGACACTCGTCAGGACCTCATATCTCACCCACAAGGGCTGACTCCCCTGAATCTGTCCACTCTCAAGCTGACAGCTTGGTTTCTCCACTTCTGTTAGTTGCCAGGCAGGAAACCCTCTCCTCACCAGTCCGTGATATTATCTTGGCCTCTCATAAACCATCCACCAGGAAACTTTACAGGGACAAATGGAAAAGATTCTCTATTTGGTCACGTAATCAGAAGCTAGACCTGTTCTCAGCCCCCATAGCCACTATTCTTCATTATCTGGCTGAACTGTTTGACAAAGGGGCGTCAGCTTCCACCATTCGAGTCCATGTAGTAGCTGTTTCCAACTTCCATAATGGGTCTGATGGAGTGCCACTTACTTCGTGTTGCCTTTGCAAGACCTTCCTCAAGGATATTTTCCATAGCAGCCCTCCCATCAGACAGCCGGTGGAGGCATGGAATCTGTCCTGGGTTCTGCAGTGTCTCTCTCTGCCCCCTTTTGAGCCAGCTGTGACATGTGATCTAAAATTCCTATCATGGAAATCCTTATTTCTGGTGGCTATAACTTCAGCCAGAAGAATTTCTGAATTACAAGCATTATGTATCAAGAGACCTTATCTGATCTTTCATAAGGACAGAGTATCACTTCGTACTAACCCATCCTTTCTCCCCAAAGTGGTTTCTGATTTTTTGATTAACCAGTCCATTGAGCTCCCTGTGTTCTTCCCAAATTACTCTAACAAGGGAGAATACTGCCTACATTCCTTGGACGTTCATAGACCATTACGTTTCCAACTGGACAGAACCTAAATCCTTTCGCAAGTCAGACTAGCTTTTCATTTCCTTTGCGGGTCATAGAATGGGAGGCACAGTATCAAAAGTTACTTTGTCTAAAAATGGCTCATGGATTGCATTACCTTCACATATTCACTTACGGAGGGATCGAAGCCTGGCCAAATCAAAGCTCACTCAACTAGGGCTATTGCAGCATCTGTTGCCTTCCACTCTAGGGCCTCCATGGATGACATTTGTGCAGCTGCCATTTGGGCTATGCCCCACACTTTTATCAAGCATTACAAATTGGATCCGATCTCTAGGGGAAGAGCGGCCTTTGGTTCTGTGGTTCTCAGGAATGTTCTTCCATAAGGGACACCCAGGTTCTTCAAGTAGCTGGGGACTCGGTCCCATCAGTGATGAATAGGAAGAAGATTAACAACTTCAGATAAAGACGTTATGTCTTGCCATAACATTCCATCTGAGTTGTTGATCTTCTTCCAGTCATCACACCCTCCCACCGACGCCCTCTTAAGGTTCCAGGCAGATCTTCTGGGTCTTTATGGTGTATTAGGGTTTCTGCGCAGAGATGGCCTGTGACTTATTCTTCTTCTATATGTTGTATGCAAGCTCAATCTGAGGTAACTGAGCAAAGGGCATTGTGGGTAGCAGCTTAGCTCGAGAGTTTTTTGGTGCATGCAAGCTTGGTATAAGGCTGACTCGGTTGTGAGGGCTCGGAACCGAACCCATCAGTGATGACTGGAAGAAGATCAACAACTCAGATGGAACGTTCTGGTAAAGCATAACATCTTTTTCTCTTTCTAATCAGTTACACAAGAAATTGCAAAACAACACTCAATATTTTAAGATAAAGTCTGGAGTGTCCTACCTGCAGTCTGTTATAACTGTCCAGGTACCTTGGAGGAGACTTCCCATACATAGGTCCTGTCAGTCCAGCAAGCCTACTAAAGCTTAGGATGAAGCTCTGATGAAGAAGGCTTGGATTATGCTTCTTGGATCTCTTCTCCTTCTAACTATGAGTCAGATGTGAAAAACACCCTTTCATCTGACTCTCCAAATGAGGAAATTTCCTTTGGTGAGATTAAGATGAATGAATTTTTCAAGTGGGGAAGGCAGAGAAGCATCTTAAATTGCGATGTTTGACCCCCTCCATGTGAGTGTTGCTAAACTGTGATTATTCCTCCCCAAGCTGTTGAAACCTTAGAAGATGCTTTCCTAGCAGCTATTCTAATCCTGGCTGTTCAATCTCCAGCTCTTAAAAGGCCAGGTAGATTTTGGAGTGCACTGGATTAACACAAACATCTTTATAAAGACATGAGATCAAAATTTCAAGTATTTCAGTCATCCTCTCAGGATCATAGGTAGTTGGCGAGCATTGCAGTCCAGGAGACCATTGAGGAGCCTAGCCAAAATTCCCAAGTGCTGTCTGGTTAAATGATTTGCACATAGTCATAGAGTAGGCAAATGAGGTCTAAGGGAATTAAAACTCTGTACCCCAGGACATAGAGCACACAGCCTTTACCTTCTGCGCCATTTTTTATGCATGCCATAAAGTATATATATGATGTCATTGATTTGACATCTAGTACAGCTGCCACTGGCTCTGTTGCATGCTGCGAGACTTCAAACTCCTTCCAAAGGATGTAAAGGCATATCTGCTGAATCGTCTTCTAGATAAAGATTTGCAGTTTTCAAGGTTCCCCCATTTGATAAGAAAATGAAATGGAAGAGAGTTAGTGACACAAGGAGTAACGCATTTTATGACAAAATGGCAAGGGGACTAAAACCAAGCAGGGTGGATTTCAGGGCTGCAATAACAATACAGTATGTCATTCCAGATAATCATTGGAATCGTGAAAGAACAAAAGCTCAAATAAAATACTTGAGTATTGTAAGCTGGAAAAGACACGCACACTACCCTCCTGCACCCAAGATCAGAGATGCAGCAAAGAAAGGATCAATCCCCCCAATCCCCCTTTATTGAAATCTTGCACAGTTCTATTCTGGAAAAGAAACACTGTTCTGTTTCTTTGTGCTGGTTCAAGCTTATAGGATTCCAGCTTTCAGGGTCAATCTTGAAGTTTTCAGCTTTTGTTATTTTGATATTCTAAGGTAGAAGCGTCTTTCACTTCTCAGTAGCCTGTATGACACTGAAAGGAGTGACATGGCATTGAGATAGTCTGCATAGTTTTATGATTTAGGCCATTGATTTTCTTAGTAAAAAAGTGCTGCGGGCATTTGAGTTGTGTCAAATGTTTGGACAGGTATGTACCGAAGGGAGCATTATATTCAATGACTATCCTGAGGGGTGCAGAATACAGTGGAATGATCATATCTCTGGACCTGGATACCTGACCCTTAGTATTAAACTGTGCAATTAAAAAGCATTTTCCTACAATATGAATATTTGGTGATCAAAGGACAGTTCATTGCACAGATTCCTATGTCCCTAACTATGGATCACATTTTAGTGTATGTTGTCAATATGATAGTTACAATGGGCTTCTTGCTTTCCAAAAGATATTGTTATACATTTTGTGGCATTCCAGTTTAGTCCATGGTTTTGACACCAGCAATTGGTTATGGAAAGACCATCTTAGAGGTTCTTGGTTTCGTCTGGGGACTTTGATGGCACCTCTAGTTTACAGTCATCTGCAAACTTGATTAGCCATAAACCCTTAACAGTAGCTTTGACCTCCAATAAGTAAATGTCATATTTGCTTTTGATTATATTAATGCTAAATATCTTTACAGAAATATTTTAGTAAAGTACTGTTTTTCTATTATTCCTATTAATATTACAGCTATTTTTAGTAAAACTACTTTTAAAGATTAAACATGCTACAGATAAATTCCATTTTCCAGATTTTATTTATTTTTATCAATTTTAAATAAATAAAATAAACTGAAATATGGAATTTACAGGTGCAGTTTATTGATGTGATTAGTCAGCAGAAATAAAACAACTTTAGCAGAGGGCTGGAGTCCATTTAATTGAGATAACAAAAACTGGTTATATATATATATTCAAGAAATAAACTTAACACAAAAAAGAAATGATATTCCTGAAGTAGAGAAAAGGAATTACCCTAAATTACTATTCTATTTTAGATCTGTCTTAAATAAGATTTACTTAGACTATTGATTTTTTAAATCTATATCCTTTATAAAAGTGTTCTTTTCCTGTGCTGAATCATTTCCTTGAAATATATTGAAGTTTCATGCTCATCTAGCTACCTCAGTATTTTGGAGAATTTTCACAAGAAATTATATCTCTGGGGCTTTTCTTACTCCATATGAAATTAATATAATAGCAATAATGATCATGATTATAAAAGTTAGCATTGGAAATGTAGATGTCAAAAGGCTGGGAACACCTTATTTTTCCTGTAAAGGATCATATATATTTTGGCAAGATCTTTTTCACAGGTTTGCTCATGCTTTATTGTTGGGTATTTTGAGTTCTCTAAATCATTTAAATGTTTGGTCCTATTATAATGACTTACTTCCTGCTTGTAGCAATACACCACAAAGATAACTTTTATGGGGCCTACTGGCAATATCAAGGAGAATCATAAAAGATTGGCAGAATTCTCAATTTCCCTTGTTTGTTTAGTTGTACTGATTAACACCTGATAAGTCACCGTGATAAGAATGTGTGTCAATAATTATGCACTTAACTAAATTCTGACCAAATCTAGGGCGACTTATTTAACACTTAAAATGTTACATATGCAAGAATTTAAAGATAAAGTTGGTTTAAAGCAATCAACCATTTAGCTTCTTCAGAGTATGATATAGTTCTACTTGAACTAAAATGTCAGATTCAGTGCAGGAAAAGCTGTAAGCAGGTACCAGAAAACATCCTAGATTAATAGCCTTAACCGAGGCAAGCAGGCAAAATCAGACATTGTAAGGAACTCTACTTGGCTGATTTAAAGACACAAATTCAATGAATAAGCTGTACTGCATTTTATCTGACCTGGAGGTAAAATGTGATCTTGTCAAGTGTGTTTCCTTTCCTGCGCAATGTTGGAACTTGGGTCATGACCTAGTTATTATTAAATTAATAAATATTCTTTATTGGAATGGCGAAAAGAAAGTGTAATCCTGTGGCAGATTTTCCTGAACGCTAAATTCTTTAGTTTGCAAAACTACCCATTCCCTAAGTAAATCCATTAGCTAATGATAATTCTTCATAGCACGTGCTATAATTCTTCATAGCACGTGCTATATCCCTGAGTTTCTATTTTCTTTTAAGTATACCATTTGATTGACATGGTTGGCTTCTTCAGTAGAATTCCATTGCATCTATTTCAGTTTTCCACTGTGAATATTCTTTTTAATGGACAATTCTGGCTGATTATGACACTTCAACTTTAAACGTAAACTGCTTTATAATGCATTTCATAATTTTATTTATATTTAATTTCTCATTTTCTGTTTTCTGTAGTGTGTTGGCATTTTTGCAGTATTTTATTAATACCAAAGGGTAAATTGTAATTGCAGATAAAACCACAACGTAATCCCTGCTCAAAAAATAGTTGTACAATTTGTGGTTTAGATAGGGCACATATTTCAAATAGCAAAAGTATTAAGGCAACAATTTCCAACATATCTTCTTTACTTCATTTTAGGTTTTGTGTTGCTGGTAATGACTGTGGTTGATATATATACCCCATGGAAGGATGCTGAAAAGTTTACATTGGTGTAACAACTCTGTTTATTATGTTGCAGTCATAGTTAAAGCCATGGTTTTCTAAGTCAGTGTCATATATGAAAATCAATAGTTTTTTAATGTTACATTAAAGTGTATTGTGTAAAAATGAAAACCAAAATTTATTAAAATGAACCTCCAGCATTTCCATACATTACAAGTTCTTTTATACTTAAAAAAATCGACTTTCTTTAAGACCTATGCAGTTAAATTATTCTGAGACTGTTAAAAAAATGTGTTCATCAAACTGTAAATTGCACCATTCCAAGCTGAATTCAGTCCCACCCACACGCCTTGATGACAATGCAGATAATGCCATATTCCTGAGAGACCTTTGAATAATATCTGTTGTGAGCAATCCCTGCTTGAGTAATTCTTCACGTATTAGTGGATCGCCTACTAAAGATCATAAATTCTCCTGTCTCAAATAACTTAAGAAATAACTCTTTTGTGGTGAATTCTGTAATAGACAAGGGTCTAGTAAAAATGCAGACAAAGAATTCTCTGTATACATTCCTGCTCAGCTGTTTAACTCTTAGCTGTAAACATTAGAATTTCATCAATGTCTGTACTGGCTGGAGCAATCATATTGTATTATGCAGAGTTCAGTACTACAAAACTTGAACTCAGGTTCTTTGTAGCACTAGTTAAGTACATCAACCCATTTTTGACAGAATTTCATAGCACAGCTGCTTGTATAAAATTTGTGACATAACCGGCTTGTTAACCTCCTTATCAAAGAGCCTGATGACAATATCTTTCTTTTGAGATAACCCTTTCAAAATGCATTTCTGTTTGTCAGACTTGTTAAACTTTTTTTCATATATTAAACTCATTAATAATTTTCAACTTAAGAGACTTTAGTATAATGTTGCTGCCTTACATAATCCTGAAGACACAAAAGTGTTTTGCATTCTATGTGATCTTTTACCAGAAATAGTGTAGTTTATTTAATACATGGAAAGAGCTAAAAGTTAATTTAACAGGTCTGAGGAAGAGTGAAGCATTTTGCAGGAGTTCTCTGAAAGCAAGGGTATTTTCATCAATTTCCCATGAGAAAGGAGAGAACATTGCAGTCATTTTTTTGATAAAAAAAAGTGGATGACAATGTCTCCTAAGCAAGGCACGCTTGCTACTTTAGCCATTAGAGGGTCATTCAGTTCATTTTGGTGTTATGCATGAGGATATGTAGAATGTTTGTATAGCAGTCAGCCCCTAAGAAGAACAATTTTTATAAAATGTTAGGTGTGTGAGAGCCGCAGGTGTCTTAATCAAGCACACATGTATTGGCTTAAAGGGGGTGAAAGCAGAAATAATACAGAAGCGATGAAAAAATAAGTAACCGAAACTCACTCAATCGTTTTATTTATTTATTTATTTAGTTATTTGACATTTGTTCAACGGGAAAGTCTGACTTAGCCAGAAAGTGTCCATTTTCAATGGAGGCCCAGGGAGAAAAGCTCTACAATAATAATCTTTCAAAAATCAATTACAGGTACTTTAAATCATAAAGTATCTTGTTACACTACAAAACGTAGGAGTGAAAAAATGCAATGAAAAAAAACATAGAACGTATTTCATAGTAGAATACAATGAAAAACAATAACATGAGTTGGAGAAAATATGTAAGCAAAAACTCGTTAGTCGTATTATTTGTTACATATATTAGTATGTGATAAACGAGACCTGAGACAATTCTAGTAAGGTATTCAAAAGAGATATAACAGACAGTTAGGGGAACTGAGTGATGTCTTAGTATGGGAGAGGTGTTCATATTGTGGTTATAGAAAGAATGATGGAGAGAAAAGGAGATTATAAGAAGAGTGTGCAGGTAGGGTGTCTTCGGGTAACTTACTTGAGTAGGGACTGGGAGGAATAGAGGAAAGATCTGCAAAGATGAAGTGGAATAAGGTAAGGTAGTGGGGAAAAATAAAAGAAAGGAATGGAATAGGAGGTTGGAGAGAGCTGTGAAGTGTGACTTAGTTTGAAGGGGATGACTGAAGTATAGTGAGTAAGTTCAGTCAGCACTGGCAGAGGAAGACTGTCAGTGATTTTGTAAAAGCATTAAGAGTTGGGTAGGTTAGAAATAGTTCTGCTGTTTTGTCCAGGGGATTTATTTGGTTTATTTATGGTGCGAGTCCACATGTGAAATGGCTTAAAGGGGGTAAAAGCAGAAATATTAATGCAGAAGCAATGAAAAAATAAGTAAGCAAAGTCGCATGTCCCTGCCATTGATCTAATTCAAATTTGCGTACTACATACTTGTTCAGACCTTAAATTTATACACCTTGAGATATTCAAGTAATTTTGAAACAGAAAAAGGAAATATTTAATTAAGAAGGTTTGTAAAGGACTTTATAGAATGGAAACCCTAATTGAATGTTCTAAGTATCTTTCTGGGCAGCTCGGAGGGCCCCTTCTCAGATACTGAAGAGAAAAAAAAAGTATTCTAGCTGATTTCTAAGTTTAAATAAAAAAAAAAGTTAATCTTTGTCCCTGATGTAGGATCTTGTCTCCATTATTATTATTATTTTACCATATTTCCTGCATTTAGACATTGAACAGTACTGCAATACATGCTAATGCAGCAGGCAGGCAGAACTTGCTTCTTGCTTGCTGCTTTGTGAGTGAGTGGTCTGCCGTTCTTCACTCTTTGTCTATCTGTCATTTTCCCTAGTCAGTGTAGCAGGCAGCAAGGAAAGATGCCCCTTTAACTTTACGACAAGGGAAGATGTCCCCCTAACTCCTTAGTGCACATAAATGTGTGACAAGGGAAGATGTCCCCCTAACTCCTTAGTGCACATAGATGTGCGACAAGGGAAGATGTCCTCCTATAGGTTCATAGGTTCATACTAGGCTATCTGCCCTAGGGCATTTATAAGCCTAGCCAGAGTGGGTATGGCTTTCGCCACCCATTTTAAATTAATTTTGCTATGCCCTTTTTCGAGGTTAGTATACTGTGCCTATGTCTAACAGTGACACAGAAGTGATACCCGGGGTAAACCTACAATCTCCCATCCACTCATCAAGATTCCTCTTGAAGAGAGTCAATGAGGGACTCTGCCTAACCTGGACTGGGATTTTATTCCAGAGTGAAGGGAGCCTCTGGGTTATGAATCTGTCCCTCCAGCATGTCCTATTTATTTCAGTGCTGAGGTTTAAGTCCCTCGAGCGCATAGCTCAATGAGATTTGGATTTTCTGAGGTGCAACATGTCCATTAATTCCGGGTTGGACATGGCTTTATACGTCAGGTACAGATCGCCTCTGAGCAGGCGGTATGCCACTGAGTAGAGCTGGAGTTTCTTTAATCGGGCAGCATACGGCATCTGTTTGAGCCCCTTGATCCTCTTGGTGAGGTACTTTTGGCGTCTTTCCAGTTGCTGCAGGTGTCTGGTAAGGTACATCCCAAAAGGGGCATTGTACTCAATTATGGGCCTGATGAGGGATGAGTAAAGAGGCACGATGACCTCCCCTGATCTAGATGTGAATCCCTTCATGATTAGGTGGGCTATATAAAATGTTTTTCTAACCACTTTGGCCATGTGGTTGTCAAATGAGAGATTGCTATCAACTTGGGTCCCCAGGTCCCTAATTACTTCTTCTGTACTTAATGGATTACCACCTATGTGGTAATTTGTGGGCACTTTGTTTTTGCCAAATGGGATGACTATACACTTTTTGGCGTTTAGCTTGAGGCCATGGCTCTGGCACCAGTTGTCTGTTTCTATGAGGCCCTTTTGGAGGATGCTTGTGTCAGCTGGAGAGTCTATTATGGTGCCCAGTTTGCAGTCATCTGCAAACTTGGTCAGCCACAGTCCTTCCATGTTGGCCTGTACCTCCGAGAAATATATACCGAACAAGAGAGGTCCCAAGACTGAGCCTTGTGGGATGCCACTTGTAACTGGTTTGGAGTCTGACATGGCTCCAGCTATTCTAACCATGTGGGTTCTGTCCTTGAGCCAGTTTGCAACCCATCTAGTGACATAGGGGTTTATATTTAAGCTGGTGAGCTTATCTATAATGCCCGAGTGGGGTATTGTATCAAAGGCTTTTGCGAGGTCCAGGTAGGCTGTGTGGACCACCTTCCCTTTGTCAATGGCCTTGGTGACTGTTTCAAAGAAATCGACCAGGTTTAAGAGGCAGGATCTGCCCTTAACAAAGCCGAACTGGGTAGGATCCAGTGTCTTTAGGTCCCCAATATCTTTATTTATAAGGTCCATGATGATCCTTTCCATAGCTTTGCAGACCAAGCTAGTGAGACTTATGGGGCGATAGTTTCCAGGATCTGTTGAGGCACCACCTTTGTGGAGAGGGACCACTGTTGCTGTACGCCACTCTTTGGGTACATATCCTGTAGTAAAGCTGAGATTGAACAGTAGTTTTAGGTTTGAGTTTAGCTCTTCTTGGAGTTCATGTAGGACGCAGCCCGGGACACCGTTTGGTCCCATTGATGCTGTGTTTCTTGCTTTGGAGAGGGCAGCTCTTACCTGAGCATCTGAGATGTCCTCTCTCCTTAGTGCCCACAGATGTGCAACAAGAAAAGAAATTGTTGATCAATTTTACTTTTGTGTTTTTATATGATGAGCAGTTACTACATTTGAGTACCAAAAACAAATCCTTTCAAACTGTCTGCACTTCACCTATTCTAATCAGCGACCCAATAAGAGGCCTTTGGGATAGTGGCTAAGACTCATCTTTTATATAAAACATAAAGATGACATTGAAAGGGGACAGGAAGCAGCACCCACAGTTGCTGCTCTGTTCACACCACCTTCGCTATCCCACTGAGTGTGGCCACTGAAAACAGAGTTTCTAAAATATTTGAAGAAAAACGTCCAGCATGTGAGGAACAGAGGATGCCTGCGTAGATTCCAGGTGGATGTGCTGTCCTGGAATATCCAGCTGCCAGGTTGTGCAAACTGTAAGAGTTACAGGTATATGAGGGAAGAGGTCATAATCGCATAGCATGAGAAGAACTTATTTTAAAACTGTATGAAACACAGAAATACCTTATCAAATGGTAAAAGAAACGTAATAAAGTAAAACTCAGACTACAAGATTTAAAGTAATTTACATTTGGCTGGCATCCTAAAGTAAAATATGTACATGGGAAGTGATTAGCATGGAAATCTTGAGTTAGTTTGTGACCTGATGAAATCACTCTTCTAATAAAGCTGCAGAAAAGAGAAGAGATGAGAATTCTGAGATATTCGTTCCAAGATTTTAAGATTGTACTGTTTAACTCCATAGTGTGCAAAATGGAAAAAAAAGCTCCTTTTATGGTTAAGTTCTCACTTAGGTTCATAGGTTGGTACTAGGCTATCGGCCCTAAGGCTTATAGAGAAGCCTAGCCATAACAATTCCCTGGCTATTTCTTCCCACAATATTTACTTCCCTGGACCCCTGTCTAGCAGGGTGACTGACGTGATCCCCGGGGTGAATTTTCTTTCTCCCATCCAGTCATCAAGGTTCCTTTTGAAGAGGGCCAAAGAGGTGTTCTATTTGCCATGTATGGGCAGTCTATTCCAGAGTCTGGGGAGTCTCTGGGCCAGGAACATATCCCTCCAGCATGTTTTGTTTATTGTGATTACAAGGTTTCCCTGGAGCATGTGGTTCTCAGGGATTGGGATTTCTTTTTGTAGCATGTCCAACAGCTCTGGGTTTGACATGGCCTTGTATGTTAAGCAGAGATCACCTCAGAATAGAAGATATGCGGCAAAGTATAGCTGGAGTTTTTTTAAGGTGGTCAGCATAAGGCATCTGCTTTAGGCCTGTGATTCTCTTAGTGAGGTATTTCTGCAGCCTCAGAACTTAAACACATTTATCCTCCACTTATCTGATTTTTGGAACTGTGAAGCAGTGATCTCAATGAGTGATTTACTGTATTAACTTGGTTATTAATCTGATCTTGAGAATTCTGTCAAGCAGGAGCCCACGGGCAGAGACAAAATGACTATAGGAAAGACTTCACTGAGTTAAGTTTTATGATCCAGAAGAAAAGTCACTCCTGAGATCATGACCTTATGATGGAGGGGGTTGTATGCCCTAGTCATCACAAAGTATGCTGTCTGGAGTTTTATGATTCTGATAGGGTCACTGTTTGTAAACTTGTCTGAGAGGAGGGGCCACTCAAAAAGTGATCCATATCTCTAGATAATGCATTTAAAAAATCTGAGAAGCATGCTTAGAACAGCTGTATTGTTGTTCACCTGGTGGTAGGTCTGCTGGTGATTTTCATCATTAAGCACCTTGCAGTTGGAGACCAATGTAGCTCATCTGGACTCTGCTTGAAAAAAACAGCATGGAGTCAACATATGGACTCGACACATGTCACAATGGGTCTTGGTACATGGAATGTCAGCTGGTTGCTTGGAAAACAGCTAGAGCTCTAATAGGAGGTTGAATAGTGCCAATTAAAACTCATCGTCATACTTCTACAAATTTCATTGGTTAAGGAATCAAATGTCTCGTATATGGGTGGTCCTTTATTTCTAGAGCTGCCTGTCAAAAGAGAGCCCTGGTGGATGCGGGGTTACTCACTTGTCTCTATCTATCTAGGTGCCATTCTCTTGGAGTTGTACCAGTGAGTAAGAGGGCCACCTCAAACTAAGTAGCAGAAAGGAAAAGGTATTTCTTGTGCATCGGTACCACCTACAGACTCGCTACGCTTCTGGCAGATGGTGCTCATATGGGGAAAGATGGAGAAACCTGAAGGTGTGAGGTCATGAAGAACAGCTTGCCTGACCTATACTCAAGGGATAAATTGATTTTGGACAGCTGTCATTGTTGTGGATTTCACATAACAAACATTATGTTCAAATCACATATGCTCTTAAATGCACCGTGCACCATAGCTCCATTTGCAAAAAGTTACTAACTTTATACTTGTCTTCTTGGACCTGAGGCCACATGTTCTCAACAGTCTGGTTAAGAGAGGTGTTGAGTCATTAAGTGATCACCGTTTACTGGTGAGTTGTATCAGATTGATAGGGACATGGCAGGAAAACAAAACATGCGAGGATATCCTGGGAATACTTAGCTGATGGATTCATAATAATTAGTCAAACCAAATTGCTGCATTTATTATTTGATAACTCCTACAGCTTTCAGTTCAAGGGGAAACTTTTCTACACCAAAGTTCAGCAGGATGGCTCGCAATGCATGCTAGTATTTTGAATACATCATTATTAGGACCCTGCTAACTGTGATGATATGCAACCTCTGGGTAAGGAGACACTTTCTCACCATAAAGTTTCCACCGCACACATGCACACACACATATGTGTACACACACACACACACACACACACACACACACCCCGTCTGCTGTTCTTTGAATATAAGATTGTGATATTGATGATTGATCCTGGTAAAACTGATCACACTTGCTTATGATATATATAGACTAGATGATGCTTCATTGAAGAATGCATTCACTTCTGACCCCCTCAAGATCTAGACTCAAGATCTAGACTTTGGGAAGGTAGGGAATGACTTGTTCTTTGAATATAAGATTATCATAAATGTGATTGATCCTGGTTTGATTAAACTCACACGGATGAAATATATGTATCCACTAGATGATGCTTCATTGAAGAATGCATTCACTTCTGACCCCCTCAAGATCTAGACTTTCACCCATTTACCTGGGAAGGTAGGGAATGTAGAACTTTCTCTCTAAAATGACTGATGATAGCTATAATCAACCCATATACATACACAAACACGTTGATATGCACACATACATACATGCATGTATGTGTATGTATGTGTATATATATATATATATATATATATATATATATATATATATATATATATACACACACACACACACACACACACACACACACACACACACACACACACACACACACACATATACACACACACACACACAAATGTGGACATGAGCACACACACTTAAATTCAATTACTTGTCTTCCTGCTTGCAGGTTTATCAGCTGCAAAACAAAATTCTCACATTCTTGCCTCTATTTCTCAAGCTATAATGCCCAACATGGTGAGTATTATTGTAGAAATAACGCACACCTAAAGATGTTCTGAGGCCCAATGCCCTGGAAGGGTATTATTATTTCCACAATAACGCGCACCCTGGAAGGCATCATTGTACTTAGAGAATGGGCTGTTTGTAAAAATTATGTTTTACTTTTTTATTTTACTATATTTTTTTAAATATATTTTTTATGTAAAATAGTTCCTCCGCCTAATGTTTCAAATTTGCTGTAGTATATGCTAACTGTGTTGGAGGAAACATTTTAAATCCAAAGCTCAACACTTTAAAAAAAATATTCATGAATTTACTTTATTTTTTGGTCCCTTAATCCTAAAACATTTAGTTTGTTGCTGGTTCATAGCTTCATAGATAGGTACTAGGCTTTCGGCCCAAGGGCCTATGTAAGCCTAGCCAACAAGGTTCCCTGGCTTACGCCACCCAAGAAAGTTATTTTCCTGTGCCACTGTTGAGCAGAGACACAGAAGTGATCCCTGGGCTGTATTTCCTATTTCCCATCCACTCATCAAGATTTTTCTTGAAGAGGGCTAATGAAGAACTTTGCTTGACATAGATGGGTAGCCTGTTCCAGAGTATGGGAAGCCTCTGGGACAGGAATATATTCCCTCCAGCATGTCCTGTTTATTGTGGTGACAAGGTTTAGGTCCCTAGAGCATGTAGCTCGGAGGGATTGGGATTTCTGTAGGTGTAGCATGTACAACAGCTCTGGGTTTGGCATAGCTTTATATGTTAGGCAGAGATCACCTCAGAGTATGTGATATGCTACGGAGTAAAGCTTGAATTTTTGAGGCGGTCAGTGTAGGGCATTTGTTTGAGGCCAGTAATCCTTTTTGTGAGGTACTTCTGTGGCCTTTCCAGCTGCTGCAGATGTCTTGTGAAGTACATTTCAAAAGGGGAGTTGTACTCTATAATGGGTCTAATGAGTGTCAAATAGAGAAGAACAATGACCTCTTTTTTTTCCTGGATGAGAACCCTTTTATGATGAGGTGTGCCACGTAGAAGGACTTCCTGACTACTGTGGCAATGTGACTATCAAAGGAGAGACTACTGTCCACCTGGGTCCCAAGGTCTCTTATCACACATTCGGTGTTAAGTAGATTGCTGCCTGTGTGGTAGTTCATGGCTACAGAGTTTTTACCAAAGGGGATGACACTGCACTTTTTGGCATTGAGCTTGAGGCCATGCCTCTGACATCAGGCATCTGTTTCAGTGAGGCCTTTCTGTAGGATTTCCACATCATTTGGGGACTTGATTATGGCTCCTAGTTTGCAGTCATCTGCGAACTTCATTAGCCAGAGGCCTTCTGTGTTAGCCTGTACTTCAGAGAAGTAGATACCAAACAGGAGAGGTCCCAGGACAGAACCCTGTGGTACTCCACTTGTCACTGCTTTGAGGTCAGATTTGGAGTCTGCAGCTTTTACAGTGTGAGTTCTGTCAGTGAGCCAGTTGGCAACCCATCTTGTGATGTAGGGATTTATACCTAGTTTAGTGAGTTTAGCTATAATTCCAGAATAGGGGATGGTGTTGAAAGCCTTGGCGAGATCAAGATAGGTTGTGTGAACCACCTTGCCCTCATCTACGGCTTTGGTGACTGCCTCAAAGAAGTCGATCAGGTTCAGGAGGCATGATCTGCCTTTCACAAACCCGAGCTGGGTGGGATCCAGAGTTTAGAGGTTACCAATGTCTTTGTTTATGAGTTCCTTGATACGTTCCATGGCCTTCAGACCAGACTCATCAGGCTAATAGGGCGATAGTTCCCAGGATCAGTGGTGGCTCCCCCTTTGTGGAGTGGGATTACTGTTGCTGTGCACCATTCAGTGGGCACAAAGCCTGATGCAAGGCTATTATTGAACATGGTGCTTAAGTGGGAAGCCAGTTCATTCTGAAGTTCATGTAAAATGCAGCCTGGGATGTTGTCCGGTCCCATGGATACTGTTTGGCTTTGGAGAGTGCAGCTTTTACCTACGTAGTTGTGAATACAGGGACTCTGCATTCTTTCTGTAGAGATATGTGCCCTTTAGGGGTGAGAGGGGGGTAAAGTTAGCACTGAACCTATCTGCCAGAATGTTGGCAATATCAGTTGGTTCTGTAATTTTCGTACCATTGTGCTGTAACTTGGAGCAGATCTGGGTGTTGTCATCGAAATTCTGGACATAGCTATAGAATGCTTTGTGGTTGTCTTTAGAATTAGTGGCGATTTTGTTTTCGTAGCTAGTTTTGGAGGATCTTATAAGGGATCTCAGCTTCTTACTGAGGCTGACCAGGGAGCTCCTCCACTCATGGGATTTTACTCTCTTTTGCAACAGTTTCTACCTTCTGTTGTACCGTTTGTTTATGGCAGGGGACCACCAGATTGGCTTCCTTGTTTTGGAGGATAGTGCCTTGGTTCTGTTTGGGATAGCATGATCCATGCACTCGTGCAAGTGCTTATAGAGTGCATTTGTGTAGGATTCAGCAGTTGTAACTGTGTTGCCCATCTGCATGGGTGTCATGAAGTTCACCACTTCTGTCTTAAGAAGCATGAAGTTGGCTTTTGAGAAATGTTTTACTGTGGTTTCCTTAATGGGGGCTGGGGGCGAGATGTGGACATTTAGGGTAATTAGCTTATGGTCGGATCAGACCAGTGAGGAGTTGACTTCAGGTGTGGAACACCGGTCACTCATATTGGTAAAGACTAGGTCTAGGATATTGTTGCCCCTGGTGGGGGTGTGGATAAGTTGATCCAGGACATTGGAGTTTATGAATTCCAGAAAGCGTTGAGCTTAGGAGCTGGTACATGACTAGTTTTCCCAGTTAATGGTGGGGTAGTTGAAGTCGCCCATTATTAGGGTGTTTGGTTGAACCCTAATATTTTCCAGTACATCAAGAAAAGAGAGTGGGAATTGTGGGGCATACTGGGGGATCTGTAGCAAGCTACAATTTGGATTGCAGTTTTGTCCAGAGTTAGTTGCACTTGGATAACCTTGGATGCATTATGCTGAGCAACTAGCCTGGAGGTGTGGATATCCTTAATGAATATGGACACACCTCCGCCTTTGGTGTTTCGGTCCAGGTTACATGGCTGAAAAGTGTGGTATGAGTTGTAGTCTGGTACTGCAGGGGTGCTCTCTGGAGCCTTGAACCAGGTCTCAGTTACTGCACAGATATTGATGTTCTCCATTTTAAGGAGTGCCTAGAGTGAGTGCATTTTGAGATTTAGACTTCTAGCATTGAGTAGCATTACCCTCAGTTTTTGCTTGCCTGTTCCTGTTAGGGTGGTGAATTTGTTATTTGAACCTTGCCTAAAAAAGGCACTATAGGGGCAGTAAGAGCCTTAGCCAGTATCCGGAATCCCATTGGAGATTGAAGTTACTAAATAATGACATATATATGAGTTTCATACTTTTATTTTTTTTAGAAAATTCATGCTAACACGCATCCTTTTATTTAAGCAAGTTTTTAATTTTATTAAAGCAATAATTAAAATCTGTTCCTATTTTTGAACCTTTGTTCCCCCTTTATTTTAGGCTTTCTCCAGATTTGTTCTGCTGAAAGGTCCAGAGGTATGCAAACCTCTTTACTGCTGATGCAGTAGTTGATCTCTCTCACCCACTCTCTCTCATATGCACAGCCCTGCTTTAGAAAATGCATGTAGTTTTTTGGCAAATCACTGGGGATTGAAGTAATTAAATATAAGTTTTTTTTTAATTGCTGGTTTAAGTGGTGTGTGTGTGTGTGTGTGTGTGTGTGTGTGTGTGTGTGTGTGTGTGTGTGTATGTGTGTCCCACTCTGTCCTTTTTGACGTAGGGAGATGTGAGAGTGTGCATGTCTGTGTGTGTATTTGTGTGTGGAGGAAATGATGTAGGGTGAGTGTGTGTCTGTATTTGTGCATGTTATTCTGAATAGATCTGGTGTGTGTGTATTGTCGCTAATGACAGAGTGACAATATTTTACTTAGAGTAAAATATTCTCTCTGTCATTATTAGAATGCTTTTTATTGAAGTTGGCTTAGCAAAACATCCACAAATACAATTTCAGTAAAAAGCATCTTAATAATGACAGACATCTGAGTTTCAGACTTCATATCCTTCAGCAAGTACATGCTAATGGAAAATGTTATTCTAGCGACTTTCTAAGATTGTTAGAGTAATATCTAAAATCTGTCCCTATTTTTGGTCCTTTGTCCCCCCCCCCTTTACTTGTGGCTCTGTCCAAAAGTGCTGCTTAGCGAGAGTAATAAGGGCTGTTCGCATGGTTACAACATATGAAGGGTTTTTGAGAGAGTGTCAGTTTGTACATGGTATGTTCCTGAAAAGAGGTTACCCGGTAAAATTAGTGGAAGAACAAAGTATGGAAGTCATTACTAAGTGACTAAATGGTTATTTTCAACCTATTTTAGGCACCATTCCACTTACATCAGCCAATGGCGGTTATCAGGGAACATTAAGTACCACAGATTGTAGTACCATGGTAGAACTATGCAATGACACTACACAACAACCTCCAGACTTTCAAAAAGCCTTAAGTATAACTTTTAGCTAGGATGCTAAGTTTTTACCTTATATTTTTGGAAAAAAAAAACTGGCCAATTCTGTTAGAGGATGCTAACATCAGGAAGCACTTGGGGGTTAAACCAGCTATTGTATATAGAACAGGTAATAATTTTAAGGATTTATTCAAGAACAGATACATTTCCTTTCATGTAAATAAACAAGGAACTTTTAGATGCGGAGCTTGTTCATGGTGTCACATGGTAAAAGTAATTGCTAATATAACTATTAGACACATTAGACATCAGATAAAAGGGAAATATTCTTGTAATTCCAGAGCAGTGGTTTATTTCTCCATGTGCGATTCATCGTCTGGGTTATACATAGGAAAAACTGAGCGTAAGCTAAGACAAAGAATCTATGAGCATGACAACGCTATTAGGAGAAACAATCTGAATAATGCATTGGCCAAACATATTTCTGACAATGTGAACCATAAATTTTCCTTTGTAGTAATTGATCAAGTCACTATTGATGAAAAGAAGCCTTGGGGTTTACAGTTAGAAATAAATGAGCTAAAATGGCAAATCCGCTTTCAAGGAGACAGTTGGCCTGGCGTCAATAATCGCACTTCTATCTCGGCTATATTGAAACTAAGAGAGCACTTGAAAGAAAAAAAAAGTTTTAAAACAGAAATAAGGTTGTTTGACAACTGGCAACATTTTACATTTTTATACATTCATTTGCATATTTATACACATATTTAAATATATATACATATATACTCTTTTTGAATATTAGTTGTATTAAATTGTTTTTAATCAGTTTTTGGTTTATATGAGGCAACAGTTTTATGTTCAGCTGTATATCATGATAGCTGACACTGTGTTTAACCAATAGAAGTAAATGTTAGAGTATTTAAGGTAAATGCATGTAGAATAGTTTGATGAAGTTTGAAATTTTTTCAAATGAAAGCGCTAACCGTTTATTTGCTACTGGAATAATTAAATACTTGGTGTTTTTATATTTCTCAATTTGTGGTTCACCATTTGAACCATGTGCCAGAGGTGTTTAGACCCAGTCGTGTGTGTTTTTGTATCAGTTTGGTGATTTTATGTTTTATATATACATATTTGTTTTTGATATGAAAGTCATAAAGTACAGACAATATGCTCATGAAAAAAGCATGACTACTAAAGTGATTTTGTGTGTAGGGGAAGTGGGTAATTTTTTTATACATCTGTTTTATATATATATATATATATATATATTTATACATTTATATTTACATTCATATTTTTATTTTTGTGTTTACTAGGCATTTTGATTAGTATTTTTAGTGAAGGCATTTTTCTGTATTTATCTTCATATGAAATTTTTTAGTGATTTAGGCTATTTAGTTATTGGATAAGGTAATGCTTTAAAATGTGGTGATAATTATTCAAGTTACTTAGCAACTGAAATGCATTTACAGCGATTGGCTAACACTAGCATATATTCATTGTGCATTTTTTTAATTCAATGTGATCTGATGAAGCAATTGTTATTGTGAAAGAGCTTATCCAGTAATTGAAAAGTTCTCCTTTTTAAACTTGGAGGCTTAAAGGGCCATTATTTTGCAGCCATGTTTCTGCTTTGGTGATTTGGTTGACTGTATTCATATTCTAAAGTAATTAACATCAGAATTGTTTCAGTTGTTTCCTGTAGAGAAGTGCCTTCAGCCTGGACAGCTAAACCAAATGGGGAATTAGAAAAACGGCCCTTGGTCTTTCCTTTGTATGTAGTTAGCTTGAATTAGTTGCTGCCCATAGTTTTGTTTATTCCTTTTTTTATTTGCTTGCTTGCTTGTTTTTTTAAGCAGTTATTAAAATAGTAATTCTTAGACCCTTAAAGTAAATAATGGCGACAGCTTTACTCAGAATAAAAACATACAATTCAGAACAGCAAATTAGTTTATTCAAAGAAAACTCAGTTTAGTGCTTTCCTCTTAAAAGATGTCTTTAGAACTGAGTAGATGCAAGAAATGCAGCTTATGTAACCTTGAAAAATCGGTATTGAAAAAACATAACTGATGTATAAATTCTTATTCGATAAAGAATTAATAGTACATTTAAAAGGTAACAGACTGAATAAAAATTAAAAAAAAAAACTAAGAAAAAATGTCATTTAAGAACACAGTACAACCTGAAACAATGTAAAGAACGATATATATATTATTTTTAATTGTTTTGCACTTCAGAATACATTAAATATTAATGATATCACTCAAATCAGGTGGTTTAGTAGTGTTCAGTCAAATCTGTCAATCAACTTCTAATACCTAAAGTTTTTTCTCCAGATCACCTCTTCTGTGATCATCTAAAACAAAAAATAAAACCCTTTTAAAATTTCTGCATTTTTCTGAATGCTTTTAGTTTTAATAGCATAAAAATAATCCTGTTGAAAAGTTTTCTTTTTGTTTTACCCATGTAAAAAGCATAACAGGATAAGCAGTTTGCACACTAAACACCCTTACACCGATTTTTGTTCACTCCCCCCATCCGCGCAGCTTCCCTCCTCATTCAACAATTGCCAATGAAGAGCTTGAGGGTACTGGTGCAACACCAAACTGCTCTGTAGCGTGTTCCCTTAACCCTCTACTTGCCCCATGGCAGACTTGCAGGATCTGCAGTTGCTGGCTACAGGAGGTGCATTCACGCCTCTGCACATGCACAACCTCCCAGTGAAGACAGATACCAATTGCAACCTGTACCTTGCCTTGCTCTTAGTGCTGCTCTGTTGTTGCAATGAGGTTAGGTAGTCCTTCTCACCCTGCAATGTTTGAGCTGGCCTAAGCTGCTCATTCCTATCCCCAAACTAGTCCATCTAGAGCCTGTGCCACTAGTCAAACCCAAGTCATCTGAGGCACAGTAAAGGCTTTATCCCTCTGCGACACAGAACCAGCCACAGCTGTCATTGTTAACACTGTAACCCAGATGTGGTAGAAATAATTTGTCAGTTATATATAAATCTGGAACCAAACAAGCATCATGTACACACATTGCAAGGATGGGTGATAGTTTCTTTATTGCTTTTATTGTTGGTCTCTGTTAGCTTAATATCATCATTGGAAAAATTAATAACAAATAAGAAACATCTGACATATTTGACCCAAGGAGTATGTTAATATAAATAGAAGTGACACTTGATACAATTAAAAAGAGATTCTTTCATGTCATGTAAATTAACTTCTTTTAACCTACCAGATGGACTTCATGAGTCCTTAATAAAGGATGGTGTGAGCAGTGTAGCTTTAATACACTGCAAGGTATAAGGACATGCATTTAGGGTTGGATCCCCCCTGCAGCAGTAGTTCTAATTTGGAGCTCAACATAATCACAGATTCATAGGAGATTACTAGGCTAATGGCTCAAGAACCCTTACAAGCCTGGCCAGTTTTATCCAGATTTTACACAATTTCCTATCCCTAGGGGAAAGATGACAGAGTCTGCAACCAGAGTTTTAGCTATTTTTACAGACTGCCTCTATCCACGTGGGTGCCACCCCAGGAGTGAATTTGCAATCCCCTGTCTTTGATATACTAAGAAAGATAGATACCCATGCAGTTGGAGTACAAAATATATTTTTTAAATTTATATGTACTGTTCTGCTGTGCAGCAAATAACAGTCCTAGGTCAATTTTTCCTGTAGGCCATGTTCATCTTATGTTTGCATGTCCTTTATTTAAATTAAAATGCTTTCCTCCAAAATGATTATTTGGACTCATATTTGTACTTGGATCCTTTTCAGCCACAAGATGGCTGCAGTGTGTGTGTGGATAATGTAGTGTAGCCAATTGTCTAATATGTTTTAGAAGGCAGCAGGAAGCTGTAGTATCCCAAGAAAACCCAAAAAGACACAGGAACAACATGTAAAAACTAAACGCACAGTTTAGAGGTCAGAGACTTGATCCACAAACCCTAAGGCTCTGAGACAAAGATTTTACCATCGCATCATTGTGGGACCTCAGTACTTTTACAATGATTACTAGTACTCTGATGAGGTATTATGAGACATTGCAGCATGGAGACTTAAGTTCTGAATCAAATGTTCACCCTTACTCTGAAAAATTCCTCAGGAAACAACAAATCCATTTAGTAAAATGATTTTGTTAGTATCATATTGGTGTATATCAAAAGAAGTCAAAGGTCAGTAAAGTGAAATCATGTGACTGTTCACCAAAAATGTATCATTAGCATAACTATCCCATATTTCATAGTGTAGAGTCAATAAACCTGGACATTATATTAAAGGTTCTTAAACAGTTTAAAATCATTCTGGAAAGAAGGCAGAATATCTCCGTAAAAGATGCACACTTTTTATCTGGTTTGTAATAATTTCCCAGCAGATTTGCCAGAATGGACATCCAGAAGGCAAGATAACACCTATTTATCACAGAAGGGTCATCTTTAATAATGCTTTTTAAGATTTGGGAAGCCATTAAACAAAAGAAAGAAAGCTTTACAATATGTCCTATATGTGTAACAAAAATAGATGCCATGGTCTTGCAGAATATCAGAATTAGTGCTTTAACTTCACATTTGCTACACTTCCAGCATATTTCTTCACTTAGTAAGATAATGCCTGTTTTAAAAGAAGAAAGGTGATTAAAAAATAGATAATTTAGGACATATGCTTCAAACAAGTAACAGTGAAACAGCAAATTTCTCCCTGGATATGCATACAGTTTTCTTAGAAATTGCTACACGTCTTGGTGTTTCTCTGTATCAGAGTTAAAAACAGGCCTTGTATCCATTTAGATAACTGAAGTCGCTCATAAAATCTTAGATTACCAGGCTCCCACATTTACTTTTCTCTTCAAAAACTTTTCATTTTTCTGTTGTTCTTCTTTTGTGCATTATTTTGCAAAGTTGTTTATTCTGATAAGTTATTTGCCCACTTGGGACAAGACTGTAAAAATGTCAAAGTGCTGATATATAAAGCTCAAAAAAGACTGAAAAAAAATGTGATCTACCTGGGAATTGCTTAGAGGCCCAAGGAGACTGGTATGTATCTGTAGTGTTAGGTTTTTATGGAATGCCAGTTTCTTTTCTTCAAATTTAACTGAATGAAGTTGCATTAAAAACATTTTTTTGTGGAAGCCAGGTATTATGCATTCAGTTCTGGTGCCATCCCTTTTCACTGTCCTAGTTATTTTCATCCATTTCAGAGTTACTGAATCTTGAGAAAATGAAGACTGACCTTTGAATTGCACACTTGATCACCTACAATGGTCTGCAGTTTTCATACCATTGTTGAGTAATTGTCACAACATACCTAAGGTCAAATCTTCAGAATAAGGTGCACAGTATTCTAATTTTACTTCATAAAAGGTTCATAGGATGATACTAGACTATTGGCCCGGAGGTCCTTATAAGCCTAGCCAAGAATTTCATCCATGTTCCCACAAAGTCCTCACCTGTTTCTCCTGTCCAGCAGGGACACACGTGGGATCCCAGGGATGTATTTTCTGTTCCCCATCCAGCCGTTCAGGTTCCTGTTAGAGGGCTAGTGTGGTACTCTACTTGACATGGAGAGGGAGAGGGCTAGTGTGGTACTCTACTTGACATGGAGAGGGAGTCTATTTCACAGATGGCGGAGTCTTTGGAACACAAATCTATCCTGCCAACAAGTTCTATTAATGCCACAGACAAAGTTGAGGCCTTGCATACAAGTTGCATGAGTGGAGATTGACTTACAGATATGCAGCAACTCCATGAAGGCTGGGTCTGAGATGGCCTTGTATGCCAGACACAGGTCACCTCTGAGCAGTTTGTTCGAGACTGAGTAGAAGGACAGGGCTTGTAGCCTGTCTGTATAGGATAGCTGTTTGAGACCCTGGATTTTCCTGGTCAGGAACCTGTATGGTCTCTAGCTGCTGTATGTGCTTGGCAAGGTACATACTGAAGGGGGCATTGTACTTGATAATAGGTCTGATATGGCAGTAGTACAGGGATGTTATGCTCTCCTTGTTCCTGGATGAAATACCCGTACTTATAGGTGGGCCATGTAGAAAGCCTTCTGTACAACAGAGACAAATTGGTGGTCAAAAGTCAGGTTGCTATCAACCTGGGTGCCCAAGTCCATCACAACTGATCGCTTGCTTAGTACATTGTTATTAATGTGATAATTAATGAGGGTACCGTTTTCCCCAAAGGGGATAATGATGCATTTCTTGGGATTCAGTTTGAGGTCATGTTTCTGGCACCAGTCATTAGTTCTGGTAAGGCCCTCTTGGAGGGTGTTCACATCACTAAGGGAATTTAAGATGGTACCCAACTTGTCATCTGCAAACCTGGTCAGCCACAGACCACTGGTTTTGACTTGCACCTCAGAAAAGTATACCGCAAACAATAGAGGCCTCAAGGACTGATCCTTGAGATACACAGCTGATTGCAGGTCTATTACTAGAGGTGGATTCCCCTAGTTTGACTGAGTGGGTTCTATCAATGAGCCAGTTAACTACCCATCTGGTAACTCCCACCTGGGAGAATTTATCTATTATGCCCGAGTGGGGAATAGTGTCGAAGGCTTTGGCGAGGTAGGTGGTGTGCACCATCTTCCCCACATGGCTTTGGTGACTACTTTGAAAAGAAGTCGACCAAGTTTAAAGCGTACAGCTTTGGTAGCTCTATTTTTGTACTATCATTGGTATTCCAGGAAACCTGAATAAATTGTCTCAATGGGTGGTCAGTTTGGGACGTGGGGTGTGCTTCCATTTGTTGTGGTAAAAAAATATATGGAAGTTTTTCAGTGTGCTACCGGGTGTATAGCAATTCATCAGCATCAATAACTTGGAACTATCAAGGTAAAATGCAAATTTATCAAATCTAATGCCCTCAAAAAGACAAAGTTGTGAAAACAGTTTAAACTAAAGCACCCACAACGCACACTTCAGTACCTCAGTACTTATGGGAACACAAAACTCATATGTACAGAAAATAAACTTGGGAACACACCCCCAGTCCAGTTTTGCAAGAAACTGTGGTCCATAAAGCTATCAGCCTAAATATTATAATCAGTTCAGAGATTATAGTAATAAAAACATTCAACATACAAGTACTACTCATATTTGCTATTAATATAAACACTTTGGAATTCAGTTTGATTTGTCCAGATAGCAGTGTATATTCAAGTAAAAAGTCATTTATCTTTTTTGTTGTAAGAAATTTTAAGTGACAGTAAAAATACTAGACAAATCTTTCTTTATGATAAAAATGAACAGCTGCAATAAAAGAAGGCATTTTTAAAAATAACAAACCTGATGTATCCATACTGAGCAAAGAATATTTCAAAGCCAAGATGTACAACTCCTGTGTAGACCAAAATTTAAGATCGTTTCATAATCAACAGTTTATGTTAGTAAACCTATCGTGATGATAAATCGTTATGCTCTATTGTCAGAATTAGTTGACTTTGATACATTAACATTTAATTTTATCAAGATTTTAAAATAATTTATAACAAGTGGGGATTGGAATAAAGTCAAAGACCCATCTAAAGATATGTAAAAACTAAACATTTCAACATGAATACATCATAATAGATTTACAAACAAAGTGATCTTCATTACCCACTCTGATGTTTATACCCATCTTCAAAAAGATTATCTTCTTTTAGTTTTACTCGTATCATAGTCATCTTCCAGAACAGACTGATTGTTTCTTATTATCAAAAAAGATATTACCTGCCGTAACATAGATACTAACCAAATTTGATTTGTTTTCTGACTATTAAAAGATTCCATTTTAACCACCTTGTAGAGGCGCTCACCCCCAAGCAAACCAGGTAAACAAAGAGGTATGCCAATTACAGCATAAGCAGCTGAATTGCATGCTAATCAACCAATCCAACATGGTGGAGCTATTCAGTAAGATATAAAGCATCCATGTAGACTCCACTCTGGTTTGTCCTGCGAATTCCAAAACTTCTGGAAAGGAGTCTACATGAACAGAACCATGTCAGTTGCTGCATTTACAAGGTAAATCTTGAACCTGGAGTGTTTTGTGTAATAATAGGAATGAGTGGCATATCCTCGTATCAGACTAATAGAACAACTTATCCTTGTTTATGCCATAACAATAACTCATTTTTGCTCCCCCTCCCACAAAAGACGTCTCTTTGTTTATGCTATAACAGTAAATCACCTATCCCCCCCAAAAAAAAAACAGGGAAATGGCACAATTTGCTAACAAACCCTCTTTGAAATGATAAAAGGAGCTGTCCCTGAAACATTTGTACATATTTATCACACAGCATTTCATTTTCATGTATTGGCAGTCATGTATACCTCTGAAATGGCTTAGTAAACATGCCCTTGCCATATCGGTACACTTCTAATGAATGCATACAGATAAAAGTGTAAAAGCCTGTGCTTCAGATATTTCTAAAATACATTGCAGCATGTTTAATAAGTAGCTGTCCAAATGGTAGCATACGTTCTGAAGTACAATACTTCTCCGTGCAAATATATCCTGAAGAAATAGTGTTATGTGCAGTCTTTCCAACATAAATAAGTGTCCCCACTATCAGTTTGCATAGCTATACATTTGTCTTTCTGTGGTGTAGATGCAAGGCTGTCAGCATGGTGAAGATGCAGATGAGGTGTGAACTCGTTAGAATTGCTGAATCTCAAAAAATTGGATCCTTGTAGGGATGTAAACATAGTGAAGCCACTTCCTCAGTGTTTGGTTGTAATGTTTTGCAACTGGTACTGATTAGTTTTTGGGAGAAGGAAAATACAACAGCACTGCAGGCTGTCTTACTTCCCATGGGTGTGTCAGGTCACATCTACAGTGTTGGATGTAAGGTTGGAAATGTAAGTAAGCAGCACACAAGTTATAGGTTGTGTTCCTTCATATCCGACCTGCCCTTCATGTTTTTGGCAACTGCATATGATATTATTTCCACTTAATATTCTCACACATTTTAAGGCCAATGACATAGAATGGTTTACACAATGCATGTTTCAGATTTTTGCTCAGATACATAAAGAATGACCAACAAACACAGAAATGTAAGACAGAGCTGTACATTTGCAAACAGTAATCCTAACAGGTTGTGTGATCACTAGGTGCACTACATTCAAAACTACTAAATGTACAAATAATACTTGTATGGCTTGATATCACTGGATGTTGTTGCAGATAGTTGTATGTATATTGAGTTAAGTTCCTTGCTGCAAAGCTGTTTGTGTGGCAAAGATGGATAAGGCACCCATCCTGTGTTCTAAAGTTGCATTGGAGTGAGAGTTCAAATCCAGACGGGTCTATATTATGTGATCGAAGAGTCTACTCTTCGAACACATAATAATCGATACACATACAGCGAATGCTGTAAACCTCGAATGTCCACATCCACAAATTTTTTCCTCTGGGAAATAATTCAGTTGGCTGTTATCGGGAATTGCCCTTCTCTTCAATGTAGAGCGATCTCGGAGTTGGTATATTTAGTTGGGGGTGGGGAGCACAGCCCCCCCCCCCCGATTAGTGTTTTAAAGTTTGTTTTTATTTTACGGCCATGTGAATTATTTCCCGAGGAAAAAATTTGCGGACGTGGCCATTTGCAGTTTACAGCTTACACTGTATGTGTGTCAATTATTATGTGTTCAAAGAAAAGACTCTCTGATTACATAATATAGACCCATCCAGATCTATGTAGTAATATCTCATGTGTACTAACATTTTTAGTGTATTTGGGATGGATTGCTTTTCCACCTACTTCTCCCTTTTTTTTTTAAATGACCAGTGTTTGCGTGATGCAAGGCTGTGTTTATCTGGTTTGTGCGAAGTGCAGCAGTGCATAAGCTGGACAACTGGCCCACCCAGGAAGCATACAGGATGCAGACAGCTGACTGAAACAGCAAGACCTTAAGAATGATTAGGAACATATGGAATGTCATGTAACTAATGCTGTGGCAGCAGGTGTTAAGTGTACGGCTGAAGTACAAGTGGTCCTGCCTGTTGTAGTACAGGGTGTGCAACACTTGTTTTACTGTTGTGACATTGCAGTTTATGACAATGAACTGCAACATAGACACGTTTTCTGAACCTTTTTGTGGCAACAGGTTCAAGTGTGGGACTGCCATACACATAGGTCTGGGTTCAAATACAGCATATTCCATTCACTTTTATTGCTGTTCCTCTTCCCATTATAACACTTGACATGGTGTAACTGATATTAATTATATGTATGAGGGCTGAGGCACTAGTATTATGTCAGTTATTTATTTATTTATCTATGTATTATCACATTTATTCTCAAATGTGTGACTGTGGGTATATTGTCTACTATATTCCTGTCAATATGTTTCTGTTATCTGGACTGCCATGGCCTTCACATTTGTCTAACATACATACACAACTGCCTGTGCATTCCATAACCTTGAATTTGCTTTGCTTACTAATGTTGCGCTGTGCTCACCATTGCGCCAGCATTGTGCTTGGAAGTGCACACTGCCGAGTACCATGTTTGCATGATGGTAAGTGGAGTGCAACATTTTCAAACAGTGTGCACACTCCCAGTAAACGTGATAACTAGAATTGGTGGGAAACCATCACTTTCCATTGGTCTTGATCAGTGATAGACATGGCAGACATTTCTAGAGAAGGTGTCAGATTTAGGGTACAGAGATGGGGTGTCCAGGAGTCCAAAACTTTTATTGGACTTCTAGTTAAACAGTACAGTGCCAGGCTTCTGCAGGGGGACTGTTCTGGCTCCCAGTATAAGTCAGAAGCTTGGATATTTTGACTCGAGCTGTAACCAGTGCCACTGGTATCCTGTGCACTGGTGACCAATGTAGGCATTACTATAATGACCTACAGGGGAGGAAGAGGGATACCCTTGATGCTTGGATCGAGTAATTTATGACTACAGACATCCCGCAACTGTGTATCAACTACAGAGTACTTATAAGACTTGAAAGCTGAATATAGGCAAGACTTGTATTCATAATAGCACTCTTGAAGTTAAAAAGCACTCAGACAGCTGCTGTTCACCCACAAACTCCTTTAATGACACAGCACACCACATAAAAAAATAACACTGAACACAGTTCCCAGTATGTTTTTGTCCAAGACTAGTTGGTGTTTTATTCATAATAGCACTCTCCACAGCTGCCATGGACCGGGAGGTCAGTGCAAAAACCCATAGGGTTAGATTGGCAAGGATGAGGGAAGAATGTGGTATGTATGTAGCAGAAGAGTAGTGTTATTGTAGTATGAAAAGTTAGATAACTTTTGTTGGTGTTTTATAGAGTTGTATCAAATTGAGCATACATATTTGAACTGTAATGACAGGTAGGCATGCATTAGTTGGTAGCACAAAGCAAAAGTACAGTATTAGATTTTAGTCAGATGTTGTGGGTTCAGAAACCATGCTTTACAACTACATAATACTGTTAATTCTTCAGTTAAGTGCAACTTAAAGGTTTAAAGTAAAAACTCTCTACCAATGGCACACATACCTTGCTGTTAGCTGTCATCTGTATAATTGGAACATGCATATGTGCAATACATGCACATGTCAAGGGGTAATTGCTGCAATCTGTAGTACAGTGGTGTGCATCAGTTAGGCTCTGGTAGTCTTAAAAGTAAAAGTTCTCAGTTAGGAGCTGGTAGTCTTAAAAGTAAAGTTTAAGATAGTAGAGTCAAATCGTATCAATGCATTGTATGTCATATTTGAAGGTAGTAATCTTCTCTCATCCCAACCCTTATCTCTCTTTTTTATTTTATTTTTTTGTTTCATTTTAAAACATGTAATCAGAATGTGCCCATGTCTTCCATGAGCACCACATTGCTAACTGCTCCACAGCACAGCAAGGTAGGCCTGCCCAACAGTATCTGCCTGCCCCCCCCTCCACAGGCTTCAGCACCATTGCCCAGAAGGTCTGAGAGCCAACCTGGCAGCACCACCTGTGCTGCCTCTGAACTACCTGCCTTATCAGCAAGTCCTGCCCCCAGATTCCGGTCCTGTGGTACCCTCCAGGAGCAGTAGCACAGTTGGTGATTTTATCACCCTCACCAAAATCCCAGGGAAGGTGCATGGGGTTGGGTGCTGCACTACTGGTGCATGCCTATACCGGCTGTGAAGGCTGCTCTCATTTTATGCAGTACTATTAGGAGTAGGAGGAGACATCAGCTACTCCAGCCAGTGAGGACGTGAGGTGACAGTGATGACAGTCCAGTGGGTGAGGACTTGATTCTCACTGTCAACCAGCTTGATGACCATGGGTTCTGGATGTCCCCACCCTTACCTCCAACCTTTTGTGTCCATCATCATCCCTGTCTCTTGTCTTGTCTGTCTGCAATTGCCTCCTCACCTACCCAGTTTACCTGACCCAGACATACCTACATCCCATCTCCAATATTCCTCTCTCTCCCTCTCTCTTTTTTTTTTCAAAAAAATAAATAAAAAGGACACCTATCCCACAAAAAAAATATCCCATACATAACTCTCCATTTCACATGTTTTTTTGACGCACTTGATTTGGTCTAATTAACTATGCAACATGATTGTGTGGTCTCCCCCTTTCTGGAGGTGACGGTCCAAACTTAGTTAATATTTTGCACATGTTTTCTTTACACTGTTAAAGAAACGGATAGCTATGCTTCTTTCTTACCTCCCTCCTACACATTCATGCTGTGCTTTCCCTTTGTTCTTCCCCCTTCTTGCTCCCCATTTCATCACTGTTCTATCTTCCCTATTTCTTTTCTTTAATGCATTATTATGCGATGGTGCGCATCTAGCACCTACATGCAGCAACAGTAATTTGAAAGTAGTTAAAAGTATTACATAAAGCTGTATTCAAACCCAGTAGCATCTGGCCCCAAAAAGGAATGTATCACTGCATCAACAAGTGCTGCCACAGAGTCAGTTAAGTAACAGGTGTATTCCAGACACTCAGTGCTAACTGTCAGACTTTGTTCTTCCCTCTGCTTGCTTCCCATATCACCCCTTTCCTATCCACCCCATTTTCACACCTTTAATCTGGTCAAAAAAATTGAATCACTCACAACAAAAATAAGTAGCAGAAAAAGCAATGGATCCCTTCACTTTTTGGGCTCCATGTTTGAGAAGGTGCGCATCCCACATCAATGCATAGTGACAAAATGCTGCTGTTACCTCCGTACAATGCCACTTAACACTACTGTGCTATGCCAACATACAGCATCACATCATGTATAAACAATTCAAGTCTTTGCATTATCACTGTGTAATGAAAAGTATTTCAAAGTGTTATATACACCTGTATTCAAACTCAGACCATGTGGGCCAAAAAAATAATGTATCAGTGCATTAACACTTGCTGCCACAAAGCCAGTTAAGCAGTAGGTGTATTTCATGGAATCGGTACTAACTGTCAGGCTCTAGCAATGCGGCTTGCATTTGCGCACTGTTAACCTACATGCAAACCTGTGCATCTTGCATGCGTATGCACTTTGCTAACCATCACGTAAACCTGCTACTCATTGCACTACGGAAATGTTTATATTATGCTGTATTACTGCTGTTTACTGTGCATTTCCTGCGTTTGACATGAAATTACATGTGTAAACATTAGAAACTGAGGGCTGTAGTTAACAAAATGTCACATATTTACAATACATCCATCTGTTGCCCCCCCTTTCCACAAATATATCAACCACAATACAAAATATAATATCAAATGTATGCTGTGCAGTGCACATCAATCTGTTAACATACAGAACTACAACTATTGACCAATGTGCCTAAAAACACTTATCTGCATTCTAGGGAAGGAATTAGCATGGACCATATCAACAGGGACATATGTGACCTTCAACACACCTGACCCTACCCATTTTGTTTTTGTCAAGGGTGGATCTTGCTTATTGAACCTTGTGGGCACCTAGGATACTGACCCTACAGACCTCAGTGAGGGATGATGGGACATACTACTTATGCTAACTTATCCAAAGCCTTTGACACTATCCCCCATTCATGTGTTATAGTGAAGATCTCCTATGTGAGAATTGAGCCATACAGTAGTACAGGGATAGGCAACTAGCTCACTGACATAACACACACACTCAAAGTTGGGGACTGCAACTCCACCAGTAGCCAAGTACTATTAGAATACCACAAGGATCTGTACTGGACCCTCAACTGCTTGCAAACTACTTCCCTGAAGTGCAGGCAATGGTAGATGACCTGGGATTTGCTAAGTTTGCAGATGACTGGTAACAGGATGCACTAATATAGACTCCCTTAATGATGGTAACATATGGAAAGAGCTGCCAATCTCGTGGACTGAACCTTAAAGCATACAATGGTTCACTGTCCCCTTTGGTTAATTATGATATGCATAGCACCCCTCTAAGCTCAAACACAGTATTGTGAGTCATGGGAACACTGATAGCAAGCTACACTTTCATCACTGTATGACCATAATGGGGACACACACATTCTGTATTGTGCACATTATACATACTGACATCACATCCAAGACCAGGGTGGCCATACCTCTGCTGTAGTCTACCCTTGTAAGACCACTTATTGAGCACAATGCTCCCTTCTGTCTGTACCTCACCAGACACCTGCAGCAGTTGGCAAAAGCACATTGTTGTGCCTGGGAGACTCCAGGATCTCCAAACATGACATACATGGAAAGAGTGAAAGACCTGTCAGTGTACTCTGTATCATGCAAGCTGCTGAGAGGTGACCTATGCCTGCCCTACAGAGCTGTCTCTGACAATGCTCTACTGGAAATGCTACACATCCGTAGATCAAATGGAACAAGAATAACTTGGCCCAGGGTTCTCAACCTAGCCTGTGACATAAACCGAACATGCTGGGGAGATTGATATATGCCACAGTGACTCACACTCCTCTGTAATAGGCTCCCACTGCATGTGAATCAGTGCTCCTCAATGACCCTGTTCAAGTAAAACCTTGACTTCTCTGAAGTAGCACCTATGTCCTTCATGGGCATAGCAATTTGCTGCTGCTGACAAACTCACTCTGCTAACAACGATGATCCAACTATGCTCAATAAGGGTACTTGTGTTTTTACACAGCTTGGCTTCTAAACACTGTAGGGCCATTAGGCTAGTGTCCTCCTATATGCATATGTAGCTATGAGATTATGCAGATCTTCTAATATTTTGTCTCCCATGTGGCCTGCTGATGTCATCTACTGTAAGTTCACCTGCAGTCTTGTAAAAATCAGACTTGTGCCATGGAGCTTGCATAACATACTGTGTTCTGTAGTCTGTCTACTTAGGTAGGTAAGATTTCTGTTCTCATTGGAGTCAACTGGGTGTGTGTGTCTGTGTCTAGCTAGAAGAGCAGAAGTGTGTATTCTATAGTTACCACTCCAATCCCATAGATTGACAATGTTTTGATGCTTGCACAAGCCTGCACATCCATTTTATGCAGGTCTCCCAACTTCTTTTCTCCAACATGCACGTCTGGTGTCATCCAGTGTAAGTGGACCAGCAGACATGTAAAAGTCAGCCTTGTAGCATGGTACTTGCGTAAAGTACTGAGTTCTGTAGTCTATGTACTTAGGTAGGGGTTCTGTTCTTACTGCAGTCAACTGTGTGTGTGTGTCTAGCCAGAAGAGTGTATCCTGCAGGTACAACACCAATCCCATGAATTGACCATATTTTGATACCTGCACATGACTACAGATAAGTTTCATGCAGGCCTTCCAACTTTGTCACTCCAACATGCACTGCTGATGTTATCCACTGTAAGTTTACCTGCAGCCATGTAAAGGTCAGACTTTTGCCATGGCACTTGCATAAAGCACTATGGTCTGTAGTCTGTGTACTTAGGTAGGGGTTCTATTCTCACTGTAATCAAGTGTGTATGCATGTGAGAGAGAGAAAGTGTTGTTGCTTGACATTACAGGGAGCATTTTACACCAGCATGTGGGACACTGTTATATTCCCCTCAACAGACACTGCTGATGTCATCAGCTATAAAATGTTGTCTGAGACACTCCAAGTCAGACTTGAGCTGTGGTGCTTGCATAAAGTACTGTTATGTAGTCTGCATGCTTAGGTACTGTTGCTTGACATTATGGAGAGCATTTTACACTAGCATGTAGGACAGTGTTGTATTCTCCTCAAAAAACACTGCTGATATCATCAGCTGTGTCAGATTTTTGGATATGCAGAACTCTAACCATGGCAAGGTTAGAGACTAGTCTGGATGCTAGGCAGAAGTCACCTCATCCTATACAATAAAGATTACAGTGACATGGCTTTTAATCTATCCACATATATCGGGGCATGGTTTGTAGGTGCTGTGTTATATTTCTGAGAAAACAGTGTGGTCTCTCCAGCTGTCACATGTTCCTGGTGAGGTACATGAAAAAGAGAGCATTGCACTCTATTAGTGCTGTGATGAGATTTGACTACAGTGTGTCATACAATCCTAAGATCTCAGTATGATGGAGTGACTTATGTGAACAACATAGGCTTTCAATACCAATGTGGATACTTGGTGCATGTGTTCCCAATGCTTGCATAACTGGGTTTCTGCACAGTAGGACTGTTGCCAATGCTGTGATTAACTTGGAATTCCACTTTTCAGATGGACAACATTGCAAAGACACATTTCTGCATTTATTTGTAAATCATGTGCCTTTGTCACCATTGAGTTGTGTGTCAGTTAGTTCCTCCTGTACTATGCTATCACCATTGGTGGACTCATGATTGCATGCAATATTCAAGAATCAATAAACTTGGTAAGCCAAAAGCCATATACTTTAGCCTGAACTGTCGAGAAATAGAGTAATAGAGTTCAAACCATGAAGGGCCAAGCACAGATCCCCTGGGGTTTGCCAGTGGTGACGGTTCTACTGGTACAGGTTGATTCACTGACAGAACACATCATGTGAAAGTTGGTGAGCCAATTGGTTACCCATCAACAGAGGTAAGGATTAATCCCCAGCTTGGAGGTTTTCTCAATGATACCTGTATTGGGGATTGTGTCATAACCCTAGCCGAGATCACGATAGACAATATGCACTGTCTTACCTTCATCCAGGCCTTGTCACATGGAATCAATGGGCTGTGACAACATCACAGATCACCTATGGCATGGCTCAACACATACAGCTTCCTGGATATCATTGAATACACAGCTTAACACACCCTCCTCAAGGCCTGTGTTCCCATACAAGGGTGTATATCAACATGTGTCCAACTGAGTTGGGGGGACAGCACCTGATGCATGCAAGTATGGAGATATTCTGACTCTTCTTGACTGTGAGCTAGACCAGCATGACATCATGGACGTCTTCTACATGTGCACTAGCAATATTCCAGACGTGTGCAACACACCTGTGTGAGATGTTAATGTTACATCAATTCCATTACATATTCTAGATGTCCTCAAAGAGGTCATCAAGGGCATGCATGATGACAGCAATATCATCTTGTGGAACTTCACCAGGTGAAGACATTTGACACAAATCCACCCTAAGATATATGTGGCCATAAACAGCTATAGCACCAAGTGGATAGACCAGTATATGACATACTTGGCATCTCACTATGTTAAAATGTGTGACATGATCTATATTTCAGCTCCAGTGATCAGGTCGGTACATCAGGGATGTCTTCCAGGCCTTTTCCTGCCCAATAGTTAAGTGATGGACATCACAGATGACATACACATGCTGTGTCCAAACAGCTGCCTGAAGGACTACAGATTGTGGGCAATCAGTGACTCCAACTGTGATATTAGTATAATACAGACAATATCAACACATACCAAAAACTGCTGCCACAGCCATGACAACACCTGCATTGATGAGATAGATGGAGAGATTTGTTGAATCAGGAAACAGACACACCACCCAAGTATAATGTGGACATCGCACCCTATAATCAGACCTATAGGTATGTGACCTGCGTCCTGGGGTAGAGGGTAAGGGGTACATCCACCAGCATGTGCTCATAGTGCTGACTACCCCCTTGAATGTAACAAAGTACTGGGTATGTGAAGGACATGCACATCAGACGCCATAATACCTTCATGGTTTCCAGCCTTCATCACACCAGTAACCATGTACAATGCACCCTTCATGTACCTCCCTACACATCTTCCAGTGATGTGTAACTGAAAATTGACCATACAAAGGTATTCTTTCTGTAGAATATATGACTGTCACCACTCAAGTTGTTACACCAGATGCATGTGTGCTACCTGTTCTTATTATGCACACACCACATACATAGGTGTTTGACGACATTAATGGCATGCATACCATTTATGATGGTGTGGATTGTGCTCTATATATATATATATATATATATATATATATATGTGTGTGTGTGTAAATATAAATATATATATATATATATATATATGTGCCATGCACACAAGGCAACTACCCTGCATTGCCCAAACTGTTGCATGCTGTATAGCAGTGTTCCTCCTAACATCTCCTGCAGATATTGCCGTGCCAGGACAGTGTGTGTGGTTACTCTCATAGAGTGTGGATATATCGTAATAGTTCAAGTTTGTTTGTGAAGGCTCATCTCTTGTCACTTCACATCACATATGTTATGTCAGAGGCATGGCATTACAGGTGGTCGTATTCTGATATTGTCCATGATTGTGGTTGATTCTTGTAATGTTTTCCATCATCCTTTAACTGTGGCTAGCTTGTTGGAGACCTCTTCGAAAAGTACACTTACCTTTAGGCATATCAGTTTGCACACTTTTACAATATGCACCCTACCCCAATTGTATGTCAGATCCCTGATATATGTTCTCTGCATTATTTATGTAAGGATGCTTATCTCACACAGACATCCTCTCCATTGTTATGTCACCTTGTGTGACAATCACATAATACACATTTTCACTGTGCAGTCCCTACTGTACCATATAGAGATGTGGTTGGTGTTGCTGCTACAACCATCTTCCATTGACATGCCCCCATCTGCTGTACATTAGGTTGTTTCACCTGTTCTCTTTCCCTGTGTTTATTCCTAAAATTCATGGCAGTTCCATGTGCTGCTACAGATCATTAACACAGCTTCAATACAGAATGCCAGGAATGGGATATCACAATACTCTGCTTTGTAGATACACTATCCTGTACTGTGTTTTGACCATATACTCCACATTCATATCTCTTAACTATCCTGATGTTCTCACAATGTCCAGATGTTTTCCTTTCAAATATGTGGTTTTGTCCATGTCACAGGGGTGGCCTCTGTATTGCATACATGTCAGTTCATACCTCTCAACTGTCCAGATTTGTGCAGAATGTCCAGTTTTGACCTCATATTTGTGATCCTTTCCTGAAAACATTTTGTTTTCTGGCAAATCATTTGCATGTTATTGCCAAGTGAAGTCAGAAACTGATGAATGACAATTGCATTTCAAACTTCATGCTCTTCAGAAAGTTCATGCTAATGTACCACTTATTTATTTTATTAACATTCTAAGTTTGGAAGTGCAATATTAAAAATCTGTCCCTATTTTTGAGCCTTTGTCCCCATTATGTATGCCTTTGTCCCCATACCTTGCTCATAGAGGATGACAGGTATGTTTGCGTTTCATTCTACCACATGTCTGTGACATCTATGGCAACTATGTCCCTATTACTGGTTAAATATCCCTGCATTATGTTGGCCTTTATGGAAATATGTTCCACTAACAGATTCAAAACTATCTGTGAAACTCTGGTGGTCATTGTGACATTCCATGCAAATCTTCAGACCATAGGTGCTCTGTTTTACATTGTTTCCTGGTCGGCAACACTGTTGCCAGCCATGAAACCTAGCTTAGGCGTGCCACACCTCATTAATATGCATTCTGCACTACAGAGTGACATGCACCGTCGTGCTACCATGTAAACTCTGTGTAGGCTCTGTGTGAAGCCTACACAGAGTTTATTGATTGTAGGACTATTGTATTTTAATAAAAAAAATAGGACAGGATGGGATTGGAGACTAAACACTAAATTATTAGGAAATGAAGTAGTGAGCAGTATGGTTAACTTACTTGTATATTCCTAGCTTAATCTGCTTTGCTGTTAAAACATGATAACCAGTGGGCTGCTCTTAAAACTCATCAGGAATGTGCTCTTAACAATGAAACATCTTCAGAAAACCTTCAAAAAAAGAAAAGTATCAAAAATCACATTAAAAACTGAGAAAATTGCTCACTATATCGACATTACAGAAATAAAAAGTTACAGAACAAGCTGGATAGGCTGTATACAACACAAGTTTTGTGGTAAAAAAACTAAAATGTTAGCATAATACTTAGACTGGGTACAAACTCCATCCAGGTTATTAGCAAAAGAAGCACAAATTTAAAACCCAGTTATGAATGTTAGAAATTAATATGCATAATTATCATCTAGATTCTTTCTTCTCCTAGCTGTTTCATATATTTCCCACCAACCCCTCCGGAAGGGTAGTCGGTAACAATTTTTGTGTAAGAAGGACATAGGATGCTATTCCAGAACAGTCATTAACTGTTCCAGAATTGTTACCATGGTTATGTCTTTATATATTCTGTCATACCACTAATGCATGTGATGAACAGTTACCTCTTTGGTTCATCATTTTCCTGTGTATTATTGCTGTTGAGGGAATGTGCTATATTCAGTACTATTTAAAACCTCTTCTTGCATTCCATACTTTTTGATGTGACAGTATATCACTATTCATATTTCCATGAGGCATCTTATTTGCAAGTTAATTAATTAATTTATTTACAATTCTGAAGTGAAACATTCATTGTGGTACTGTAGGCATGCTGAGTTTTACGTCTTCCAGTTTCAAAGCACTCCAGACTAGATACCTTATGTGTCATTGTGCATGTTGGTAGCTTGTGAAGCTGTGAGTTTATCCCTGTCAAACAGTGTATTTAATTACACTGCATTTACTCCCACGTAAGATTGTAATACAAGAGTTAAGTTGATTTTTAATTTGGCCACCCACCCCCAAGGAAGCTACCATTTTTCCCACATTGCACTGTAACATGCTTCAGCTGTCTACCACAGCAGATCTGTTGTGGAAATCATACTTGATTCATCTACAGAGAAAATTTATCAGAACTGCTATTCTCTACACATTATTTTCACAAGAAGGGTATCCCACGTTTTTCCATTACTGATGCATCAAACTCAAGTTTACCAATTATAATATACTTTTAAAAAGTAACTCCCCCTTCCTTTTACTCTTTATACCTTATAGTTAGTTGACCAAGGGTTCTGGTATTGTCTAATTCAAGTTAAAGCAATAATCAGTCATCTGAGGAAGAGAGAGTGATTTTATACCGGTAGAGATACCTTAACCTATGCTGCCATGCCCCTTCTTCCCCTGTTGCTTGTATTGCAAGTAAATTGATCCCTCTGCACATGTAAACTGCAGACCCCTTTTTACTGATAACGAGAGGTTTGACTATAGCACTTTCTTGCATAATCTCTTAATACTCGCATCAGTACACACACTGACTGTTATGTCACCACTGTTTTGTCACCGATATGGAACAGATCACTGCCATTCATGCCTTTGCAATGATGTCAGGGACTTCTAAAACGTGGAAGCATTGAAAAGTCAAACATTTGCCTGACTTACTCACCCAAAAGTACATTATGTGTGATAAGAAAAAAAGTTTCATTCATAGATAAAGCCAGCTCCTCAACTGCATGTCCAGTTAAATATGTTAAAAGTGAACCCAGGACCCCATAGACATTGCCCATAATCCCAAAACTCAGCCTCCGAGTCCACTGACAAGTGTTGAAAAATAGACAGGAGAAATAAATCAGGGCTTCTAGTACAATCCCAAATAATTACAGAGCACATGCTATACAAAAGATTTTAATTTTCAACTCATAACTCAATCTATCATTAAATATGTAAAGTGATCTATACTAGCAGAACATGAAGCTAGCAGTTGGGAAGCTGCAACAGTATTCTGAGTGCGATGTTATATTAATTTCTAATTTGGGGCCAAACACAGCGCACTATCGGTTGTAGTTTCCTTAAGCTGATGCACATTAGAGAGCTTGTCTTCCTTAATCTTATTGTCATCAGTAGTGCAGGCATCTTCTTCCAGGTCCTCTGACATTGTAGGAAATAAACGCAATTGGGTTCTTTCCTTTGATATTTGACAGCTTGTCTTTCTGTACTGACCTGTAGTCTATCCTCTTTTGCCATTTAATGTAAGAATTATTTACCCGATATGTCCTTTGTCCTATGCTTATTCCTCTTTGCCACTGCTCATTTGCAGGATCTTACTATTTCCTATCTCTGTTCCTTTATGGTGGTTACCCCCATCAGCCACTTTTCTTTGATTTACTGAAGTATGGAGAATGTCTGGACACAGCCAACTCCCAGAAACATCCCACTCTATTTCAAGCACAGTAAAAGGGTCTTCAGACTATTTCAGTTGTGATATGGATTTCTCTCTTTTTGAGGGGAAACATTTAAAGCTCCTGTGTGCTTGAACCCGAGCATGTAGTACGACTTTTTCCGTACACCTGCATAGCACAAGGAGGAGTGGGTGTCCTGGACACAATAATCACTGCTTAAAGATGGCCTCCTCCTTTCTAAGCAGAAATAACTCCTTGAAATAGTCTTCCACAAACTTCACTCTAGACTTTGGCAAGTACTTCACTTAAGGACTCCAGTGTATCTACTTGTGATGTTTGTTGTTAGCAGTTATCCACTCCTTTGCCTAAAACCCCTAGCATGGCTTCACTGGATGCCATAGGGACAGTGCCCAACCCAATGGGCATGCAGAATGCCCTCCTGTAAATTTCTTGGAATATATATCGCATTAGTTAAAACTCTCCTAATAAAAGCTCTCAAGTCATTTTCTGCCATATTTCTGTGCAGTACCAGTAAACGAATGTTTTTGTTTGACCTTTTTTTCCAGGTCCTTTTTATTTTGCTGCTACTCGTAAAAATATTTGTAAGTATTTCACTCTCTTAATGTTTACTAATGCCATCTGGGACCTTAGGCTACTTTACCTCTCATCTGTTCTATTCAGGGAGTTTGGTTTACCTTGGATGGTCATCTTGTATACATCTGTATCAGAGTGATAGTGACCAGCCATTTGTGTAACATCCAAGGCTTATCCTCAGGAATCGCTTCTTTGAATTTAGCCTCTGAGTCCATTTATTGTACCATAGCTGTCCTATTTTATACAATTGGGTAAGAAAGATCATCTTGTTGTCATGATCTCAGGCCAACCACACCCCATTGTTTGACCACACCCCATTATTGTAATATTGTATGTGGCTGATCCAAAACTCTTTCAATGAAATCAAGTTTTTGATCACTGCAGCCACTAGCATGCTGAAATTTGACCATTGTGAGTCAACAACACTGGTGTCAAATGTATAGCTATTAACAAACTGACCATTTTCTTCAATAGTGCTTTCTGTGCAAGGATGCACTACAATTTTAAATCATCATTGGTAGTGCAGTCCGGATCTGTGTTTGCAAGGTAAAACTAGTTGTTACAGTTGTAATTATAGTAGGTTCACAGGTGTGTACTATGCTAATGGCCCTGGGGCTTTTATAAGCCTGGCCCATAGGGTTACCCTGGCATCATGCCACCCGACCTTAGTTCCCAGTGCCTCTGTCGATTAAAGCCACAGGAGTGATCCCAGGGTGAATTTTATATTTCCCATCCACTCATTAAGATTTCTCTTGAAGAGGGCCAGTGAGGTGTTCTGCTTGACATGCATGGGAAGTCAATTCCATAGCATGGGCAGTCTCTGGGTTATGAACATGTTCTGCTGATTGTGGTAATGAGGTTGAGGTCTCTGGAGCGTGTGGTGAGGAGGGATTGGGATTTCTTTAGATGTAGTATTTCTAACAGAGCTGGGTCAGACTGGGCTTTGTAAGTCAAGCAGAGATCGCCTCTAAGTACGCGATATCGATACGAGAAGAGAATAGTTGGAGTTTAAGTCTGTCCATATAGGACAAATGTTTAAGGCCTAGGATCCTCTTTGTGAGGTACTTTTGCAGTCTCGCCAGTTGTTGCAGGTGTTTAGTGAGGTACTTGCCAAATGGGGCATTGTACTCAATGACTGGCCTAATGAGGGAAGAGTAGAAGGAGACAATAACCTCTTTCTTCCTGGATGCAAAACCCTTAGTAATGAGAATAGAAGGACTTTTTGACCACGGTGGCAATGTGGTGGTCAAAAGAGAGGTTGCTGTCAACCTGTGTTCCCAAATCTCTTATAATGCCTTCTGTGTTCAGTGGGCTACCATCAATGTACCTGCCTTCACCCAACCTAATCCAAGGGGGTTCTCGCTCTGGTTCCCAAGCCCTACAAATCTCATAGTTATCTTCCTGTGAGCCTATCTAAGCTCTCAACAATTTCTATAGCTTCTCTCTAAGCTCTCAACAACTCCTACAGCTACCATCACACAGCCCAACCTTCTAAACATTGTAAATAGTCTTCTACTGTTGATGTGTGTATGTAAAGCATATTTACATTTTCTTAAAAGGTTTGTATGTAAATTCTTTCCACACCTAACACATCTGTTTTCCTCAAATGAAACTGTATAATCCCTACCTTCAAGCTTAATGAATTTGTTAACTATGCATGATATTGAATGCATTTATGAGTAACTATTCTACATAATATTATCTTTAATATTAACTATCACTTGTATCTAAATTGTATAATGCATCTTGGAGCTTTTCTCCCCAGACCTCCACTGAAAATGGGCCAATTCGGCCCAGTGGACTTCCCCGGTAATCAAACTGCAAATAAATAAATGTTGTTGTTGTGTCTTTCGGCTTTTCCCAATTAGGGGTCACCACAGCGAACCTCCGGTCCACTAATGACTGATAGTTGATTTTTACGTACCGAGTTACCAGCCCTGATGCACAACCTTCAACGAAGGTATGTCCATTCACGCACGTCTCCACACAGAAGACGCTCAAGCTGAGAATTGAACTGGACAGCGTCTTACTGTGAGGCAACAACGCTACCGCAGCACCACCACCGTGGATAAACTGCAAGTAAATAAATGTGGTAATTCATGGGAACCGGGTTTTTCCCCAAAGGGGATGATGACACATTTTTTGGCATTGAGCTTAAGGTCTTGGTTCTGACACCAGTCGTTGCTTTCAGTTAGGCCTTTCTGTAATACATGAATAAACTACTTTGGAGTTGGTGTACAAGTCCAAGGGGATGTATGAGTTTATTTATGGTCAGTGATTGCAGGATGCTATACTTTTTGCTGTATAGGTTTGTAAAGTATGTGTTATTAACTGGAGATACACCTACAACTTGTAATTGTGTTAGTACAGCAAGTACTGAGCTAAAATAGATGCTTAAGCCAAAAACTGTTAACGCAGGGATTTAAGTGGCACAGTATGTGTGTTGAAGGCTATGACCAGTCATTTAAGGGATATTTAGTGGCAGTTTTTCCTGGCATATAGAGAAGTGAAAAACCAAACCCTCTATGAGTTAGTTAATTAAGGTTGAATATGCTCTTGGTATGGACTATGACCACTGCTTCCTATAGTGAGGTCACTGTTTTATATTCATGAGTAGCCCTTAAAAAGCTGCTAAGGAACATAGCTGGCCAGGTGCTTTACTTTTAAGAATTGTTAGAATTGCTAAAGTCTTCATATAAACCCCTTAGCTTTAATATCATCAGTGTGAGTCACCCCCTTGTCTGCTGCTTGGTCTTAGTTGGAACTTTGTGCTCCCCGACATCCAGAGTAACCCTTTTCTTTCTCCGTGCTTCTGCAGTACAACTCTTCACTGTTTTCACCCTTTTCCCTCTCTGCACAAGCATATCACAGATTTCTAGCAACATTTATACCTTTTTATGCTTTGGTGAAGTCAGTATTCACCCGAATTGAAGTCCTGTGGCAGAGGTATCAATAAATACAACCAACTGCATACTTAGAAAAACAGACAGGAATGCTATCCTCAAAGACCCAAATACCGTAAGATCTGTAATGCTGTTAACTCCTGCATTCATGCATACATGCTAGCCTGACAAGTGTACAGATAAATTCATTAAAAAAAACATTACCAGAATGTCAAACTTAATGAGATAATTTAGCAGGAAAAGCTGCTTATTTTTCAAAATTAGTCTGTCGTAAAAATAAGTCTAGATTAAATGAAGCACAGAAACTACTTAATTTTCTTATCTAATCTAAAATTTACTCCAGGACTACCCTACCCTTTCTATTACTAATGGACAGAGACAACTCATAAATGCTTTATCTCATGCATACATTCCCCCAAATTTATATGTAGTATGATCCCAGTTATTCTCTTTAGGAGTAATGTATAATTATCGACCATTCGATGGGTAAGGCCAATGTCTAACCAAATGGGATAAGGTTAATTTGAGCTCAAAAATGGCAAATGGCTAGGCTTAAAATGTTGTTCACGGGCAGCTAGCCTAGTACTTACCTATGAATGTCTGATTTCAAAATTGTCTTATTGTGAAATTAATAATGAATTATTTCATTAAATTAGAAAAGTGTAGGGGAAAATTCTGACGGTAACATGTTTTCAATAAAGCGATTACAAAGTGTTTAAAAACGACAAGGAAAGACACCACTTTTATGTCAGCAGACATGACTGCTGGCAGAGCAAAATTAAAAAGTGAAATTCCTTAGGACCAGACAAAATACCTGATGGTTTCTTATACAGAACCAAATAAATATAAGCACCTTTAAGTTATTATAAACAACAGAGGTGGAATGACATGGGTTTGTTAAGGGGAGATCTTGCCCTTTGAATCTTGTAGCAGACATTAAAAAGTAACAGTAGCACCTGATGAAGGGCTTGAAGGTGGATATTTCTTATCTTGAATTGCTAAATCTTTTTGCACTATTTCACATAGGATCATAGGAAGTTACTAGGCTATTGGCCCTGAGGCCCTTATAAGCCTAGCCAAGACTTTAGCCCATGCATAGACAAATCAGCACCGGATGCCCTTGTCCAGCAGGGACATGGGTGGAATCCCAGGGATATATTTTCTATTTCCCATCCAGTTATCCAGATTGTGCTTAAAAAGGGGGTAAAGTGGTACTCCGCTTGACGTGGAGAGAGAGTTTATTCCATAGATGGGAGAGTCTCTGGGACATAAATCTGTCCCACCAACAAGTCCTATTGATGTCTCAGACCAGGTTGAGGCCACATGTGTGGGTTACTAGAGTGGAGCTTGACTTGCGGATATGCATCAGTCCCATCAAGGCAGGGTCCGAGATTGCCTGGTATGCCAGACAGAGGTCACCTTTGAGGAGTTTGTATGAAACAGAGTAGAGGTGTAGATATAGGATTTTAGCCTATCTATGTATGGTAGATTTGTGAGGCCCTGGATTCTCCTGGAGAGGAACCTCTGTGGTCTCTCCACCTGCTGCATGTGCTTTGTGAGGTACATGCCAAATGGGGCATTGTACTCAATAATGAGCCTTATAAGGGAAGAATACAGGGATGTTATGACCTCCTTGTCCCTGAATGAGATACCATTACTTAGGAGGCGGGCCATATAGAAAGCTTTCCATACAATGGAAGCAACATGGTGGCCAAAGGTCAAGTTGCTCTCAATCTAGGTGCTCAAATCCCTCACGACTGACTGCATGCTTAGAAAGTTGTTATTAATGTGATCATTTGTGGGGACATCTCTCTCTCCCCAAAGGGGATGATGATGCATTTTTTTGTATTCAGCTTGAGGCCATGTTTTTGGTACCAGTCATTTGTTTGGGTGAGACCCTCTAGGAGGATGTCCACGTCACTAGGGGAATTGATGACAGCTCCCACCGTGCAGTCATCTGCAAACTTGGTCAGCCATAGCCCACTGGTTTTGGCCTGTACCTCAGAAAAGTATATCCCAAATAACAGAGGCCCCAAGACTGAACCCTGGGGTAAGCCACTCAATACAGGTCTACTGAATGAGGTAGTAGTATAGTATAATAGAATCATTGGCAAGAGCAGTACAATTTAATTTAGATAAAACACTGGTTATGTATCAAAACACTAAGTGAAGAGAAAGTGTTACTTGGTGTCTCACGGGGTTCTGTATTGCAGCCATTTCTTTTTGGACTGCTGTTCTCAGATATAAAATGAGAAATGATCTGTAATCACATATACTGATGACTGCAAGCTGGATGACATAATTACTTCAGTAAGATTCTGAAGTTCTCATCGATGGTCTACAGAAATGCCAGATGCGACAGTAATGGCTTCACCTTTACTGAATCCAGTACTATTACTGTTATCAAAAAGGACATAAATTTTCTTTATAAATAAAATGGTAAAAATCTTAATAAAACTTGCGTCATCTGTAAAGGTGTTGGAATCTACAGCAGTATGCAGCACTTTAAGATCTGCCCAGTGTACATCTACCAGAGTTGGAAAATCATATTCTGTTCCATATCTTATTGTGAAGGGGATGTGTAGTTACCAAAGGAAGATCTTTGCATCTGTCCAATCTGATGCATTATCAAATTCAATACTGCACTTCATAGTTTTCAGATGAGCCACCTGAGAGAACTTGAAAAGATCCAATTCCTCACCACGAAAAATAGTAGGGTTAGAAAACTTGAACTATTTGTAAATACTTGAGGATCTGTCATTATGTTTGGTTTATTGTAGGTTACTGATAGGGGAGCTCTGCTTTGTGTACAGAACGGTGTTTGATCCTGTTCTATTTGGGAGTCTTGTCTGGAATGCATCACTAGCGAGTTAACACCAGCTTGGGGAAATTAATACTAAAAATAAGTATCAGATGCATTAAATTAAAGCCTCCAAGATTATAAAATCAGCCAACAAATTCCTTTTAAAATAATATTGATATACTCTCATAATAAAATTGACATTGGTCGACTAGACAGATCTACAGTTGCGTGAGATTGCTGGATTACTGGGGTTGGGGGAATATACTTTTTATCCGGTATTCTGTGATCTCAGAGTGAAAATATATAATTAGCAGGGGGTGTGTGGGATACAGGAGGTAATTAATACTGTGCCCTATCTTAGAACACACACACACATATGTATGTGTGTTTGTGAGATATATATATATATATATATATATATATATATATATATATATATATATATATATATATATATCGGAAGGGATAATAATGATCAGAGCTTCCTAATGTCAACATTTGTTTTATTGACATACTTTTGGTGACAGAATAGATGGTTGAGAAGTGTGCGAGATTGATGATCCCTGGAGTTGGGGAATTTACTCTTTCCTGAGGATTGTTTGAGCTCAGAGTTGGTATTTATAATTAGCATGGGGTGATGACAGATCAGGGGACTAGCTCCCAGCAAAAAGCAGTGTTTTTTTTTTCGTTTATGTTTTATTTTCCATGCGCCAAGGATTTTGCACTGCACATGTATTGTAACACGTCACTGTTAGCATCGTTGACATCTTGTGCTCGACAAAATGATCGCCACCATTTGGATTTTTTTGTACACACATACATACGTATGTCTGTGTGTCTATGCACATGTGCTTATTCTGACTGGTCAGGAGTTTTGTTCAATAAAAAATATGTGAAATGAGCATTTCAAATAATATATGGCACCAGCATACCAGCATAATGATTTAGACTTTCATATGCAAAATTTTGGGGCAAGATATACCAAGTCCAAGGCTGTGGTTTTATAGAAGATTCCCTCTGTTCTGAAGTTCAATTATCTTGGAATTATTAACGATTGCTAATAGGAGTGTAGGTGGCAGAAACACTCATGTCCAGGGGTTAGCAGCAAAGCCACCCTGGCAAAAATCTGTAACCGCCAGTTTTAGAATTAATTTTCTTTCTGAATTACATTTTTTTCAGGGTTGAAACTCAGAGTTTGGTCTCATTATTCCAGTAGAGAATACACACACACACACACACACACACACACACACACTTACTTGCATGGAATTTAGAAGGTTAGCATTTGATAAAAAATGTACATCAAAACTGTAGAGTGAATAAACATAATAAATATGTCACTTTTCATATTTATGACTGTGATATATATATTTATTCTGCAGAATGCAAATTGCCCCAGCTGTGAAAAATTGGAATTTTGTTGACTATTAAACTGGTGCATGACTTGTAAAGCAGAATGCAGATTGCCCCTTGAGTACCAGGGAAGAAAGCAATGCTGTAGATATCCTCAAGCATGGTGTACATGAATAAACACACACAAATTTAGTTTATGCAGCCATTTAACTTCACACACTACTACCCCACAACATTACTTTTTTACATTGTCACTAGTGTGGTACCAGCTACCCATCTATACGCTTAATGCATTCAGCACTGAGAGATTGCTGTTTAAAGGCAGTCACTTTAAGAGGACTGCTTCCAAAAACGTATTTGCATTCACCCTAACATCTACGTCTGTAATTGCCAGAAGCAGCTAATTTTGGTATGGCTTCTCTTGTCATCCAAAAAATCTTGCAGATGAAAGAAGCTCTGCTCTTTTAGATCAGAGACACTCTGTTGTTAAATCTGGATTAGCAAATATGAAATAAATTAATTTCTCATCTGCATGTTGCATTTGCTTAAACACTTAAAATAAAACAATAAATAAGGTAGGAAAATAAGAACATATTGTAGAATGTCTAAAAGCATATATCGTCTGCATACTTCCTTGCGGACTGAAGTGTGTCTTGCTTTTCAAACCATACTGGATGTCAAACAACCACTGCATGCAAACACTAGGCTAGACATCCAAGCAAATATTTCTTGAAGTCTATGTATATTTTTATATTCACGGTTTATGGTGTCCCACAGAGTTGCAAACATCTTTGAAGATTTTTATAAGAACTTTTAAGTGTAAGACCAAGATTTTTTATGCACAGAAGGCTTAGCATGTGTTTTTAACAATAGAGTTGTGGGCACTATGCATATGAAAGAATCATAAATCATGCTAAAATCATCATAGGCTACATGGTAAAAATACTGGAATTGAGAATAAACCTTTTGCAGACTTTAGTTTGCGGAAAACTGATCTGGCAGAAGAACAGTGAAATTTTTGACATGTTTAACATTTTTTCCAAACACCATTTCCTCCCTATAACCACTGCTGCAGTGTTTAGAAATAAACAAACCTAATTAATTAAGGAAAACAAAATCATTTTAATGCCCTCACACACTAGAAAAAGAAAGTCTTTTTACTCGAGATCCAGTTCTTTACAGTTGTGGTGGCCTATCTTTCGATATTAAAACCATTTTACTGGCCATCACAATTCTGAGTTAAAGTTTAAACAGCAGTCTATTATCTAAGAGAGTAAATTGCATTGCACACCCTGACTATGCACCAAATTTAGTGAAAAAAAAGAACTTTGCTGCATTTCTGATGCAAGATAGGTGTTTAACAAGTTTTGTCACAGATCTCTTGGTGCTTTTAAGCTTTGATCTCATGGTAGAGCATAACAGTGGGCAGTTACAGCCACCACATGACAGGCTTTGAGAAGCCAATCAGCTTTAAAACCTGACAGACACTCTGCTATGATACACAGAAAGGAGCAAAGAAGAGTGAAGTGTGTAATAGCTTTTAAAGCCGTTTAGTCGTTAGGACAACATTTACATTCTGCTGCCTTTCTTTGTGGCAGCGCTAAGTGGTTTTACAGTTTTCAAAACTGTAAAACATTTCATACTCTAAAGCTGTATGCACTGCAAAGAGTTATGACTGAGTCTGAGCATAGTTCAGTTGTTATGGTATGTTTCTTCAGACACAATTCAAAGACAGTAATTACTGTATCTTCAGAGAACATTTATGTAAAGAAGAACAATTTCTGCATCATATACTGCAGTGGAACCTA
>NC_056748.1:1110355849-1110386002 GCF_019279795.1 Protopterus annectens
AAGAAAAAGGCTCATATTCCCAAAGAATAGAAGAAAACCTCAGAATTTTAATAATCAAGTGCAAAAAAGGTTAACAAAGATCTCTGGTGCAAGATCAAAACCTACAGAGCTAATTTTGAAAATTGACACCTTATCCAAGGATAATCATAACATATTCAATAAGGATATCAGAAACTGTAGCCATTGTCACATAAACCCACCTTTAATAGTATCAGCAACTTAAATTCATATCCAACTTCTCCCTACTGTTGCCTGTAAACATCCCAGTACAAAGTTCCCAGATTGTATACTCCCTTCCTTGAGCAGATACTAAAAGCATTCTCTGAGATGCAAAAAAACACCAACTGTATGGGTACAGATAAACCAGGCTATTTCCTTATCTGTATGAAACAGTAGCAGACTTCCTCCATAAACTGTTCAACCACATCCTATTCACTAAGTACATACCAGAAGCCAGGAGAAAAGCTGAAAGTAGTTGCTCAGCACAAGGTAGGCCTCACCACAGATCCTGGCAACTAAAGATCTGTCAGTCGCAACAGTGTGTCATTTGCAAGGCAATGGAATGCGTCATCCTAGACCTCATAAACAAGGGCATAGACAGTCCACAATTCTTAGATCCTAACCAATTTAATATTATAAAATGTAGGCTATGCCAATTAAAACTAAATGATTTATTTGAAAGATTCATTGGATTTAGTTAAGGCTTTGACACTGTACCCTACTCTGGCGTCATTAACAAACTGATCAAACTCAGTATAAATTCTTATGTAACCCACAGAATTTCCAACTGGCTCATTGATAAGAGTAGGATCTGATGGAGGTAATTACACTGTATCTGTCAAAAGAGCTGTTACCAGTGGTGCACACCAGGTTTCTGGTTTGGGGCCACTTCTGTTTGTTACATAATTCTCTGATGATAAATCTGATATTAAATGCCTTTGTCCGACCAAGTTCATAAAGGACTGCAAGCCTGGAACCTTAATTAACTCAACTGAAGACACTCAAACCTTTCAAACGGTCCTAAATCAGACAAGCTCAGGGTGTCAAGATCACTATGTAAAACTGAACAGTAACAAGGTAGCATTGTACAGTTTGGGAAACACAAACCCCGATGTTTAAATGTATAATATGAAGCTATGGTTTAATGGTTTCTGTACAGGTAGTACTGTGTTAATTTAACTAAAGAGTTATGACAGGGATTGAAGGAGATGCAACATATCGATACAGTGGTAACATATCGATACAGTGGTAACATGAGCAGGAAAGGGGAACAAAGGTATTAAGGAATTCCGATCAGTGTTGCACAACTTATATGAAACATTTAGAGAATTAAACTGTGCATGCAAAAACTAAAAAAGATGATTATTTAGAAGTGAATGGAGAGTTAAAAATCATAATTAAAAAAGGGGGACTTTTTTCCTAGAAATTAAAGAATTTATTGATCAATGAACCCAGTGTTTCATACATTTTAGAGTAAATTCATGAAGATGAAAGTGGATTTAGTTTGACAAAGATGTTACTTAGGAAGGAGACCATATTAATTTTGAAATGTAGCACTATATGCCCTTCTGGGCTGAATAATGAGATAAACTGGAGGTTTTAATTATGTGATTAGTCTGTGAATCTTGTTTATTCTAGATAGTTTTTGATTGCTATAACGTATTATTTATTTTGTTTCCTGCTTTGTTTTTTGAGTTCTTGAAGGCATGTGTATGGCTTTGATAAATAATCAGAAATTCACCTATGGCATATACGTTTCTGAGATAAGAATGGAAACCAGTGCATTCAGCCAAATCTCATGGAGACCTGACAGTCAGGGTGGAGTTTCTATGCCTCAAGTAAGAGGTGGTCGCCACTTGTAAGGTATTATTAGGAGAACACTGATCCTGTATAACTTCTGAATATTAGAGTTTCGTCAGTGCTGAGGGTGTTGTTATGGATCGAATTTATGGTAGGATTAAGTGATTACAGATTTCTGGTTTATCACTGCCTGTCCAGGGTTTGAGTGATGAAAAATTTAGTTTTTATACAATGTGTAAGCAGACCAAATTTGTATTTCATAATTTGGTGGTGTGTAATGATGTCCACTTCATAGATATATACTAGGCTAATGACCACCAGGGCCCTTGTATCTTAGCCACCCAACTCAATTGCGTCCCCTTGAAACATGTGTATTTTAATTAGGGGGTCATGTTTGTTAGGAGGGGTATGTTACGAGGTTGCTAAAAAGTTATGTGGTGGATTATGTTGATTAGGGAATGTTAGGGAATGTTTACTGTCACCTCTGACTCTGAGACATGGTGGCTATCCCAGGGATGAATTTGCCATTTCCCACCTAGTGGTCAAGGTTACATCTGAATAGTGTTAGGGATGGACTCTGCTTAACATGGATTGGGAACCTATTCCAGAGGATGGGGATCCTTTTAGTCATATCTGTCTCACCAGAATGTTCTATTTATGTTGCAAGTAATGTTCAAATTTCTGGACCTAGTGTTTCTACTGCTTCTGGTGCTGCCCATTTTGCAGATGTGGCTGGATCCAAGGATGCTTGATATGCTAAGCACAGAAAGTCTCTCAACAACATATAGGAGATTGAGTATAGAGACAGGGCTGTAAAGTGATCTTTATAGGACAGTGTGATGTTAATACTCTGGATTCTCTTGGTGAGGAACCTCTGTGGGGGATTCCAGCTGTTCCATATGCCTAATCAGGTACATGCCAAATGGGTCTGATAAACGACAAGTAGAGTGGTACTATATCTTCCTTGGACCTGGATGCCATACCCTTATAAGTGGGGCAACATAGAACGATTTTCTTACTACCCTGGCTATGTGTTGGTCAAAGGAGAGATTGTCTACGTATGTTGCCAGATCTCTAACTACTGGGTCAACTCTTAAGGGTGCTTTATCAATGGAGTAATTTACTTGGATACACCTTTTCCCACACTATAATACACTTCTTTGCATTCAATATTAATCTGTGGCTTTGGCACCAGTCATTTGTCTGTGTTAGGCCCTCTTTTAGGATGTTAGTGTCAAGGGAAATTTATGACTACTCCCAATTTACAGTCGGTGAGCTAGAGGCCCCCGACATTAGCCTTGATCTGATAGAAGCAGATGCCAAACAGGACTGGGCCCAGCACACTGGTGACCTTCCTCTTGGTGGAGGTGGTCTCACCATTCCTGGCATCTTGTTTTCCTATCCATGAGCCAGCTGGCAATCCAGAGAGTTGTGTAGGGATTTTTGCTTAGTTTGTTGAGCTTGTCCACAATACCTGAGTGAGGTATTGTGTCAAATGTCTTAGCCAGGTGCTACGTAGGTGGTATGCAATGCTTTCCTTTCATCCATTGCTTTGTTACCCTGTCAAAGAAGTGTACCAGGTTAAGTAGGTATGGCATTCCTTGGACAAATGCTAACCAGGAAATTCAAACAATTCTGAACCACACTACCGGGAATGGAGTGAATAGTTTTTTGTTTGGGGATGTGACATGGTGGGAGGGGGTTACATCACTGTCCCTTATTGGTGAGAACAAGGTTCAGTATGTTTGAACCTCTTGTTGATGTGTGCACTAACTGATTAAAGATATTTGTGTTACAAAGTCCAGGAAATGTTGTGCCTGCAATTTGGAAGCAGTGTATGTTTCTCCGTCTATAGAAAGGTAGGTAGTCTCCCATGAAGAGTGGATGGATGGACAATGCCTCCAGTAAGTCTAGATAAGAGTGATAGGATTCTTAAGACATAGATGGTGACCTATAGCTTACTAAGATATGTTAAGGGACTCTATCTCAGAGGATTTTTACATGGATAAACTCTTACTTTTTCATCCTGTTTAACCAACCTTGAAGTATACTTGTTGCTAATGTAGACTGAGACACCTTCACCTTTAATCCCTGTCTGTGCAACTGATGGCCTAAATGTGTGGAAGGAACTGTATCCTTCCACTGCCAGTGCAGTTTTGTAGCTTTAAACCATGCCTCTGTAATGGCACATATGTGTATATCCTCCAGAGTGAGAAGAGCCTATAGGGTGTGGAGTTTCTAGTTAGTGCTTCCTTTGGGTTTTATTTGCTGTGTCAGTAGATTTGACATTTTGGCATTGCCTAAAGAAAGGCTGCAAGGGGGTGGATGCATTTTAGCCAAAATCCAGACACCCAGGAGATTGGTGCAGGCTATCTTTGTCCCCTCTGGCTGACTTGTATTGAATCCTCCTGGATCAACACTAGAAACTAAGGTAGTCATTTTTTGTTCATACAGTGGTGTCATCCTTGGTGAAGGTAGAATGCTTCTACATGCAAAGTACATACCAGTCTGAGGCACGTATTCGGAGAGGTTGATAACATGTCTCTCCATATATTCCATAGACACATGCCTCTGGTCAGTTATGCCCACATTGACTATGATAGACTCAGAGTGGTACCTGTGGTGTAATGTGTGTGTGTGTGTGTGTGTGTGTGTGTGTGTGTGTGTGTGTTACTTGATAGATCTTGGCTCCAGATAAGCAACTGATTGTAATCTTCTCCTTGTATAGTCTGGTGAATGGGACATCTTTGTGTTGTACAAGGGAGTCCTGTATGACAATAGACCTGGGTAAATTGTCTGCTTGCCTTATGGGCTTTGTTTTCGAGGATCCATTGGGTGTAGGCTTATGTGCATGGTTTGGTGTTTCTTCTGGTGTATGCTTTAGAGATTGCGGAGGATAGGCATTGGTGTTTGCAAGCTTGAAAGGTCTGTGAGGTTTGGGGAGATGCTTTTTAGTGCCTCAGCATAAGATGGTCTGTGTGTATGGGCACTATATCTAGTGGATATAGTGTGTCTTCTTGACAACCTTGTTTGTAGGTGAGATTTTTGTCTCCAAGGAAAATGTGTATGTATATCTTCATGTAATATGTTGGTTTCTTTAAGGATTAAAAGGTTGTCATTGAAACTGAGACAATTACTACATTGTCTCAGGATGCTCATATCTTCCAGGTTGGCTATGGAGACTTGGAAATTGCATATCCATGTTGTCCTGACCTATACTCTGGTGGTCTATTAGGGTTTGAGAACTGTGTTTCACAGAAGTGTGGTCTCCAGAGTTAGGGACTAGAGTTGAATAGTGCTAGGATATGGCATTGGATAGGATATGGTATTGGTTAGATAGTGCTTGGATGTAGTATCGGATAGTGCTTGGATGTGGTATTGGATAGTGCTGGGATATGGTATTGGATAGTACTTGGATGTGATATTGGATAGTGCTTGGATGTGGTATTGGATGGTGCTTGGATGTGGCATTGGGTGGTTGGATGTGGTATTAGATAGTGCTAGGATGTGGTATTGGATAGTGCTAGGATGTGGTATTGGATAGCGCTAGGATGTGGTATTGGATAGCGCTAGGATGTGGTATTGGATAGCACTAGGATGTGGTATTGGATAGCACTGGGATGTCGTATTGGATAGCACTGGGATGTCGTATTCGATAGTGCAGGCATGTGGTAGTGGCAAATCATTGAAGACTGAAGTCAGAAAATAATGACAGACATTTAAGTTTTGGAATTCATAACCTTCAGAAAGTTCATGCTAATGCAAAAACTCATTCTGTCAATTGTTTATAAGAGCAATATTTAAAAACTTTCCCTATTTTCTGGCCTATGCCCCCCCATTATTTATGGCTTTGTCCAGATTTGTTGTACTAAGAGGTGGAGAGGTATGATAGAGAAATGTTGATATTAGGAGCTAGCAATCCAGAACTTAAATTCAGTAGGCCTGTCTATACTTCAGATAATATTCACCGTTTGGTCCAGAGAACATACCTCTCAACCTGTTAACATAAAAAATGTGGACAAAGCCTAAAATAATGGAGGGGAAGGCCCAAAAATAGGGGCAGATTTTAAATATTTCCCTTACAGGCTTAGAAAGCTGAAAGCATTACAGAATTTGTATGTTAGCATGCATTTTTTTTGAAGGAAACAAAAGTCCAAAACTCAAGTGCATGTCTTTATTTAGTTATATAAATCCTCAGAGATTTGCCAGAATACCATAAATTGTATGAGGAACAGATCAAACATAATGAGGCAAAAATCTGGACAGTTGAGAGGTTTGGTGAAGAGGAAGTACATGAAAAGACCAGCCGAATAGTGATGAGTAGATCTGTGATATTTATCAAGGAGAAGTGCGTAATAGAGATGTCCAGGGCAGTGATGGGGGGATGTAAAGAGGAAGCGGTAGAGTATCTACTTGTGACGTGCATGAAGTTATGTTTATCCAACACCTTATTTATTTTTTTATTTATGACTTTGCCAAAATTTACTTCATGTTTGCAACGTATATTCTTGAAATTCTGTACTTGTTTTTGACAACATTTCTTCAGAAGTGCTACAGTACTTCCAGTAAAGCAGCCTGTAAGGAAAGAAAGATTGAAGTCTGGCATCTACTATATCTGTCCACTCATTCCTCACATACTGGTCACACAGCACAGTGTAGCTGTACCTGTTATCACTGCTCTGTACAATCATTAGTAAGAAATCAGAAAGTCCGTCTTGTCTTACCCACCATGTTAATCTTTTGGTCATATACAAGGTGTTCCTGGTGACCATAGAGAGAGACTATTTTAACTGATTTATCAATGTGTTTTTAGATTTTCACTTTTTATTTATTCTTTCAGTTGTATACCCCCCAGCCCTGATGACCAACCAGATCTCCCCCTACTGGACACCCACTCAATACCCAGTGGTGGGAAATGTCCATGTCCACAAAGGCGAGCGCCCTTGCAGGGTGCCATACAGGCAGGCATTGAGGTTAGTTGTGCCCTTGTCAGCATCCTAGCTTTGAGGGTGTTCTTTATGGCCTAATACTTAACCCCTCCCCTGATGTTGACATGAGCATTTTTCATAGCATGGACTGCCTGTGCACTTTTATCATAGCATGCAAGCTCATCACTTGTGCTAACAAGGGCTACCATTATGAGCTTGGGTGGACATGCCAACATCCTCCCTGCTCTGGCTCTCTGCATTCTAACACATTCTCACCCTACTCCCCGCAGAACACTGGCGCAAATCAGCCAGGACCATTAACCATCCCCCAGCGACCAAGGCTTTAATAAAGGCTTTATCCCTCTGTGTCATTGACATAGCATGCATTAGCAAGCACTGGATTTTCTTTTGATGGTTTTTTTTTTTTTTTTTTGCAAACTGTCATCTGCTGAAACTTCAGCAGCCTACTGACACAGAATGAACAACATAAAATGAACAAAAAAGCATGACTTGACCTGAACCTTTCTTTCTGTGTGCTGAAATATACAGTGACAAAATCTAAATAACACATCACACACCTAGATTTTGAGTTACTTAGCAATATGTACATAACAGCAGCATGCATTCACAAAGTGTTTTGCTTGGTTTTGTTACGTCCCCTTTCACATCGGGTTCTCGGTCAAGATGATACCTTCCCATTCAAATTATTGTATGTTCCAGTCAGTATTTTTCATATTTATAGTTGCTGGTTGTTACTTGTTCACAGCCATAGTTAGCTAGCTACTAATTTTGCTTTTCTGTAAACTAGGCATAGTATGTGGGTTCCTATTTAAATTAAATATAGAAAGCATTATGGCCTTCTCCTACCAAAATTGTTTTGATGCCTAGATTTAGCGTTTTACGGCTATCCATAATTGAGTAGAATAAGAGAAAGCTGTCAAGCCGTCAGGATATTAGCAATAATTATTACACAAAATAACACAGCTGGCGGTGGATGCTGGAATTCTGAACATAAGTGACCTTAGCATCCCAAATAAGGTATCTAATAGACCTTAAATTTTCTTGATTCATTTTCAGTAGCTGTTTACACATAAATGTATTTGGCCATATATTAATATTTAGATGAGTAATTTTTTTTCAAGTATAAAAATATGTGGCTGTGAATATATGTCGACATGTGCTATATGCTGTAAACCTGGCGCTGACATAGCTTTAAAAGTCAGGCTCATCTGAAAGGTAATATGTCTGCAGTGAAAAATTACGCAGTCACCTGATCTTCAAGTTCCATAAAGGAATCTTCAGTCTTTGACAGAATATGGTGCTAGACTGCAACATGTTTCATTCTTTCCAGGTTGTCTAGGAAAAGTTTATATTTCCAGACATACCTTCATTGCATTCTGTGAATACACTTATTCTGAAGCCAGCACCAAAACAACTTTATATATACTATTTGCAAGTCACCCAGCACAAATGTCAAGAACACACTGTAAACACATTCCTGACTTACTAGGAAAAGGCGACAAACAAGGACATTTACCAGCTTTATAGAAATGCATCGTGAGTCATTCCTTCCTTATACTTAAGAAGAAACTAGGCCATCTCTAGAAACCTGGTCACTGGAATCTTACTAGGAAATGTACACTGTATGCAGCACATCTTTCAATTTCTTTCAGTATATGTTCTGGAGAAAGCTAAAAAGAAAGGCCTAAATTCAAACACACAGTTTAAATGCTACACTAATTAATTTATAAAGTTAGTAGAACAGGTTCTGCATAAAGATGCATTTTCTGAACTGTAAGAAATTTGAAACATTAATGTCTGACAGTCATTACTGATTGACTGTAATCCTCTGTAATCCTCAGTAATTTTCCAGAAAATCAGATATTTTGTGAAAGATAGGGCAAAGTCAGGGATTTTGAGAGTATGCAGTATCGAGTGTTTGTTTTTCCTGTCAACATAAAAGGCTATATGAATGACCTCTCACAGTCTGACCCGTCATTAACACCAACAGATGTATAGTACAGAATTTTTTGCAACAGTCCTACTGTAGACGTTGCATATTATACAATGACAGGTCATTTACATGCAAATATGTGCACGCTGATTGGTCAGTCCATCCAAGGTGCCCTTTGTAAATTAAGCATATACCAAGAGAAAAAAGTCCGGTCGCCTGTACTTTCTTCTATTAATATATGCTATGGTTCTTTCTAATTACCTTGAGCTAAGAGGTCAAGAGGTACATACAGAGGGCAGAAAAATACAAAGAAAATCAGTGTTATGCAAAACTAAAGAAATTTACCCAATTTGCCTTGTATTTCTGCCTTTTCTCATACTTTTAAACTATCCATTTTTAAAACTTAAAAAGAAGCAGCAGAGATGATCTGCAGGTTGATGTGTCAGATCATTCTGCTTTGTACCTGAGATGGACAAAAACTATGCTACAAAGTAAGAACAAAAGCTGCTTCTTATAGAATGAACTCGAGTCCTGAGGAATCATTGCTGATACCACTTACAAAACTCTGCACAAGAATAGACACCATGTAAAGCCCTTTCACTGACATATGGAGGGCAGAGAGAATAGAAAGTCAGGTACGTTATGCAAAACTAAAGATAAGTACCTGGTTTCATTACTGACTGTTGATATTAGTTCATTATTTACTTATGTTCCTCCTGAAGAAGGTATAGAATATATGAAGTCTTATTTGAATTTTTGAAGCTTAGTAATCAAGATATTAATTTTTATTGTACTTTATTTGAATTGCTGTTGGACAGTAATTATTTTTTGTTTAATAATAAAATTTATAAACAAGTAAGAGGAGCATTGATGGGCTCACCTGCTGCCCCTGCTTTTGTCAATATCGTACTTGGATGGTGGGAACACGTTATTTTTAGGCCCATAAAGGAAAAATACAGAATTGTTTACTATGATAGGTTTGTGGACAATCCTTTTTTAATTATTGAAGGTACTACAGAGGATGGTCAGAAACTGGCTGATTAGATGAACACGGACTCCAGTTTTCTGAAGTTTGTTATTGGTGAAGGGTGGAAGTTAATTTTTTAGATCTTCAACTTGTTTTAGAATATAGTTACCAACAAATCTGAAAGTAAGATCTATAGGAAGAGTACTTTTTCTAAAATTTATTTATATTTCTCAAGTTGTCACCCTAGATTTATGAAGAATAACATTCCAAGAGGACAATTTATAAGAGCCTCTAGGATGACCACTTGTGACATGACTTTTGAGGATGAAATGAAGTTTATAATTTCATTATTCATAGAAAGGGGCTATGCTAGAGAAAAGTTGGAAAGTACTGGTAAAGAAATTTCTGTATTTTGGGTTTACCTAAGGGTATGTATAAGTGTTTTAAGTGTCTTAAGTGCAGTACTTGCAGATACATTTTAGAAGGACGCTTTATCAACTTAGACTGTTTAAGTTATACCATTCCATTACCTGGGGTCTTTAATTGTAGATCCAAGGGTTTAGTTTATATTCTGTTTGTTCTGGATGCAGTGCCTTGTATGCAGGGATAGCTAGTAGAAGTTTAAAGGAAAGAATAAGGGAGCATGTTTATGTTAAGAAAAAAGATGGAAATATCCACATTTTTGAGACATAAATGCTTCCCTGATTTTACCAGTAATGTAGTTCATTTTATAATCCCAGATCTCGCACTTGAAGTACTTTCTGTTCATGTTTTGAACATGTTAATTTGCATTATATTCATATGTTGTATTCTTATTTCACATTTACTAACCAAGGCCTGTTCTAGACCATAACTTCTTTTCCTTCCTATTTCTGTAATGGAAGCCCAGCTAAACGCTACATGATTTATCATTCATTACATTTCATCATTTCTTCATTCATAAGTTTGGACTTGTCAAGGGCCACAGTAAAGAAATTATGAACAATCACATCTTTCACTTTTCTTTAATTGATTTTCCACTTATTTCATTCTGTTTTTTCATGTGTTGCTAAGAAACATCTCTCCACTTTCACCCATTTTGTCTTTTTTCCCCACTATTTGTCCCTGCTACTACCTTTCCAAATTACTTAATGCTGCAGGGAATGTGTGCGTTTGTGTATATCTATATGGGTCTGCTGAAATTGATCTGTCATTATGTTGACATTCAAAACAATGCCAAAAGATATGTACAATAAAATATCAGCAAGACTGCTGTTATGCTAAGGAGGAGAATATGCCCTTTCCCTGTTGCTGTGCACCCACAGAATTGGTATACAGTAAACTCTGTTAACTGGAACTCAAGCAACCAACACTTTCAAGCAACCAGCAAAAAATGTCTAAGTACAGTACAGTTTTTATGTGTTGCACTTTGACCCCCTCCCTGCAGAAACGTACCTTAATGTTTTAGAGTTTGAGCTTTAAAAAGGAAGATAGGAATAAATTCCCTCTCTCCTCAACCTAAGAATAAGTCAAACCAAACAATGTATATAAGTAACAGGGGTGTGGAGGTTATTCCTACACATTGATTTTCGATTTGCATTCTCAGGTTTGTCAATATTTTCTGTTTTAGATGTCTTGTGGTCAGTGTTTTGAATGCTGACATGGTGATAGGTCAGTTTCAGTATACCCATACTTTATATACAGGTGTGTGCATTCTGTGAGAGAGAAACAAGTGTGTATATCTAAGTGTATATGTGTGTGTGTATACATATATATATATATATATATATATATATATATATATATATATATATATATATATATATATATATATGTAAAACAACTAATATTTATTTATTTCTATTTTACATTTGTTGACCGGGCTAGTCTAACTGGATATATGTCCATTTTCAGTAGAGGCCCAGGGGAAAAGCTCCAAGACAGAATACAGACCGACAAGATCTTTTATGTTACCAAAAATAGACATAGATGAATATTTCTACACATTTCATAAAACTATTTACAGTATTTAGAGCTAATTATTTACATGCACTAGTAGCTAATACAGCTTCATATTTCTGCATATGTGCTTTCATGTTGCACTTCTTCTTTTGGCTTTTCCCAGTTAGGGGTCGCCACAGCGGATCACCTGTCTGCTCATGATTGGTAGCAGAGTTTTACAGTGTTGAGTTGCCAGCCTGACGCCCAACCTTCCATGGAAGGCACACACGCACACACTCATGCCTAGGGCCAATTTAGAGTGTCCAATCCACCCACAGCATGTCTTTGGGATGTGGGAGGAAACCGGAGCACCCAGAGAAAACCCACGCGACCACAGGGGACATGCAGACTCCACACACAAGGCACCCCAGCCGAGAATCAAACCAGAGAACCTCTTGCTGTGAGGCATGCTTTCAGGTTGCACTAAAGGACAGTAATTAGAGGAGCGAGTAGAGTTAGTAAAGATTCTAATAGCAGTAATGATTGTTTAGTCAGGGTTACTACAAGGGCAAAGCTGGTGTGTTTTCAGGAAAATTTTAAGTTTTTGTTTAGAGTGATAAGGATGGAAGGGAAGTAAGTTCACTGGGTAGAAGGTTCCACTTTTCCCCCAATTGTATCAGAGAGAGTCCCCTGCCATGTTAGACTTATTGACTTAGACGTATAGACTTGTCTAATAGGTAGACATATACATATGCATACAGTACATATTTTATTTTGAACTGCATGATCGCATCTTAATTCACATGGGAGTCTGTTCCATAATACTGGGCCTAGTCAGGAGAAGGCACATTCTCTAGTAGCTGTTTTATATGCATGTCTCCTTATTGTGTGATCACTTTCTCCTGGGTACTACTTAGAAAGTAAACCTGGATGGTTGTTTTGAGGATAGGAACACCTGGAAGATACGTTGGTGGCTGGAAGCCATTTTAGTTGGTGATGGAGGTTACAACGGTAAGATATGCTGTCAACAAGGAGGGACGATTTTATTTTCTGTGATCTGGAGTCTTTAGTAATTTTATGCTGAATAAAAGGTATATAGAGGAAGACTGTTATCCAGTTTATGGAGAAGAATACTTTTGCCTTGGGAAAAGTGATCTGAGGGGGAGAGTAATTGTAAGCTTCTATAGCAGAGTAAATGTTCAGATACTACTGTCTTAGTTATTTTGTCTGTTTGATTTGAAAAAGTTAGAAAACGATAAAGGTGAAGTCTTAGGTATTTGTCTTCAGAAAGGAGGGAAATTGTAATCACTATCAATGTCAACAACAAGTCGGTGAGAACATTTTTCAGGATTTGTAAATAGTATAAGGTTAGTTTTTTGCAGTTAATTAGAAGGCTATTCCAATCAGCCCAGTTGTATAGCTTGGAGAAAGACTGTTCGTCTGAAAATCAGAGGGGCATTTACCTGCGTGTAATAGAAGCATGTCATCTACATGCTATATAATCACAAGGGATAGGAGGTTATTTGTAAGATCATTAATAAATAATGAAAAAAGAACGGGACCCAGAATTCAGCCTTGTGGTATTATTTAGGGTGCCAAGCGATACGAAGTTGTTAGCATGGAAGTGTGGAAGTGGCATGTTTCTATTCTCCAGGTAACTTTGGAACCACTTGCTCAAGTTGTGGCCAAAATTAAGTTTGGTCAGTTTCATAAGGAAAATATTGTGGTTAACAGTTTTAAATGCATTATTCATATCTACAGATAACCCAGCAGTGACCAGATCATCATTAATATTACAAAAAAATGAAGTCTGTCACAGTAAAGCAGTGGTGGTACAGAAGGCATTTCTAAAGCCATGTTTGTTCATCAGACAGCAAGCCATAGTTATTAATACATTTCATTATTTGCACTAGATGTTTTTCAAATATTTTTGCAAATGAACAGAAAGTGGACATAGGTCTAAACTCAATGACAAGTTTTGAGAGAGAGTATTTTTGGCAGGGGAATTAGGCTTTTAATGTCACTAGTGAGCCTGGATAATTTTTGACACCTCAGTCGCCGTTGTGAACAGGGGAATATGAGTCTTAAATGGAGGCGAATGTATTAGTAAAGAAAGCCAGTGTACTTGTTGGGTTCTTTGAGATATAAAGGGGACCAATAAAGCAATTCAGTCTGAAGCAGATCAAGGTGAGCCAAGGCTATCTATTAAGTAGACAGAAGTGTGTTAAGATTCATTGACAGCTGCCCCGAATTGTTGCAATAATTTTAATGCATTACTTGCACACTGTTAGACATAATGCAACTTTCTTTCTCAAGGCCTAGATTAACAGCTGTTAGGGGGTATGGTAAAAAACTAATTTTGTAGTTGTCTCACCCTAGCGGTGATATAGATTTTATGGGGTTTTTACTTTGAGATAACCAGTGTTCAACACTTGCATCTCTGACGTAGTCCTAATTTAAGTGGACGACAATAGGAAGGAGGTAGTGTGGGAACTTGTGTCAGTCAATGACCATGGCAGTATTTGGTTCGTTCTAATGGGGAAGGTAGGAAAGAGTCTGAAACTGAAAAGCTATTATAAAATCATAAAAGGGGTATGTTTAGAAAGTTTTGAGAAGTGTTGAAAGAATGGGGAAGGACACAGTCCTACACTGCTACTGCATAGACCTAAAGGAAGATGATCCAGATTGGATGAGAATTTGAAAGCCAAAACAAAGAGGGAACGCAACCTACATGAACGGTATAAGAAGTAAGGGGGCAGTGAGAAAATACAGCTGCTAAGTACATGAAATACATAGGTTCATAGGTGCGTACTATGCTAATGGCCCGGGGCCTTTACAAGCCTAGCCATAGGATTACCCTGGCCTGACATGTGCCTATTTTCGGGGGTGATCAGAGAATACTGCTGTCTTTGTTCAGTTTCTCACAATATGCAAGTACAGTCACTGTTTACAGCCCCTAACCATCCTGGCCATTGTACCATGTTGCTGCTCAAGACAACTTAGAAAGAGGTCCAGGATTTGGTACTCTTCAGCTGAGGTGAAATAAATCACAATATTTATTATTCAGTTTGCTATTGCATGTACGTGTGGCTATACTGTGTCCATGTATGGGTATTTTAGGTGTGGGTGCATATGCTGATATAGCTAACTGAGCATTTCCATGTTGTCTGGTTTTCTGAAGCACTGTTTTATTTAACAAGGACTACTTATTTAGAACAGCTGAGAGTGATAACACTGGACAGAACACACATTGCTGCAGATGTTTGTTTTATTCTTGATCTTTGGAAAATTTCAGTTGTATTTTCTCTTTGGCTTGCCCTGCAAATGGTTCCGTGAACTAGTTTACTTACCTGGCTAAACAGACTAATAGCTGTAATGTATATATCTGGAGTATATGTTATGTCTGCATTCCTGCGAAGAGTGCCTTTGTATTTGGGCAGCTACTACACCTAGCAAAGACTCTGTTGTTTCCCTTGTCCTAGAAAGTATTATCCATGGAGATTTTTATGATTATTGTGAATGTAAAATTGTGCACTGTGCAATATCCTTTGAAAAGGATGTCAGATATTGCTGTATTCCTGAGTAGAGAAGAGGGCGAATTTTAATAAGATTGACTTAACAAAGGCATACCATCAACTGAACTTGGGCTTAATTTCAAATCAGGTCTTGACCATTAAACTCAAAAAAGCTATTAGGGTAGAATAGATTAGTGTTTGGAACAGTTTGTGTGTACGTTTGTATGCACTTGTGTGTGTGTGTGTGTGTGTGTGTGTGTGTGTGTGTGTGTGTGTGTATATATATATATATAAATTTATAAAAACACATGTGTGTGTGTATGTGTATATATATATATATATATATATATATATATATATATATATATATATATATATATGTATGCACACACACACACACACACACATATATATATATATATATACATACAAACACACACGTGTGTGTGTGTGTGTGTGTAGAAAACATAACTAATATACAGTATATATGAAATGCACATTTGCACTTTTACATATGCTTAAGTAGAGAAAGCACTGATTACTTTGGCCTACACAGCTAACCACAGTGCAGCAAGCAGCTGTAAGCAAACCCCCAAAGACATTCTGTTGCCCCTGCTGTTGGCCTTGCTCCAGCGATACCTCAAGCGCCAGAGCCGATTAGAAAGAAAGACAGGCACTGCATTCATGTGCTGAACCAGGGTCCTTAGTCAGCTCTGGTATCAGACAGTATCAGTTCTGTTCACTCATTTCAGGAACGAGTTACAGGATTACAACTGCAGGAAGTGAAAAACCAAAAGTACCTAGCATAGAAAGTTCTTCTCTGTCACAATATTTTATGTTCACTTAAATTTTACGTTTTTGACAGCATTCCAGAAGTACAGATGTGCTGTTAATATGTCCTTTGTTTTATTATGAATGCTTTTCTTTTCCTTAATCAGTGAATATGCTGCAACTCTTCGTACAGGAAAAGCCTTTGTAAAGACAAGCTTAGATGTCTGTAATTTTGTTTGTAGGCTCTGTTGCATTATGAAACAAATTTTATAGTTCATTGATGCACGTGGTTAACTAGGCTGGTGACAAATTTAAAATAAATTAAATATTAAGTCTTCATTCTCAACTTGATTCTGGTATGTGCTGGTGACCGTGGTCTTTGTGTGGTCTTCCAGCTTTTGACCGTGGTCTTTGTGTGGTCTTCCATGCTACATTTGGCATCTTTTGAACATTAATTTCTGACAGGCACTTGAGTCCTGGACTACACAGTGGGATTAAAAATCCTATGACCTTACTGGACAAAACAAATTACAGGACTGCATTTAAGTTTTTAGTTTTTTATTTGAGTAGCTAGATGGGGTAGCCCCTAGGGTCACTCTTCAACCTAGTTAAACATTGTAGCAGAAAATAACACCGTTTAAGATAAATGCTGCTACTTCCATGCACAGGTAACACATCTAATGACTAAATGCATATTTATTGCAAGCTTGTCTGAAGGGAAGGTATGGCCTAAGACTGCAGCTATGGAAGAATATTTGTTAAAAAATGTGAAACAGATTAAAGCTTTAAATTATATTTACCAGGCCCATTTTAATCGCAACATTATTGCAGTGGCATAGCAAGAAATTTCACATAGAATAAGTACTTCCAGTGCAGTACACAAAAATATATTAATTGAGCAAAAACATATTTAATTGAAGCTTATCAAAAGTGAAACTACGGCCTTAAGGTACAGGTGTGGAATGAAGCTTGTTAAAAATATGCACAAATTATATTAGCTGCATTTTATAGTCATATTAAGACCCTGCAAAGTATGAGTTATTGGAAGATTCTTTACTTATCTCATAAAGTAACTGGTAATCCCCAAGCTTACAGCATGGAAGATTTTATTGATTTAATACATTACCTTTATATCAGGGAAATAGCAGTGGTTTGAGGATTCATGAACAGGTTTCTGCCAAACTTTAAATGGCAAGAAGGGATGACAGTACCCCAAATTTGTGGTGTGCAGGACTACTGAGTCAGAACTACTTGATTTTTACTTTATCACGTTTCAGTGCATTTGCTCTAGAAATACACTTAACCATTGTGTTTATATACTATAGAAATTGTGCAATTTGGAGAGTTAAAAATATTTATTTTTGTATGTTCTACAAAAATGGTCATTTACAAAAATGAACAAATAAGCAAACACAGTTTTATACGGGTCTATATTAGAACATTGAAGTTTCAGAACTTCGAATGTTCTAATATCAACCCCTAGTAACCGAAAACTGATAACATCAAAAATTCAGAACAGCGAATTTTTTCCTAGGGAAAAAATTTGCTGTTCCAAAACACATACACAAAACACAAACACACCAGACAAACAGCAATCCACACACATACACCTAAAATCTTACATCTAACCCTACACTAAACTGCACATACAATACTATCTACCCACTTACCTTAACCCAAACCCTAACCCTAAGGTCCGTCACTATCGCACACACACCTCACCCATGCCCTAAACCTAACTCGCCTACCCCGCCCTAACCCTCACGTCCACACATTCGCACATTTAACCTGACCCGCGCCCTAACCCTCACGTCCACACAATCGCACACTTACCTGAACTAGACCCGTAACTTGCCACAACAGTGCTGAAAATAGTGAAGCAACAGGAATGGACGACCAAATTCTTTCCCTAGGAAAGAATTTGGTTTTCTTAAAACTTCGCTATTTACAGCTTTCGCTTATTAGGGGTCAATATTAGAACATTCGAAGTTCTGAAACTTCGATGTTCTAATATAGACCGTTTTATACTATGCAAATGCATGTTTCAGTTTAATCGGTAGCAAAGCAGATTGCTAAAGTTTGTTACTTCTAGCTGTTTAAAGCATTGCAGAATTACATTAGATGATTAAACTTCAGTGTTTCATCCAGTGAGACAAGCGGTGTTCATTGGATATGTTATTTTCTGCTGGGGAGAGTTGGTAACCGGGGTCTTCTAAAGAGAATGATATCTCTAGAGAAACTATATTTGATTGCAAGATTTCAGTCAAAACATTGCATTCATGAACAATCAGTTTGCAATAAGTTACTTTACTGATTTAAGATGTTTAAATTCATGTAGTCTTGATGTACATTTTATAATTAATAGGTGTATTGTGTGTGTGTATTTTCACACCTATAGGTGTTTGACCTTCTGTGTCATTGTCCCAACATGCACCTTGCATGGCCCTAGAGCTCTAAAAACATTTGTCCATCTTTTAAGTTAGAAAGAAAACAAAACCAGGCCCATCTCTATCAACCTGGCTCTGCCTTTCCTTCTTCCTCTGCAGTTAGTGTACTTAACAAGGCTTCATTTTTTGGCTATTAAGGGAACCTCCATTTCAGTAACGAAAAAAAAACACAGGTCTGTACCAGCTTGTGACATGTTTTTTGTTTAACAATATAAAATTAGCAGTAGAACAAAACATTGACAGATGTAATTTTTATAGAATTCACATGTGTGTGTATGTGTTCAAGGGGGTGAACCACAGTGTGATAAGCAGATATTGTTTTGGGGTGTAGGCGGGTATAAGGACAACATTGTTCAAGTTTTCAAGTGTAGGATCGATACAAGTACAGAATCTAATTGGTAGATGCAGCCAGCACACAGGCTTTTCTTGTACCAATGCAGATATCAGTGTAAAACACTTGTTTATGTTATGAAAAAAATATATATATACTTGGGTGGTTATATTGCTGCAAAGTCTTGGTGTCATTGCAAATGTTTTTTGAGTAAAATAATTGACAAATGTATTTTCCTTAGTCTACATGGAATTGGATTCAGACATGCTGTTCATAGGTCACGCTAAATCTTGCACATTCGGCAGCTTATCTGATGCATTGGGAAGTACATGATTTAAAGACAGAATTACACATTTGCCAGTATTGTCTTAGTGGAAACTATTGCCAAATATATGACCTACTGAGCTGGTTAGTATGCCGTCCATTGGTGCCAGTGTAAGTAGTTTTGGTGCATTTCCCCTCTACACACAGAGCTTCCAAATTACTGTGATATAATGCTGGGGGTATTTTTAGGCTATAATACAGTGTGATACTGTGCGTCACACATTTGTATTGCATCTCTTCAGGAATAGGGAAGGGGGTTTGAGGGTGAACAAACATCAGTGTGAGCCATATCCTCAGCACATTACCAAACCTGTAATCTCTTCATTATGGTTAGTGTTATACCTGACGGACAGTGCTTCAGGCTGTGCACCCATCAGATTACTAGTACTGGAAGGACATAATGATGGGAAGGGATTTGTAGATGGCACAAAGCTTTGCAAGTTGTGTGCACCAGTGTCTGATGAGGCTGGAAGAGAAGACTGGCATTGGTGGTTTACAAAGGGTGCAGAGCATTGCAAACTGTATTAGACAGACTGGTCAGGATGGACGCGGTCAGACATCTGGAGCTGGTAGAGGTGCACAGCACATGGTAGTACAACATGTACCAAGGAAAGTGGGAGTGTGGCTGCCTTCCATGGTACAGCAAAGAGCGTCATCTGTCCCTGCTAGGGTCATCCTGAAACATTTAATCTGCTATCTACCATTTAAACATGGAAACTGTTGGGTTTATGCAACTAACTTAGCCAGGCAAAACTACCTGTTGTCTCCTAACTTAACTAGGCAGTACTATCTGCCACCTCCTGACTTACCTAGGCAGTGATAGTTGCAACCTCGTAACTTACCTTGGCAATGATAGCTGTTATCTCCTGATTTACCTAGGCAATGCTAGCAGTCGCCTCCTGACTTATCTATATGGTGATAGCTGCTGAGTCTGATAAAGGCCACTTGTGCAGAATGGGTTACCGTGTTAAGTCCATTGCAGGTTGCAGGGCATATATTCAGACAGTTGCTTTATTTTTGCAGATTCTTTCACAGGCTGTAAAGAATCTTTTGCTTGGCGAATAAACCTTTTTCTCAAACTAAGTTTTCAGATGAATATATGAATAACGTCTCTCTCATATTGTCCCACAGGATATTGTTTCTAGGACACAATGTATACATCCCTCATGATGGCCTTTCTTCCTAGGGACAAAGTGGAATTTTACAAGGGGCAGTGTCTGATATTTTCCAACCAGACTCTGATATCTGCTGGGAATCTCAGAATTCTAGATTTCATAGTCTCCACTATTTTTGTTTCCTTTGGCCAGACTTCCCGTAAGAAAGACTCGGTGGTTAGTCAAATCATTTTGGACTTTGCACCAGCACTTCCTTTCAAGTCAGACTCAAGTGCTGGAGTTTGTGAAGAAAAAGCTACTGTTTTAGGTAAAACAGTTGTCATTCAACCCAGGTCTGTCTTCCTCCCTTCCAGCCCCTACCCAGCGTGTAAACACAGATGCGTCAGACTTTGTTTGGGATCTGTTTCCAAAGGAGTGAAAGCACAAAGCCTTGTGGAACAAGCAAGAGTTAAAACACATAACTGTCAAATGATGGCTGTAATAAATGCTCTTAAATCTCTGAACCATCTTTCGATTCCAGGTCCTCTGCACCAGTGAAGTGGTACATAAAGAAATGCAGGAACTATTTCTTACCTTCCTTTGCAGACTAACTGTGGTAACCTGAAATCTGGAAGATCAGTACATCTGTCAATACATGCTACATACGTTCCATCAGAGCAAAACATTCTTACAGACAAGATGAGTAGGACCAAGACACACACCCTCTTGAATGTTACTTTAACCCAGTGAGGGAGGGGGTCTTCGGGAACTGATCCATTTGTAGGGAAACTCTTCAAGTAAATCTACTTGTTTCCAGTCACAACAGACATTTGAGGAAATTCTGTTCCAGGACTCCTTACATACAGGCCTGGAAGATAGTTACACCAAAGCCTGGAAAGACAGCTGCCTTTTCTTTCCAATAGATGGGAATAATCCTATATGCTTTTTCATCCTTTTCTCTGAGAATCAGAATTCTTCTTACAATATGGAATTACACCCTTTTGGCCCAGGCAATAGTGATTCTCCCTTATCCTCAAACTGGCCAGGGCAGTTACCACAAAATTCCTCACAGAATGGAATTGCTGACACCTGGAGACCTGGGTGGTTGAAAGTTGGCATAATGGTGAAGATGTTTGCCACAGGCAAAAGGTACAGGGTTTGATCCTCATTTTTAGTCACTGACTGTTTATTGCTTAGGTATGTAACAGTGTGCAGACTGATTGCCTAATATTTAGCTATGAATAGGTAAAATAAACTAGCTTTGGGGGGTGGGTTTGGCATAATGGTTAAGGTGTTTGGGTTTGGTTATGACCTCAGGTTATTTGGTAGTCTTAAAATGCCCTTCCTGGGCAGTTTGCCTAGTATTCCCTTATGAACGAGGTTCCACACATGGTCTATGTTATGGGTGAATACGCTTCCTTCTCATGAATGCCAAGTATAAAGGGCACACTGCATTCATAGATGTGTGCTGCATACCATACAGTACCTGCATATGAGCACCATTGGTGCTGTACAGAAGATGGCTGTATGCAGTGGACAGCACATAGTAAAGTGTGGCGTTAATGGCATGGGGCTTATTAACCATTCTTGGAAATTACTGCTTACTTTGTTCAGTGGTTCCATCAGAAAAATGCCTAACAGAATTTTTAAAGATAGGTAGGGACATGCTCCGTGATGAGGGAAATGGGGTATCTGATAGGATGGAGCTATGACTTGCTGTGTGGAAGAATGCACTGAAGAAATAATTATGGGTAATGAAAACTGTGGTATAGCAGCAGCAGCAGCAGAATTTAATTTGAGGTTTTAGGAGAGTCTGGAGTAATTTGGCCAAGGAGAGATGTAATGAAATCTGAGTACTCTGCTCCAAGACAGGAGTCCTGTTTGCTGTACAGCCAGTTTAAGTCCTGGTAGCTATGACCCAGTGTAGTTTAACTTGAGAACTCTTGGTAAAAGGATTTGTGTTACTAAAAATTAACACAGCCTTTGTATTTACATCACTGGAAGTCCTCCTGATGAACACAGACATTGAACTGTCTGTCTGCAGGTTTCTGGTTACGATTTTTTTTCTAGTGCTGTTAATTTGTAAAGTATAGTTATACCATCATCCCTGAAAACTTGTACATGCAGGTTAGTTAAGCAATGCTGCTGAAGTGGCCAATGAACTGAATTACTTTTATGTATTAAAAACGGTTGTGTTCATTGTCAGTCTATTGCTGCTTTTTGTTTTATGTTTTGGCAAGGTTGGTCTATTTTTATGTATATTTGGATAAAACATTTGCATTTTATAAAGAAAAAAATGTCTGCTACTTTGAAATGCCACACAAGCTGCAACAATAAATGATAAACACAAGACATAAATTATCTGTGCTGATGTGGGCTGCTTGATTCATTTTGAATTTATTTACTGGTATAGTTTAGTTTGAATGTGCGGAGATATTTTTCACTGATTCATTCTTTGTGTGTTTTTGTTCACCTGTCTTTATTTTATTTATTTATTTTATTTCCAGTTTGATAACCGGGGAAGTCCACTGGGCCCTGAGAGCCTGTTTTCAGTGAAGACCCTGGGAGAAAAGCTCCACAATACAAAATACAAGTAAAGATACAAAATAATAGTAAAACTACAAATGCCAGCCACTTTGGGTTAGATCCATTTCTTTATGTATGTATTTATTTATATTTTGTACCAGGGGTAGTACACTGATCTCAATGGTCCATTTCCACCAGGTGCAGCTAGGGTAAGTAAAGGGTGAACTGTTGGTGGATGTGGTCAGCGAGAGTACCATTGCCACTAACTACAGCAGAGATGAAGACAGAGACAAAATAAGAAATGTCTTTTTTAAACTTGAAAGAATGCTGCACCCCAGAATGCCATCTTGGTAATAATGTGCATTAACTGAATATTTGAACACTATATCCCAATGACTTGCAAGAGCAGAATATTGAGAGACTAGGAATTCTCAAGCAACTTTATATGGTAAGGACAACTGAATAATTTAATAAAAAGTTGCAGCAAATTAATCTGGGAACTAGTTTTGCTTAAATTAATTTAATTATCAGTTATGTTAAACTATTCAGATACCATGGGGAATTTTGTCAGGGTTTACAATAGGTCCTAGAGAAATGTATTTGCAGTATGTTGCTGAAGCAGAGTTTAATCAGCAAAGGGTTCATCAAATATGAATTTTAATTAAATTGTTTTACAAGTAAGATTTAAATTAAAATCATGATCCAAAATAAGAGGGGATAGGAAACTGAAAATATTAACACTTAGCAACAAAAATTGACTTAGTTTAGTCCTTTCTGGCAGTCAGCAGATGCTTTTAGAAGCACCTGAGATGCACTTAGGTGCTGAGTATGGAGCCATGATTTAAGTTCCTGCACATTGATACACTGGTTCAGGTCAGACTAGGCAGCTCCCAAGGAATCCTAGAAGTTGGATGAAGAATGTTTGGGTCAATTTCTGCAGCAATACAAACCAAATCTTCTGCTCCCAACAGAAGAAAATATAAAAAAATAAAAAAATGACAAGTTAGTGTTTTTTTTAAGAAATACAGTAGGAACAAGGCATACATCTCAGGATTGGAGAACAGTAATCTGAAAGCTTTGCAATGTTTTTGATCATTCAGAGGTCAAATTCTGGATGTCACTAGAAGCTAAAGAGCTTTTCATGACATGGAAATGAAGGTTCCTTTCATGAAAACTTCGATACCTTACTCAAAGAATAAACCAAATTTTTGGATGCACCTGCTACATACAAGGTCTGAAGTAGCATGTTTCTTTTTGTGGATCAAAGCTAGAGGTGGCACATTGCTCCAAGTAAGCCCATGACTTTGTAGACTCTTGTTTGTTGATGCTGTGGATCACCTTGTTGTTGTCCGAGTCCAGCAGAAGTCAGTATGATAAGTGGATGAAAGTACTGAAAGGGAAAATAGAGGGAAGGTTAGTTGCCCTTTTTTATTGTGTGTGTGTGTGTGTTTGTAGTTTTGCAGAAGTTCCAGAAATGTTGGAAACCAGGAGCTGCGATTTCTAAAATTCACAATGATGTCAAGGAGTGTTAGCCACTCGGTGGTAGAAACATTGGTTGTAGGTGATCTGGTCCCATTAATTAATGTTAATGTAATACCCCGGATTTATGTATTAGTGTGGAAAAAGGGGGATGATGATGATCTGGGGAGTCATAATAATAATTTGTTTAAAATAAAGACATCATCTTTACTGAGTGAAAAGAGATACTTATCTACAAAGGCAAGACTTAAATTCCAGGACTGGAAACCCAGGCCACTTTGAGCATGAGACATTTCATAAAGATATATGGTGCGACTGTTAATCCAAATATATTAAGTTCTTGAGATCAAAGGCCTAAAGTCTTGAATTGCAGGAACCTGCATTGAGCTAGATGCACCTGTAGATTAAAGTAAATATCCTTTGTGTTGATGGCACACAACTGTAGCATTTCTTCAGCAGAGAAAGAATACATGGATATTTATTTATAAAATATATATTTTATTGAAATCGGGTTCAGGAGCAAAAAAATATATATATATATCCAAAGTCATACCAAACTTTTCTCCTCTGGGAGATGAGGAAAACTCTGGACTTAAACAACCACATTGGAACAAAGGCACCGACTTGATTATTTTCCAGTAAGATGTAGCTCTCGTCCCATATATGAAGACTGCAAAGATAAATTTATTTATATGAAATTGTTTACTGTCATAGAGCACTGATCAATTCTGATCTATTCCAGTTTCAGCTCTGTGTTAAGGAAACATTTCTGACCAAAATCATGAATAGAGTGGATGGGGGGGGGGGTACAATTGGCCTAAAATTCCAGGGTGTATCCCTGCTCCAGTAGTTGTATGGTCTATTTGTGATGGATATCAGATTTCCATCCCTGGGCCTGTTTTACAAGCTGTTACCTGACTACTTCCTGGATCCATCAAAGTGATCAAAGAAAACCTGAAATGACTTGCAAGAGCTAGGTTTAGGAGGGGATGAAGGCCTTTCAGCAGTAGTATGCAGCTGGGGACAGGTGCGTTGCCTGGGAGCTCCATGGGATCTAGACAGAGATATGGCTTTGAAGGTTTACTTCCTTTTCTGGTATCCCTTCTTTAGGATGCTTGACCAGTGGAATTTTTTTTATACAAATGGTGGAAAGAGGCAACCTCTTGATCACTCACCCCTTTAGGTCAGACACGTCTTCCTTAATGTGTTGCCCTGATAAGATGTGTTTACTTTAGAGGAGTTTTGGAGGGTTTGCTGTACCTCAGGCATGCAACCAAATGCCCAAGAAGCTTTGCTCCAGCTATTAGCTATTTTAAACATAGCCTAGAGTAATTATGCATGGTGGCCTTTCATATTTCATTTAGATAACTGAAAAGTTTAGCTGTCAAGTCTGATTCAGGCAGATTATTATTAAGGTCTTCCTGCTTTTTCTGAAGCTGCTCCAGTGTCTCCTTGTGCATGTTGTGATTATCAGTGCAGACACTGAGTGGAGGCAGCATAAATCTTTTTATTCCTGAGTTGCGAGCACTTAAATTCCATTTTAGGGCTGGATAATGAAGGCCATGTTGCATTTTTTGATGTCATAAGACAGCCGGGCTATGAAACTATGACTCTGTGAGGCTATGTACTTTAGATCCATTTGAAGAGGTCAACGACCTTCCTGAAAGAAATTACAGAATTATGTGGAGGAGAGTCAGAAGAATGTATGTTCTTACAGCTTGAAGTATTCTAGCATTTCATCTTTACAGTTGTCTGCTGTTGTGTCTTGAGAAGTCCATTTTATTTATTTCTTTATTTATACATATTACTGGAACAGTTTCTGAAATAAATGTTCTTTAGGAGTAGAGGATTGCTTTACATTTACCACTTGAACACGGCTTTATCACCTGTTTAATGTTTAAACATTTATCCTGCTACATGGAAGCACCTCCCTACTAGCATATGGGACCAGAAACTCTTTAGGAATTCAGAACAAATCTCAGAGAGATTCTGTTTGAGTCCTCCAAGTGCTTCAGGAATAATAGATGATATGTTTATTAACAGAATAGTTCTGTTAATCCAAAGAATAATAATTTGGTCTGGGAAATGTTTACTTCTGTGATAGTGTGATATTGTTTACCTAGCAATAAATGTGGACCACAGTAAATACTCAGGATTCCTTCTGATTGGATCCTTACCACTTGTAATATTTTCACTATACTATCTTGTTCAAAAAGGTATATTGCAACTTTGTACCAAAGTCATAAAACACTCCTCTGCACATGGCTTAACTGCCATCACTTCTAACTGTATATATTGTAAACTATACATTGTATAACAGCTGTGTTATGATTATTGTATGGGCTGTGTATTCTATTCCTAAGCATCCCAGTTCTTCCCTGCATAAAATAATTGTACTTGGGCAAAAATGAAAGTTAGTTAACTCCATATTAATATGTTCTTTCTTACAATTATGTTTTAATCACCTATGTCACTGTTCCTTAATTGCCTCTTTCATGTGTACCCCACAACTTCATCTAGATGACCTTCTAGTGGTGTCCTTTTAATGTCCACAGTTAAATATCACTGGGAAATATCCAACCCTATGTGTACATATCTATCTATCTATATATATATATATATATATATATATATATATCATTACATAATTCTCAGTGGTATATCTGGCAGTGATGATTTAATTTCATATTCATTCAATCCTTAACCACTCTTTCAGACTTTGTTTCTCATGTTTTCTGTACTTTTTAATTGTGTTTGTCCTCCATATCTCATATCAGTATCTCAGTAGCACTGAGGGAAACAATGTTGCCTTATAGTTACCATTTACTGTAAACACATTTTGTGTCATTTCCCAGTCCGTAAACCATTAAAATGCATCACTGAAAATCAATGATGTGTCATCCTTTACAAGAAGATAACTGTAAAAGATCCTTCATTCTTTTTCCATACAGTCCCACATATTAACCCAACCACACTACAATAGCCTTCATTAATACCCCCATTACTTAGAACATCATTAATACCCCATTACTTAGAACACAGTTAGTATCCCCATCACTTAACCATCATTAATACCCCCATTACTTAGAACATCATTAATACCCCCATTACTTAGAACATCATTAATACCCCATTATTTAGAACACAGTTAGTATCCCCATCACTTAACCACCATTAATACCTCAGTTACTTAGTTCTTTCATACTTTTCTTTGTCACCATTCTGTTACTGATATTCTACCCCTCAATATCCCATTTTGTCTGTGGCTGTTATCCTGTTTTCTCTTTCATCTCATTGTTAAAACTTAACTGGCATTATTTGCATTATAACTTACCTATAGTGAACAAACAAAGCTAATACATAAATTCTTAAGCCCTCCTGATTACTAACACAGAAGTAATCTTTTGGTAAATATTTAACTACTAACCCGGGGTCAATACTTATTACAGCATTTATACGTAATTGTAAGAATTGTAGTAGAGTTTTCACTACACCCTTAAAATCTCTAACATTTCTCATCACAAATAAGGGTAATTGTTTCATTTTTAAAAGTAGTTTCTTCTTTATGTACATAATTTTAATTTCAAATGCAATATTTAAATTTTGCCATTCATTGTTGTCCCCCTTCAGTCACCTGGTTACCACACGCTGGTATAACCTGTAATCAAGAAAATGTTAATGAGGCAGCTTTTAATTAACATACTGCCTCATCCTTATCCACTGAAATAAAATATTTTAGTGTAATTTATAGTTTCCAGAATAATCTCTTCTTATAATACATAATTTTCATCAGGGACTCAGTATGTGAGCTGTCACATTGTCAAAATGCAGCAATATGGATCAATCTCCAACAGGTGCTATTTTGACAACCTTCCAAAATGAGGGAAGCAACATAAATCAACTTTTTTGGGGGGGACATTTAAAACATTATCTTTTCTTTCCCTTTTAATAAACGCTAAAGTGACTTTATAACATTCTTACACGTGTCTAAACTATAGTATGTAAAATGTCTTGCCCTGCTTGAACTAGGCTAGGGAGTCAACCAGTCAATGTAAAGACATGCATGTGTTCACAGACACACACACACACGCACACAAAATGATGATGCTTTTCTGGCTTACAATATTCACTAAATGGCACAGGTTAATTAAAATGTTCATTTGCAGTTAGGATGTTACTAACATTTTAGCTCTTTATTACACGGACTAGTTTTGATAATCACTAGCCACAAGTACTTTTCCTTAAATTTCATATTTGTGTGTAATTGCCAAATCTATCCAATCATATAAAAGTTGGAGTCTGTCTTAGAGATCATTTCTCTATGAAACACATTTCTCCCACCTGTCTTCTGGATCTGTAACAGTTTCATTGTCTCTCATTTCAGTAGTACCATCTTTTATTTTGTTTCAACTATAATTGTATCAATCTTTTTTGCAGCTCATTTTTCTGAAACACCTCACCAGGACCGTCAAATGCCAGTACTTTAACATTTCATTGTACCTTTAGTGTAATGGGGACCGACATTTTAGATTTCCGCCTTTTACAATTTTCCTTCCTTATCATATCAACAAAATGAGAATTACTTTTTATTGTCACAATAACAATAGCCCTGTTGCAGAGAAATTGCTGTCACAACTACAGACATTTTATTAGTAGTTGCCACAACTTCCACGGCATATTATTACTTTTGCTGTCAGAAGGTTGATGGATATTTGCCTGGGCTTTCCATATCTAATCTCAACTACGATTGCAAACACTTTGCTGTTGCAACACTCAAAGAATCTTTAGGAAATACAACCAGTACTGCTGTTTTAACTCTTGAGTTAGTCCAACAAATTAATTTACTCTTCTCTCCCACAGGGCCATGTCGTTGTTGTCTCTGTAGGCTTTTCCCGGTTATTAGGGGTCGCAACAGCGGAACTCCGGTCCGCCAATGATTGGCAGCAGATTTTTACGTACCGAGTTGCCAGCCCTGATGCACAACCTTCAACGAAGGTACGCCCATTCACGCATGTTTCCACACAGAAGACGCTTTAGCTGAGAATCGAACAGGACAACGTATACTGTGAGGCGACAACGCTACCGCAGCACCAATTATGGTTTAGTGCCTTGTCTTACAATCTTGTACGGTATGAATTAATATGGAAAAGCTCTTTTAATGTTCTTGTTGTTTTTTCGTGAATCTCCACCTTTGATACTTAACTTCCTCCACGAGTTCATGTTAATCGTGCAGTTATTAGCCATCTACAGTTGTGGCAACTCAGTCTTATCAGGCAGACATCAAATATTCCCATCAAATTCCATGACTCATTTCATATTGCTTTCAGGCTGTTGGCTATCGCACACAAAATCTGATCTTAGCACTTCACCTTTTTATCTTCTCTGGATGGTAAATGCTGAGCATTATGCTGTCTCCACTCTGATTTTAATGCCACTTCTTCCTCAAAATGCTTTGATAACATAGTCCGAATCGTTCATCACAGAGTCCATTATCCTGCTTCTATAAGAAAACCACATCAAATTAACTCTTCAGGTCCCATTCCTAAGTGTTTGTCACCAATTATCAAATGGACCTTTCTGGGAGAACATCCAGCTTAAGCAGTAGTCTTCATATGCCTCCATGTCTGGAGGACCTGGTGGACCATATTAAGTATTCCTCCTGCTAATGCCTGGACAGTGATAGGTCATTCACAGTCATTCATCTGGCACCAGCAACCTGCAGAACATTGAGCAGTTTTTTCTAAATAGTCTAAACCATATGGTATTTAGTAGTACACACTCCTACTCTTTTGACCTACGTAATCAGATATCTCCTTAAGGTTTTGAGAGCCATATCAAATTCTCAGAGGACCATGTGCTAATTAGGTACATTATTATTCCACTCAAGAACTGCGATTTTGAAACATTTGGCCACATAGCCTCAAGTGTGGTCCCACCTCTTACTCATAACTAAACTGTCCTGATACCTTATCAAAAGACATTACCCTTTGTTCCTAGGATCTAGACATTGTCTTAAGAACATTCTTGGTTATCAGAAATGAAGAAAATGGATCATGTTCCCAGAAATCTATTTTGTAGCAGAATTTCTTTTTAGAGG
>NC_056748.1:1110402366-1110447366 GCF_019279795.1 Protopterus annectens
ATGTTTTTTTTTTTATATATATATATATGTGTGTGTTTGTGTATATATATATATATATATGTGTGTGTGTGTGTGTGTGTGTGTGTGTATATATATATATATAATGTGTCTGTGTGTCTATACATATATATATATATATATATATATATATATATATATATGTGTGTGTATGTGTGTGTGTGTAAATGTATATATATACTAGATCAGAGGAGGTCATCGTGCCTCTTTACTCATCCCTCAACAGGCCCATAATTGAGTACAATGCCCTTTTTGGGATGTACCTTACCAGACACCTGCAACAACTGGAAAGACCCCAAAAGTACCTCACCAAGAGGATCAAAGGGCTCACAGAGATGCCATATGCTGCCCGGTTAAAAAACTCCAGCTCTACTCAGTGGCATACTGCCTGTTCAGAGGCGAACTGTGCCTGACGTATAAAGCCATGTCCAGCCCGGAAATAATGGACATGCTGCACCTCAGAAAGTCCAAATCCTATTGAGCTACATGCTCGAGAGACTTGAACCTCAGCACTGAAATAAATAGGACATGCTGGATGGACAGATTCATAACCCAGAGGCTCCCTTCACTCTGGAATAAAATCCCAGTCCAGGTTAGGCAGAGTCCCTCATTGACTCTCTTCAAGAGGAATCTTGATGAGTGGATGGGAGATCGTAGGTTTACCCCGGGTATCACTTCTGTGTCACTGTTAGACAGAGGCACAGTACACTAACCTTGAAAAAGGGCATAGCAAAATTAATTTAAAATGGGTGGCGAAAGCCAAACACATTCTGGCTAGGCTTATAAATGCCCTAGGGCAGATAGCCTAGTATGAACCTATGAACCTATATGTGTGTGCGTGTGTGTGTAAATATATATATATATATATATATATATATATATATATATATATATATATATATAGTTCCCCTTCACAAGATTGAATGAATGGAAGCTCGAAATGCATAAGCTCGAGACCAGAATCTCGAACTTCCATTCACTCGAAATTGTGAATGGGAAGCTTAGGGTTGGAAAAGAGTTCATTTACCCAGGGGCTAGGTCCTGTGCACCCTTGCAGCTGTCATCTAAGAGCTGTGTGACCGCACTATAGCAGAGGACTGGGAAATCTTCCGTTTTGCGCTTATGCATATAGCGCGGAATGGGAGATTTCCCTTTCCTTCACTGTAGTGCGATCTCTGAGTAGGAATATTAAAGTAGGGGGGTTGTGGGGGGCACAGCCCCCCATAGAGTGCAGGGGAGTAGGCCCCTACAAAACATTAGAAAGGTGTTTTTTTTTTATTTTTTTATTTCCCCTTCACATTTTTGAGTTTCTGTAAACTCGAGATTCTGGCTTCGGGGTTATGAATTTCTTGTTTATAGGAATTTAGGAATTTGATCTTCTGAAGGGGAATCATATATATATATATATATATATATATATATATATATATATATATATAGATATATATAGATATATATGTATATAGATATATATATAGATATATATATATATGTATATATATATATATATATATATATATATATGGATCTAGGACTATTGAATGAAAGTTCAATAGTCTGAATCCACAATCACCAAATGCACTTTAACGAAAGCGCTTTCACCGAAAAAGCGCTTTTGTTAAAGTGTGTTAAAAAAAACAAAACATATTTACGTTTTTGCAGGGGTGGAAGCCCCCCTGCATCTCCCATGTGGGGGGCTGTGCCCCCCCACACCCCCCCTACTTAAATATTCTCTCTCCGAGGTCGCACTACAGTGGGGAAAAGGGAATTTTCCCTTTTCCGCACCGTAGTACGACTTCTGCAGCAGGCATACTTACACGAAAGTGCTTCTTCGATGAAAAGCACTTTCGCGCAAGTATGCCCGGCCAAATCTGTTTCGGTGATGTTGCCGTTCTGGGATCTGTATGGATCCCATATATATAAAACTTATTTTATTTTTGCATTTTTTGTTGTTATTACTATAAATTAATATATCCTGGAGTAGTGTGTACTATGTCATTGTAAATGTTATATGCCTAGTTACTCAACAAATTCCCAGACAAATCAAGTATTTTCTCTCTCTCTCTCTGTCACTCTACTGATAGTGGTAGGTGGTCTCTGGCCATACTATATTAAAAAAAAAAAAAAAAAAAAAAAGAAAAGAATGCGGTGTTTACACCATATAGACAGAAACATTCTTAAAGCCAGAAGGTAAAAAAATAGATTTTCTGTACTTGTCTCACATAGGTTTTTTCAAAATGCATTGTGCAGTGAAATGTGATGAAATAAAAGAATAAAATATATACTTCTGGTATACAGTTATGCCAGGGAGTTCAAGTAGCATATAACCCCATTCTGTAGAAAGATACCATAAAATGATTGGTGTAAACCATTTTATCCATTTGTTCCATGAAAATATGCCTGAGAGTGAATAGGATTCAAGTTTTATTCTTACCTAAAAAGTAAAGAACAGTTGCAAATGAAAGCAAGCCCAGGAAAATGCACTCATTTACTTAGTGGCATAGCATTTGTGTACATGTGCACGTGTGCCTGTGTCTGTGTTGCAGTGTTCTTACAAGGTCAGAAGTCACCCACATCTGCATGCTGCTTGCTTAGCTAAATTGATTCCTACTGAGTTGTCTTGCTTGTACTAAAGCAAAATTTTAATAAGCAGACGCTGAGAGTGCTTTTTAAAATTTATTTCTGAATATTAAGAGTTCTTACTTTAGAAGTAGTGAACCTGTAATTGACATTGCAGTGTTTTATATTCATATACCCCCTAGGAAGTTTGTTCTTAAGTCTAGACACAAACTGAGTCAAATCATTTGTGGCAGCAGGTTTAATAAGTGTGCTCTTGCTGTGCGAGTATGCTGTAAGAAATCAATAATTGTAACTGTACTTAACGACTGGCATTTTTCTTTTTTCATTAGGGCATTATGCCTAAGAGCAGACAACCAATGTATACAATTCTGTCTGGCCTTTTATCAAAAGGAATTGTGAATGACTTTTGGCATAACTGTTAAGGACCAGGTTTTCTTCATTATTGTAAAAGACTAAAACCAGGAATTGTGCTTTGAACTTCCTTTTCTTATGCAAATGATATCATTTTTATGCCACAAGCATGTATTTTACAACATTTTCTGCATAGCGGTTGACTTTGTAATTGCTAGTTATTTTCAGTCTTCAGAATGTGCTATTGTCAAAATTTTTGACCACAGTTTTCTAATGATGATAGAGAAATTCTTATGTATAAATTACTATTTCACGTGCTACCCTCTGAAACATTTACTGTGCCTTACAGTATGACTGTTATGTGTGTGCAAATTTAAAATGGGGCCAGTTCTGCATTGCAACCATTATTTTGTCATACTGAACATACCATGGGCTTATAGTTGTAATTTAAAGTGTACAGTTGCATTTCCTAAATGCATCACTGCACTTAAGGGCTGCAATGCAGTTTCCCCGACTCTGAGTTATTTTTGGTGGACTGTCCCTAATGATGTCACCAGAAGGCTTACATGTGAGAATGCCCATAGACTTTAATGGCCATGATTCTACACATGCTGTGTAGTACATTTGTTAAAGTCTATGGATGTGTTCACACATACATGCTCTCAAATGACAACACCAAAGGCTGAAATAAAGGAGACTTCTGAAACATGACAGTGGTAAATTAAAATTTTACAAAGGCAGTATTAAGAATATCGCTCGGGTATACATTGCCACGTATGTTCCGAATATTTTGCTATTCTGGATGAGCCAAACACCGTGTTAAAAAAGCTAAGCAAAAAATGTGATACTCTACACTTTAAATTATGCCTGCGTAGACTCTATATCTTCTGTTGATTAGTTATCATGTGCAGTAATAGTTTAATGTTTATGTACTGTGTAATCAGAGCTCAAGCTTGTTATGAAATTATAAATTACTTAAAAAATGCATCATGTCTGCCATCTGGTAAAATACATCAGTACTTTAAGGACCTCTTTCATCCGTAACCTAGGCCTTAAGTTGAAAGATCATGTCACTATAATTTGTAAATAAGTGATGTGTAAAATGTATATTTCAATGTTGCTGTCCTGCATGACTGTGCTGTTTCCTAAGTTGATTTGTGTTCTTTGCAACCTTGCTCAATCTTGTCTGTAAGCTCATATTGTAAATAGTTGCACTTAATTATTGTCTTTCATTGCAGCCCTGGGCAGAACCTGAAAAATGGTTCCTGATCAGCATTCTACACTGCTTAACAAATTATATAATATATATATATATATATATATATATAATGTGTCACTCAACAGCACCACCCTAAACCTGATAACACCAGTCCTCCAACTCTACTATTCCTTTTGCCTAAGTTTCAAGTCTCATTCAGTAGGTATGCTATCACCCAAAATAGTCTTATTAACTCTACTTCTACCCCTTTTACTCATCGCATATCTCCTAACCACCTAAGAATGTCAGGGTCACCCAGGTTTCTACTACCCTAAATTCCAAACATCCATCCCATCTGCAACAGATAATAATGCACCCTTACTCACTCCCCTCATGCTTACCTCCTTAACCCCTAAATACTACCATCTTACTAGATCTAGTTACATTAGTCCTAAAACTAGACACTATTACAAAACTTTATTCAAAATCTTAAAACTCATACTCTGGATACATGACAACCTCACAAAGGACGGCGACATCCACCCAAATCCTGGTCCATCCCCACCTGTTGACCCTAATCCCCCTACTATATCCTCGACCACCATAACTCCAACAAATAGACCTCCTAACTCACTGCTGGCCTAGCATCTAAACATTAGGAGCATAAATAACAAAACTCAGCACCTGCATGCCTCTTAGCTGTTCATTTCCCAGATATATTATGCCTAACAGAAACGTGGCTAAAGCCTGCCACCAAGGACCATGATATTCTGCCACCAGGGTACAGTATGTTTCGACTAGACCGTACCACCAGAAATGGTGGTGGGGTAGCCATACTTTACAAATCTACCATATCTGTCAGCATAGACACCCAACAACCACTCCAGTTCAATAATGCTAAAATTCTTATCTCAAAACTACAAATTAATAAAAACAAACATGTAAACATTGTCTGTGCCTACATTCCCCCAGGGAGGAAAACAGAAACCTTAGAAGACTACTTATATTGGTTATCCAATAACTAGCCCCAAGAAACAATTGTTCTTGGGGATTTCAACATTGACTAGAACATTTGCTCTTGTGAAACCCCCACAACCCAAATAAACCTATATGGATTTACTCAAATCATAACCTCCCCCACCAGGACAGGAAAACCCAATAACAAGGAAAGTACCCTAGACTGGATACTCATCAATATATATCTTCAATCCTGTAAATCAGGCAGTTTGCCTGATGACCTAAGTGACCACTGTCTCACCTTTGTAATCAAGCTCAGAGTAGACTGCTCCTACCAACCCACTTATAGAACATTAAGAAACAACAAGAATTTTATTCTCACCAAGTGTCAAAATGAACTTAAGGCATGCAACGGGTCATTACTAAAAAGTCTCCCCCTAGATGAAGCAGTAGCATACTTTAACACCAAATTCCTTGCTATTAACTCCTATGCTCCCAGCCACTCTATTAGAACCAAAGTTGATATTGCACCAAGGCTTTCTAAAAATACCAAAACCAAAATTTCACTCCGAAACAAAGCATTGGCCACCTACCGAAAAACAAAAGCCCCACTTGATCAACTAAGATTCAGACAGCTAAGGAATGACACCAAAAAATCCATAACTTAGACAAAACGAACCACTACTACCATCTACTGCAAAAACACCAAAACAAACCTCAAATGTTCTGGGCAGGAATAAACAAACGACTCCACCCAGGCCAAATCGCCACTCCAGGCCCTCAGCTTCCCAACAAAAATCCCCAGTAGAAATTGCTAATAACTTCAGCAGCTTCTTCACCGAGACTATCCATTCTCTAGCCAGCCAGCTCTCTCCCAATGGCTCTAATTCTAATGCAGCCACACCCAGTACCCAAACATACTTTACCTTCCAACCTGTTCCTACTCAACTTATTCATGCTCTACTTAAGAAACTAAGACCCACCACCCTGGCTGCCACCCTCCTCCCAACAGACCATCTGTAAAAGGCTGCTGACACCATAGCATACCCCATCTCAATCTTGATCAACAGAGCTATATCTGAAGCTACTGTTACCACTATATGGAAAATCTCCCATGTCATACATCTCCATAAAGGAGGCAGTTCCACTGAACTGTCAAACTTTAGACCCATAGCTATTCTGTCACCTCTAGCTAAAATTATGAAGAAGTGTGTACACATACAGCTCATACACTACCTCACACAGAACAAGCTGTTGTCCAACTTTCAGCATGGCTTTAAGCCACACCACAGTACTACATCTGCCCTCCTCTCTTTCTCTAATGTCATTAACCACAACCACAATAATAACAAACTATTCTCAGCACTCTTTCTAGATCTGTCCAAGCTTTTTGACATGGTTGACCACAAAATGCTTGTAAATACCTTGAAGGCCTTCTCCTTAAACAACCATGCACTCCAATGGTTTCAATCCTACCTGCAGGGCAGGCAACAAGCAGTCCTATAGCAGGACAAGCTATCATCTCACCTACCCATCACATTAGGAGCCCCCCTGGGCTCTATACTAGAACCCCTTCTTTCTCCATCTTTATCAGCTACCTTCATTCAGTCATCCCAGATGCTACCTGCATTCAATATGCAGATGACTCCACCTTGATTTGTTCTGACACCTCACCAGCTACTTTATTCACATTAACCCAAAATACCTTCAATAAGTGGAAAAATGGCTCTCCAATCTACATCTAATCTTAAACCCCAACAAAACTAAGCTGCTCCTCTTCTCCCTCACATGCAGGACCCCCTGCCATCCTTCAACATAACCACAAACAATGGCACTATCATCTCCCCAGAAGTTCAAACTAAACTACTGAGTGTCATAGTTGATAACCTGAAGTTTGATGCGCATATCAATCAAATTATTAAAACCATTTATAAAAAACTTGGCTCTCTTTACAGAATCAAACTTTTCCTTACCCCACTTGCTAGAACTGCAGTTGCCCGTTCCCATCTACTATCAACTCTTCTCTACACCTCACCTCTATTCTCCAACTGGTACTTTTCCGTTATTGGGGCAACAGTTTAAATGAGGTTACTGTGCTCTAAATCCAGTTACTTATGTCTTTGTGAACTGAACATAACCAGACTTGTGTAAAATTATTTTACTGCATAATATTTCAAAACAGGAGATGTCGCTCTGTAAAGTTTGCACACACCTGGTTAAAAACATGCTAAGGCACTGGATTTAAGCTCAACAATCATGTTGCAAGTGTTTGTTTCCTGCGTACCAAGCGGATACATCAAAGATAAGAAATGCAACCAATTCCCGAAAACATAGGGGTTTTATTTTCCATGAAACTGTAATGAAATATTTTATAGTTGTGCTACAAGCCTGTCCCTGTAAACTGTGTTGCTGTACATGTCCATGTGCTGGGCCAGCAGTGATGAAATTTACTGCTCTGTAGCTGAACTGTAATACCGGTCACATGTGGTGGGGCGGCAGTGATGACATTGACTGATTCGTAGCTGGACTAATTGATCGCTTTGCTTTCACTGTCATTGCCAAGCCTTAGTGAGCATAAGTAAATAACCACCATGATGCCCCTTCTCACAACAGATTTAACCTGGCTTAATGCCGACTACCGCCCTGTGTTACTGTAGCATGACTACAAAAGTACTTGCGCTGGCTTACATTAATTATGTTACCTCGTCTTAGAATATGCTCGTATGAAGTCAGGCACATCCTTTCATCTTGCTGTTTTAGTCTGTGTGCCACGGTGCAAAAATCGTAAACATAACTGCAATATCAACCTCACTCAGAAGACATAAAATGCAGTGAAGACATGTCAAAGGTTTATGTATGCGTTTGCCTTCCAAGCAGCAGAACTATTATTACAACAAAAAAATAAGGCACAGGAAATAAGGACTGTAAATCTCACAGGGAAAAAGTGTGTGAGATAGCCACATTAGCAGCAGCTGTGCTATCACTGCAACCACGTACTAAGAATCCAAAACGGTCATTAGAAGTGTTGCCCTGATAACGGAAAAGTACCCTCCAACTTAAACAAAACAGATCTTAATAAACTATCATCCTGCTATTACCACATTGCCAGATTTGCTACTGGCACAGCCTACCGGACACACCACTGTTACAACCTAAATCACCTAGGATGGCTTGAATTACCAAGCCTACTGCAGTTCAACCAGCTAATAGTGGCACATAAAGTCCTTTACCAACCAGAAAATACAGCTACACTAAAAATTATCATCAGCCCTGTGAAGATTGGGTGAAGATAGGTGAAGGCTGCCAGCCTAGCCAGATAGATAGAATTTTAGAGATAATTCTGTCATCTGTAAATATTAATGTAAACCACAGGCTTGTGCCTTAAATGTTAAAAATAATGTTACATGTGGAACTGGAAAAAATGTAACAACAGTGCACTCTACTGACTAAGTAAAGTATAATGTGACCCTTTGATGTTAAAACTCAGAGCCAGTAAGTCTAGAGTGAGGCATCCTGCCTATTGTGTTAGGGCCAGCGATAATGGCCAGAATTTGCATGCATAAATGTCTTATTGTTCGGTTTTTTGCCCAGAGGTGAAGAATGTAAATGTAGTTTCTGTTGGCCTGGGAGCCCAGGGAAGTGTGAAGAATGATGCAATGTGAGCCAGGATTGTGATTTTAAAAACTGAGAGAATCAGAGAGCATTAAGCATTTTTGTCTTGACTATCCAACTCATCAGCACTGTCTTGCTCTATATGTAAGTTTATCTTAGACTTGTGTTTTCTCTTAAAAATAGCTAGAAACTATAAAGATTAGACTAAGTGTTTTTCTGTGATGACAGAACTGTACTACTGAATTATTTTAAGTATTTCTCTGTGATCTGTGAACTCTTGACTAGCACTGTATAGTAAAATTTATTGTCTTGTGTTTTGACTATTTGTTAAATATTTTTAAACCCTTTCAACTGTGGCTGTTTTTGTAAGCTCTTTAGAGTACTTGCATGCCTTTGGTAAAATTGTACAAAGCCAAGCTAATAGCTTTAGCCCTGGGCTATACTACCAATTGGATAATAATATTGCACAGTAATAATTGGACACCCTTTTAAGGGCCATTGAGTAGCTGATAAATATTAGTGGGTGGTGGCAGATGGTACTACCGTATAGTCTGGGAAAAGGGGGCACAGCTGGAGAACCTGTGCCAGCCTTCCCCAGGAGTGTCTGTGTGGTTATATAAACTCTTCTCAAAGTGTGTGTGTGTGTGTGTGTGTGTGTGTGTGTGTGTGTCAGCTACTTGGGCAGGGACATGAACCACTGGTTGGACAGAGAGGGTACTGGAGGTTTTAGCTTGCCCAGTAAGCTGAGATCTGGACCCTGTAGCTGTGCCAGTGGGGATACTTATTGGGGACCTGGAGAGTAAGGGAGTGACCAGCCCCAGACTGGCTGTGATCTCTGTGTGCTCTTAAGGGAAATTGCACTTTACTGTGTGTATTTGTTATCCTTTCCTCCTATATGAGACACCCCACACTGGTGTTAGTGGTGAGGATTGAGGCTGCTTGATTGGTGGGCCAGGGCAGGGGCATGACAAGCCCCTACACCAGCACCTGACCACTGCAATCATCCACTAGATTCCTAGTTCAAACATACAAATCCAACTACTCAGCTGAGGACTCTCTGTTTGCTAACTCTGTTGGAAAAACATGGAACAGACTCCCAGCTGATTTGACCCTAGAACCCTCACTAACTCAATTCAAAAACAAACTCAAGAAATACTTCAAAACTCATTGGTTATGTTATGTCCTTGCACTAACCCCAACTAGTGACCTCTCTATTTCTTAGGTGCCTTACCTTCAACTACTTCTAACTTTTTTCTACCACCCCAATTCAGGAAGGGTCAATTGTATAACTGCTGCTCAGTATGTCTTAAACCTGAATGTAATGTTATGTATATACAACTTTGAAAATTATATGTTTTGTAAACTGTTTTATAATAAGTTAATACTATATGTGCTAAATGCTGGTATTGCTTATGACTGTAATCTGCTTGAAACTAGCATTTACTACATGTTCAGTGTGTATTATTATCTTGGAGCTTTCCTCACCAGGCTTCCGCTGAAAATGGACATATATACAGTCGGACCATCCCAGTCAAATGTAAAATAAAAATATATATATATATATATATATATATATATATATATATATATATATAAAATAACACACACATCTCTCTCACTCTCTCTCTCTCTCTCTCTCTCTCTCTATATATATATATATATGGATCCATATCAGATCCACGAAAGAATAATTACCTGATGACCAACTCAATGAGACCACATCGCCGACAGATCACATCACCGACAACAGTAAGTAGAAGTACCGCAGAACGGGATGTATTCCCATTTCCACAATAAAAACAAAAAGAAACATGTATGTGGCCCCCCACTTAAATATAACAACTGTGAGATCACACCACATTGTGGAAATGGGGATACATCCCAATGTTCTTCGTGTTTCACTGTTGCAGTCATCACACTTGGGTTATCTGCCTGCAGGTAGCCCTCAGTTGGCCCCAATAGCAGAGACTTAGTATTTCTGTGTCAGTTGCTGTCGCTCCAGGTCTGACGTCAGATCGTCAGGGGTATAAAAACAGGCAGCCAACGCCATTACATCAGTCTTTCTTGTCAAGGAGCCTGTAGCAGAAGCAGTTCACACGAGTGACGGTCGGCCGCTACCTGAGATTTCGTTATTGAATTGAATTATCCTGAAGTCTTCCAAAGCTAAGTACCTCGTTGGGGATCCTTTTTTCTTGCTCTAACTGATGTCAGAAAAAGTTGACAAGTGTCTTGCCTGTGGAAAGCAAATACCACACCGAGATTTCCATTTTTACTGCGTCACCTGTTTAGGCCCAGACCATGACGTCTCCCGCTGTTGGTTTTGTGCCTTGTTTAGTGCCCAAACTATTCGTCATCGGGCCCTTTTTGTTGCTAAATACTTTCATTCTCGATCTCTCTATTCCGATATGGCATCGGTAAGCCATTTGACTACCGATCTACCGAATAAATGTAAGGATAAAGACAGACAGAGACCGCACAGGTCCAAAGCTGCCGATGATGCTTCCATTAAGCTAGTCGCCAGTTCGCCAGTACTCAGTGAGGTGCTTTCGCAGCCCCTGATGTCTGCTTCAGTGGATTCCTAGGCCTCTACCTAAACCTGTTCAGAGTCCGGTATGCCGTGAGACTGTTCTTCGATGGAGCCTGTGGATGTCTCTACCTTAGATGGGTCCAGAGCCACTGAGCAGGTTCCAGCTTCTGAGGAAGTTCTTTGCACTACTGATACTCGACACAAACTGACGACTTCTTTCACATTTTCAGTTCTGTCTAAAACTACAGAGTTTCTAAGGCCAAGAGTATGTGCTACGCCTAAAAAAACGACGACCCAAAAACATGAACCTTCTTCCTTGCCACAATATCAAATGCTTAAAATGGCAGAAGACCTTATTATGTTGATAAGGGGAAGTCAGCCTTCCCCTGCTAAGAGCAAAAGAGACCTGTCCCCAGCAGCTTTAACAGATCAAGTCTGACTACTCTGAGATATCTGATTATGAGGACATGCCTTTATCTGCTTATGAAGATTCGATGCAGAGGAATCTATTCCCTCTGCTTCTCTTCCAGAGGATTTTTCCTTTGGTTTAACCTTACATACTTTAAGAGAGCATTTCCACTGGGAATGCCAAGATTATCCTAGTCCAAAAAGAGACTCAGAGAATTTCTAGACTTGCGCCAACATAGGCCTTTAGCAATATCCCCAGTCCTGGATGTTGTGGATGATGTCTTTATGGAATCCAGTTTAACTCCTGATACTTTACCCCCTGCTCCTTGGAAACCAAACAGGTACTACAGAGTACCTGACTCTCTCAAATTCCTTTTCAAAAATCATATTGCTAACCCAGAGGTCATCTCCCCAAGGGCCTAAAGGTATCAAGGCAACTACAGCTAAGAATCCCACCCCTTCGGACAGGGACTCCAGAGCTTTAGACAGATGGGGTAAGAAAGTATAGACCTCCTCAACTCTAGCCATTTGGGCTTTGAATTGCCAGTTTCACATGCTGAAGTACCAACAACATATTATAGAACTTATTAAGCAAAAAAGAGCTACCTTTACAGACTATACAGAAAATAAAGAACTACAAGAGCTTATGCATTCTGCAAGCCAAGTCAGCAGGCATACATTGCAGTGTGGCTTTGACGCCCTTGAAGCATCTTGCAGGGCAGCAGTCACTGGTTCTGTACTGAGAAGGCATGCTTGGCTTCAGGAGCAAATCTTGCCAGACCATGTCAAATCAAAATTACTAGACATTCCTTTGAATAAGGACAAGCTGTTTGGCACCAAAGCAGAAGAGGTTCGTAAAAAGATGGAAGAAAAAGCTAAATCTATGCAGACAGTCAAAGATTTCTTGCAAGATTCAGTAGACATTGCCACTTGAAATATTGGTCCTTACCAGCCCCCACAAGGCCATCTCAAACTAGACCCACAGGAAACAGACCCCCCCCCCCCCAGTTTTACAGTCTCAGGGTATGCAGAGATCTAAGCAATGGAGTGCCTCCACTTCAATGACGGGGAGTGCTAAGCCCACCCCCTTACGGGAAGAATTCCCAATGACTTCTCAACTCCACTTCCCACCTCTGCCCAACTGCTTGTGCCCCTAGGAGGAAAACTTCCCCATCATGCAGAAAACTGGACTTCCATCACCAAAGACCAATAGGTCCTCAACATTATATCCCAGTGGTACAAATTTTACTTCCAGTCACTGCTAACCCCATAAGGGCTCCCAGACCTTCCTCCAAACCAGTAGGCAGAGGCACAAAACCAACTTCAATCCCAGGGATAAAACCAATGCTTTAGCCAGACATACACTGGAAAAGGGAGAAAATCATTCTTTTAAGTTCATGGTTATAGAAATAGTGAATGAGAGAGGGGGTGGATATCAGCAATAGAACAGAGACTTTAGAAGCGAGATGGATCATTCGATTACAGGCTGACGGGGTAGTAGCCTAAATGATGAGTTCCCCTGAAGCCTATTTTGAAGAATAGGAGTATTCAAAAATAATAGGATGTATCTTATTCTTTTGTTATCATGCATTTTATTGTTAATGTGCATTTTTATTGCTACAGTAAATTTTAGTAGCATTTGTATGGCATATATAGACTTTATATACCTATTTACATACATTTTTTACATATGATCTGACATACATTTGTGTATATAATTTTTGGACTATCATGAGTCTGTGATAAAAGATATTCTATAGAAAGTGAGAAATGATAGATGTATCTGTATGTAGTCTATACATGTGTTTTAAACATGTTTTTTTCTATATATGCACTTAGGGGGGTTTATATGAAGTTTTAATAAGAATATATTAGGGTATGCTTATCACTTTAAGACTGAAAATGGTGTGGCCATGCTTTGATTGATACTAATTAAGTTTCCCTATATAAATAGAGTGGTTTTAAATGTATTTTATTAAATGGTCTGAAGAAGTGGGAGCTATTCCCATGAAAGGGCTTACCGAATAAGTATCTTGATTCTACGAACTGAACTGAAGTGAAGCCTTTCTTTTACATTGTTTATGATCCCTGAAGTCCTGTGTGTTGTTGTATGCTGCTATTTGCTTTGGGGTCATTTAACTCTAGCTGCATTCCTATTTTTTGTGTGTGGACAACTTCAATCCCTGCTTTCTATAAGGGCAATTCAACCTGTTCCTGCGGAACAGATAGGTCAAGGGTTCTATTCCAGACTTTTCCTGGTACCCAGAAAAGAGGACACTTGGCACCCAATCCTAGATCTTTCTATCCTAAACACCTTCCTGGTGGTACCAAAATTCAAAACGCTCACCCTGCAGCAGCTTCTTCCTGTGCTAGCCAAAGATGCCTGGTTAGCTACCCTAGACTTAAAAGAAGCCTATCTGCACATCCCTATAAGGTACTCGTGCAGGAAATATCTACACTGCTCCCAGAGTATTCACAAAATGCCTGGCTCCAGCAACTGCCTACTGCAGATGGAGAAAAATTCAAATTTACCCATACTTGGATGACTGCCTGATTCAGGCAGACAGTCAGGAAATGCTGTTGCAGCACCTGACATTTGTGCACCATAAATGAAAAGAAATCAAAACTAGTCCCCAGTCAAAAGATTGTATTCCTGGGAGCAAGCATCCCAGATGGCATTTGTGACACCAAAAAAACAAGTATACCTGACAGACTATTTCAGTCAAATGGCCACCAAAACCCAGCTATCCGCAAGGAAAATCCTGCAGGCCCTAGGGTTCATGGCCTAATGCATCCTACTAATTCCATATGCCAGACTGCATAAGACAAAAACTTCAGTGGTACTTAAAAGGTCTTTGGTGCCAGCATTCTCAGGACCTGGAAACTGTCATTCCTATCATACCTTGTCTAAGAACAGAGTTTCTTTGGTGGGCAGCAGCATGCAACCACAACAAGGGACTGCCCTTTACTCAACACCACGCCACCCAGACCCTAACCACCGATGCATCAGATTATTCCTGGGGGGCACACCTAGACGACAAGTGCATTCGGGGCCACTGGAGCCCAGGTCAGATTCATCTGCACATAAATCAAAAAGAGATGCTAGCTGTAAAGCACACACTAACAGCTCTCAGATCCCTACTCTTACCAGGATCCCTGCTAATAAAAACAGACAACACCACAGTTATGTGGTACATAACTTAGCAGGGGGGGAACCCACTCTTACTCCCTCTGCAGGCTACCCATGGTCCTGTGGAACATGGCCTTGGGCATGCAGATCCATCTGCAAGCTCAATTCCTGCCAGGCAAACAAAACACACTGGCAGACAACCTAAGCAGAAATCTCCTAGACCCACACGAGTGGCAACTAGAGCCCAGTACCTTCAGCCTTTTGATTCAGAAATGGGGGACCCCAGAGGTGGATCTCTTTGCCTCCCCTGCAATCACCAGCTCAGCAAATTCTGCACCAGCACACCTCACAGTAGGGCCTAGAAAGTGGATGCCCTATCCTTCCAGTGGGTAAAACCTTTCAATCTATGCATTCCCCCTCTGCCCCTTCTCTCAAGAATATTGCTCAAGATAAGACGGGACAGACCAAGGACAATTCTGATTGCCCCGGACTGGCCATGTCAGCACTGGTACCCACTCCTGTGCAGCCTGTCACAGGTGCCACCCTGGCACCTACCCCAGATTTCTACCCTGCTCACTCAGCAGGGGAGACAGATCTTGCATCTGCAACTGCAAACCCTAAATCTTGCAGCCTGGCTTATTCCTTGAATTCTCCCCCAGTGACCAGCCTAAGCAAGCAGGTACTGGATGTCATTCTTGAAGCCAGAAGACCCAGTACAAGGAAATCCTATGTTAAGTGGAAAAGGTATTGCTCCTGGATTCAGTCTAAAGGAGAGGACACATCTTTGCCCACCCTACCTCTAATCCTGGATTACGTGGCAGATCTACTCCACAGAGGCCTATCCTTTTCCTCCATTAAGATGCATGCCTCTGCCATCTCAGCACATTATAACTGTGAGCCACCCCTGTTCTCTCACCCTCTCATTAAACAGTTACGGAGAGGGGCAAATAACTTAAGGCCACCAAGGAGAGCACCCACCCCTGCTTGGGACCTTAACATTGTACTGGAAAAGCTCACACTGCCCCCTTTTGAGTGTGCAGCATCAGTAGACTTAAAATTCCTCTCTTGGAAAACAGCATTGCTCCTGGCCATCACTTCAGCAAGAAGGGTGTCTCAGCTACAAGCACTTATGGCCATGGAACCCTTCATTTTCCATTCTGACAGGGTCTCCCTCAGGATTAATCCTTTTTTTATGCCCAAAGTGGTGTCCAGTGTGGCTCTCAACCAATCTATCCATTTGCCAACCTTCTTCCCTAATCCTCAAAATAAAGGAAAAAGGATCCTGCACTCTTTGGACATGCACAGACAGCTCAGATTCTACCTGGATAGGACTAAGCCCTGCAGGAAATCTTATCAGTTACTACTCAGTTTTGCACCAGGGGCAGAGGGCAAGGCCATTTCAAAACAGACAGTTTCCAAATGGATAGCACATTGTATCCATTTCTGCTGCAAACACCATGGGAAACCAACCCCTCAGGGGGTCAGAACACATTCCACTAGAGCAACTTCTACCTCTACAGCATTCCTCAGGGGAGTCCCTACCAGGGCATTCTGGAGGTTGCTACCTGGAGTTCTATACACACATTCACCAAGAATTACCACTTGCCTATATTTTCCAAATCCAGGGCGGGTTTTGCAACTGCAGTCCTGCAGGACATACTAGCCAGCCCAAATGCTTCTTGACTGCCTCCACCCTTTCTACAGCTTTGGGAATCAACCCAAGTGTGATGACTGCAACAGTGAAACATGAAAAGCATAGTATAGTTGTGTACACTAAATGTAGACGTTCAAGTGTATTCACTGTTGCAGTCCTGATTTCCCTCCCTCTAGCCCCCCTCTCTCTGTCCTCTGTGTATACTACTTACCCCTTGCAGGGGTTTTGGTATTGGTATTTACTTTTTACTGGTGGAGATTTTTCCCCCATAGCTTTTCTCCCTGTTGGGGGAGCTCCTGACATTTGGCGCAAGAAAAACTGATGTAATGGCGTCGGCTGCCTGTTTTTATACCCCCTGATGACCTGATGTCAGACCTGGAGTGACAGCAACCGATGCAGAAATACTAAGTCTCTGGCATTCGGGCAGGCTGAGGGCTACCTGCAGACAGGTAACCCAAGTGTGATGACTGCAACAGTGAAACATGAAGAACATTGGGATGTATCCCCATTTCCACAATGTGGTGTGATCTTGCAGTTGTTATATTTGAGTAGGGGGGGTGGGGGGATACATACATGTTTCTTTTTGTTTTTATTGTGGAAATGGGAATACATCCCGTTCTACGGTACTTCTACTTACTATTGACGGAGATGTGATTACTGTTGACGGAGATGTGATCTGTCGGCAATGTAGTCTCATTGATCTGGTCATCGGGTAAGTGTTAGGGTTTTATATATATATATATATATATATATATATATATATATATATATATATATATATATATACACACACACACATGTATTTACTATCTGTGTTATCTGGATGGTTACAATAGTCAGTCAAGATTTATATTGAAGGAGGAAGTAAACTAAAACGCATGGCTAATTAGGAATTAGCTAGTATTAAACATGAACAGGAGACACGGACACGAATTTAAACATGTACACTTCACACAAACAGTAAATGGAAGACAGGACTGTAGACACAGGAATCAGCAATATTAATCCTGTTACCCAACATTATTATAAGTATTATGGACTTGAGTATATGATGAAAACAAAAATATTTAAAGCTATAAGCAAAAACACCCAGATTTAATTTTTCCCCAGTCTCCACTTGTATTTTGCATTTAGGGGTGACCCAGGAGGTTTTGTTTAGTGTGTGTGTGTGTGTGTGTGTGTGTGTGTGTGTGTGTGTGTGTGTGTGTGTGTGTGTGTGTGTGCGTAAGTGCATTAGTTATCTCATATGCATGCTGGCTTGCATCCAACACTTTTTTTTTTGGTTTTTTTTTTTTTTTTGTTCGTCCAAGTTTTTCTTTCTTGAGGTACATAGTTTTAAACTTCCAGCTAGATAATATTAAGGTGATATACAGGATATACATATCCAGCTGATATCACAAACATAAAATGATGCTCAGTTTTTAAAGAGCACTTTGGATGCTTTTAATTGGGGCTTCATAGATAGCTAATGGTATGTGACAGGGAGCTTTACCTCTGTGTGCATAACACACTACATATAGCTTTCAGTATCAAAACTTGTGTTCTTGAATATATGCTAGAGGCAGATGTAAGACTGATATGTTACCATAGGTTTATCAGAAGACACCAAAGTTATCCTAACCTTTCATTTTGCCTGTATTTCCTCTGAAGAATATCTTAAGATGGAATCATGTTTTCAGCTATATTTGGAAGTCATTTCATCTTTGCTGGTTTTAAAACATATCCTGATGATGGTACAAGACATTTTCTTTTTTGCCATCTCAGAAATATGCACATAGCTTTCTGTGAAACAGCAGAGTCTACTAAACTGGCAACAGGTGCCTGCATGTTTGTTTATTTATTTTGTCATTTATTGACTGGTTAGTCAGACTGGGCAGAAGCCCTTTTTCAGCAGAGAACCAGGGAGAAAACTGCTGCACTATTAGTTACATTGATACAGCTAGTACAAAAATTGATATAGGCGCAAGTTATACAGTTAATTACAATCAGTTGTGAATACGAGAAATAAAAATACATTACAGACAGGAACGGGTGTGACGTGACCTTGAGGCATGACATTTAGTCTACAGCACAGTGTAGACTTGTGATAGGTAGTGACTACATGTTTGAACAGAATAAGTTCTGAAGTGTTTTTTATGTTAATCTTAACTTTATGGAAAATTGTTTTTGGATAATTTCACTGCTGTTTAGAGACTGGCTGAAAATTTATAATATGTGTAACCTATGAAAACAAGCAGCTATGCATCCATATGTGTGTGAAGAAAACGTAGCTGGTTTTACCTTTATCACAGAACATATGTCACACTGCCATTGTTAGATATCTATCCGATATCTGCCTTCACACTTTTATTGAATTATTTTTGGAACACTTCTAAATACATCTTTAACTGTTTCCATTAAGATTTTTAGGGGTTGCTTAACTGAGATCAGATTATAGCTGGCAAACAGCATATTTGTATATACCAGGAAATAAATACAGAAAAGAATGCAAATGCAATGCATTTGTGATATGAAATACATTTTCTGTTCTAGTACACAATCTCAATATTGAGAGTGTCAGACAATTTGTCAGTGAGAAATACAATACTGTAATGGAATATAATTCTATGCTTACGCTATAGAATGACCACACACCGCAGCTAGACAGAAGAGAAACAGCGTTTGTGGTGAAGGAAGATTAGTGTTTCGAACTATCATAAGGTTTTCGTTAATGTCATCTTGATACTCTGTGGAATTAAGGAAATTATAATGGGTTAAAGGAAGAAATGCGGTGGATAGGATATACAGATCATACAAGACATGTTAAAAGACTGGTATAATGGTGTAAGAGACTATGTTTAAATGTTGCTACATTAGAAGTTGCATGTCTAATAGGCGTCTTCAGAAAAAGGGTTAGAAAATGAAAATGTATGTCGTACTGATACACTTTGAATTTCATCTATCATGATTAGTATTCATCAGTTACATGGGTAAGTTGGTGTGATACAAAAAAAGTATTTTCATCCATGACTTCAGCCAAAGAGACACAATAGAAAACATAAATCGATCTGCATATACTGTCCTGTGCTAACAGAAAGTAATATATCTATGTACAGATATGCAGTAGGTAGGGTGTGTTAGCACCATATCTTTAGAAATATTTGTAACAGTCATACAAATGACTAAGTAGCAATTTGCTAGCATTAAACATGAATGGGAGAGTTAGAATAAACTCCAGAAGGATGAAACAGTTGCATGGTTAGCACTTGAAAACCTTTCTGTGACTGCAGTTTGCCTTGCTATGTTCATAGGTTCATAGATTAGTACTAAGCTAACTGCCCTTGCGAGCCATTTTAAGCCTAGCCAATTATCCCTTGTGAGACTCAAACCCTGCACCTTGTGTTTGTAAGGCAAACACCTTAACCATTAGGCCACCCTCCCAACTCCTTGGTTTGTACACCTTTATGCAGTCACATCTCTCTCTTATTTTAAGAAGTATGAACAAACTGTATCTGAAGCGTACTGGGTTAGTACTTTTCTTAACAGCTGTGAACAAGAGGCTTTATGCAGCTGGCCCAGGGAAGGAAGGGGGAAAATGCCATGTTTCCTAGCATTTAAAGGGACCTGTGTTCTGCTTACTTGATGACGTTTATGTCTGTGATTTATCCTAGATCGGACCATATCAGTGAGTGGTTGTTTGTTCATTTGTCTTCATTTTGAAATATCCTCAGTTCCATTTTTTTAGGAATAGTTATTAATTGTGTGTCAGTAGCCTGCAGCTACTACAAGCAGTGTAATGGTTAGTCTTAGTGTGGTGAGTTTCTTTTAACAACACAAAGGAACGCAATGTCACAAACACAAAGGTATTTTAACACACCAGTACTGAGCACATCAAAAACAATCCTTATGATAAATCCTGTTAAATCCCTGAGCACATCAAAAACAATCCTTATGATAAAACCTGTTAAACCCAAAGTCATCAGTATCATATTTTAATAGTAGAGACTAGAAGGGGAAAAAAAATCTCAAAGGGACTGTATCATGTCAGAGTAAGACAGAGAAATTGTGTTTGCAATAGTCACTAATAAAAACTACGTTATGAGAATGCATAATTAATTGTCTGTTATGCCAGCTTGTCTTACTAAAAGTTCCTGTACCAGCACCTACAGTATCTAACTGAAGTCAGAACCTGCTTCTGTTTCATTTGAAAGCCATGCAGAAAATATAACTATTTCCGCAAAATATGTACAGTAATTTCAAAACTATTTCTTCCTTAGACTGTTCTGCATCAAAGTGTCTTTGATCCTCCAGGAAAAATATTGCAAAGATAGCTGGGTACAGCAACTTGAATCTTACACCTTCCTATTTACATTCCATGATTGCTGGGATACATTTGCTTCTGTTCTGCCTAGTGAACAGTGAATAATAATTTTCTGCAAACACATTAGTGTCTCCGATTTTAAGTACTTTTCCTTTCCGCCATAGTTTTGTCAAGATCAACTCTTTTCATTGGTACGAGTGCATCTTTACTAATACAGGTCTTGGCTACTTTCTCATGAGCAAGTTTGCAACATTGACTCTATGTACCCTTTCAGTCAATAAATCCGGCTGTGGAATACCAGTCCGGTTGCTTATTTGTGTTTTCATAATATTATCCAGCCACATTCCTACTTGCACTTTTTCCTCACTCAGGTCACTGATGCCCTAAGTCTGATTCATTATAACGTCCATCTTTCTCTCATTCATTGGCTGTCTAGTTTACAGTCACAGCTTAGCTTTGCTTCCCAGTCTGGTCACTTAGATGCAAGTCTCTCAGCTTTGCACATACAGATTAAACCTAGAAATTGCACCTACATGCCTTGTACTACCTCCTCTTCTGAAGTACATATTTCAGGGCACACAACATTCCTAGCAGAAGTCTTGCCCTCCTGTATTTGCTCTCCACTTTATTCCCTGTCACTTTTACACTCTGTGGACCTATCAGTGGATGCTATCTGTTATGCTTTTTTGCACCTTGCATTGTCCAACAATGGTGCCTCTTCACATAGGTTCATAGGTGTTTACTAGGCTAACAACCAAACGGACCTTTTTAAGCCTAGCTATGCATCCCAAATTTGTGTCAAGTTCTGGTACCCTTGATAAGTGTAAGCCGGGGTTTGGGAGATGAGACATTTATAGGTTGTCTGTGTCCATTAGAGACATAGGTCCCAAGCCAGGAATGAATTTCCTGATCCCCATCCAGTTGTCCAAGTTGCATTTGAATTGGGTTTGGGAGCAGTTCTGCTTCACATGGATGGTGGAGCTTGTTCCAGAGACGGGGTAGTCTCTGAGATACATATCTGTCTCTCCAGCAGGTCCTATTTACATCACAGGCAATATTTAAGTCTTTAGAATGGGGTAGCACTGGTGCTGTTTGTTTTGTAGATATGCAGAAGGTCCATTAGAATGGGGTCTGACAATGCTTTGTATGCCACGCATGGATCTCCCCTCAAAAGCCTGTAGGAGACAGATTACAGGGATAAGGCCTTGAGGCAGTCTGCATAGGGCATTTTACTTGTGGCCTGTATTTTTTATTAGTTAGGAACCTCTCTGAATGTTCCAATTGTTGGATATGCCTGGTTAGGTATATACCAAAGGGGGCATTGTACTCTATGATAGGTCTGATGAATGCCGACTATGGACTTAGATGCTTTACCTTTGTTTATAAGTTGTGCAACATAGAATGATTTCCTCACTACTGCAGACACGTGATGGTCAAAGACTAGATTATTGGGTTAGCTCTAAGGGGTGTGTTGTCAATATGATAGTTACCAGGGGTGGATGACTTCCTGAAGGATACTATTATGCATTTCTTGGCACTTAAAGTCCATGGCTCTGACACCAGTTGTTTGTCAGCTCTTTATGGAGAAAATTTGTGTCAGTGTGGGATTCAGTGACAGCTCCTAATTTGCTATCATCTGCAAATTTTGTCAGCCAGAGACCATTGACTTTGGCCTTGACTTCAGAGAAGTAAATGCCAGAAAGCACCAGTCCAAGGACCGATCCCTGGGCCACTCCACTTGTGACCAGCCTTATTGTAGAGGTGAACTCCCCAGTTTTAACTTCTTGGGTCCTGTCTGTGAGCCAGCTGGCTATCCACCAGATGACATCTGAGTTTGTATCTAACTCATGAGCTTGTCAACAATGCCCGAGTGGGGTATTGTGTCAAATGCCTTGGCTAGGTCAAGGTAGGCAGTGTGAACCATTTTGCCCTCATCCACTGCTTTGTTGGTGACCACCTCAAAGAAGTCCACCCAGTTGAGTAGGCATGACCAGCCCTTGATGAAACCAAGCTGGAATGGGTCCAGTGTCTCGATCATTATATATATCATTATTTCTCCTTTCCATGGTAATTCATTCCATGACTTTGCATATAAGACTAGTTAGACTTATGGGTCTGTAGTTGACCCATCTTTGTGCAGAGGGATGATTGTTGCTGTTGTCCATTCATGAGGCATGAAGCATGTTTGGAGGCTACGGTTAAATAGCAATCCCAGAGGTCCTGATAGGTCATGTTTCATGCTATTTAAAAGGAATCCTGGGACTTTGTCTGCGCCCATTGATGCAGTGTTCTTGGCCTTAAAGAGAGCATTAAGGACCTGTTCCCTAGTGATAGCATGGGGAGTTGTATTTGATGGTATTTCCTGAGTTAAAGTTGAGGGGGAGAGAGAGGAGTAAAGCTGGAGCTGCATTTGTTGGCCAGTAGGTTTGTTGTATCTAGTTCTGGCTAGTATAGGTGGCTGCATTTACAGTAAGTTCTGCACACAAATGTGTATAGCCTTTGAGGTTGCAGACATAGCTAAAGAATGCCTTGTGGTTGTCCTTGGCCTGGGAGGCCAAATGTACCTTAAATTTGGCTTTGGTAGACTTTTTCTCCTCTGAGTTGTTTGTGTAGTTTGGTGAGAGTGCTTTTATCAGGTGCTGCACCCCCTAATTTTTGTCATGATTTTCCTCCTCCTTCATTACACTAGGGGAGTGTGCAGCACTTTCTCATATTAGTGAGGACCATATCCGGTATGGTTGCACCCCTGGTTGGTGTATTGAGAGTCTGGTCCAGGGAGTTTGTGTTTATAAAATCCAGGAAGCTCTGTGCCTGTACATTTGGTGTCATATAGGATTCCCAGTTAATAGTTGGGTAATTAAAGTTGACCATGAATATGGTATTGGGTTGGATGGTGAGTGTTTCCAATAAGTTTAAATACATGGTATGGGTTTCCTTCGTCATAGCATGGGACCTATAGTTTGCAAAGAAGTATTATTGGATTTTGCCTACAGTGAAGTGCATTGTCCTGTTTGACCAACCTTGAAGTATATTTATTTTTGATGTAATTCAAGACATCTCCACATTTAGTCTCTGTTTGTGTAGTAGCTGGTCTAAATGTGTGGAAGGCATTCTAACCTTGGACTGTTGGTGTGCTCTCTGCAGGTTTAAACCATGTCACAGTGACCGTTAAGACATAGGCATTCTCTAAGGTGAAATGCTGCTCAGTGCTAGCCTCATACCAGCCTGGGAAACACATTCTGAGAGCCCCATGATATCTCTCTCCATATAGTTTAGGGAGGTAGGTCAGTTATACCCACATGGGCTATGAATGAGTCATACTGGTACTTGTGGTCCAGTTCTTGAATGCATGTGTAATGTGGCAGATCTCGTAGCCCATGATAAGCAGCTGACCGTGACTTTCTCCTTACTCAGCCTGGTGAGAGAGACATCAGTGTGTTTAACGATGGAGTCTTCATTGACAAGAATGTTGGATTGTGTGGTGGCCTACCTTATGGGCTTAGAAGTAGACACTACATGAGATGTGGCTATATATGTTGATGCGGGTGGTGTTTTGAAAGACTGCATTCGGGGCTGCTGAGGGTATTTGTTCTGCATACTTCATATAGGAGGTCTTTGTGGTTTGGGAAGGTTACATTTAAATGCCTCAGCATATGTGGGTGTATATGTCTGCTTTGAATTGTGTGTGATGGGTGCAGCATATGTACTGCTGACAGCCTTATTGACATTAGGAGTACTTTTATGTGCGAACTTTGATTCCAGTGATGTTGTGTAAATACATCTTTTACATACTATATCAGATGTTCTTCGTGTTTCACTGTTGCAGTCATTACATTTGGGTTATCTGCTTGCAGTAGCCCTCAGTCGGCCTGATTAACAAAGTCTTGGGTCCTGCATCGGATGCTGTCCCTTCTTCCATGACGTCAGGTTGTCAGGGGTATAAAACATGCAGCTGATGCCATTACATCAGTCTTTCTTGCCGTGCGGTGCCCGAAGCAGAAGCAGTTCGCAAGTGCCAGTCGGCCGACTCCTGAAATTTTAGTTTTCGAGTTTCAGAACCGAAGTCTTCAACTAAAGCTAAGTACCCAATTGGGGAAATTTTTTCTTGCTCCTTACCGATGTCAGTAAAAGTTAATAATTGCATTACTTGTGGAAAGCAAATACCTCACAAAGATTTTCATTCATACTGTATTCCTTGCCTGGACCCTGACCACGACGTACCTTGCTGTCGGTTTTGTGCTTTATTTAATCAGCACACTATCCGTCGTCTGTATATTTTCACCTCTAAATATTTCGGTTCTCGGTTTAATTATCCAGAGATGTCATCAGCTAGCCATCAGACTACCGGGGTTCCGAAAAAACGCAAAGATAAAGACAGAGACAGGCCGCCTAGGTCCAAAGCTGCCGACGACGCTTTTCCTAAGCCAGTCGCCAGTTCTCCGGTACTCAGTGAGGTGCTTTTGCAGCCTCTGTTACCTGCTACTTCTGATTCGCAGGCCTGTACTGAGACCCATTCAGAGACCGGTATGCCGCACGATGCTTCAACTGTGGAACCTGCGGATGTCTCTACCTTGGATGGGTCCGGAGCCACTGTGCAGACACCGGCTTCTGAGGGTGTATTCAGGCCTACGGACTTTCATATTAAACCGACGCCTCCTTCTTCATTTAGGCCTAAATCTCAAACCATGCCTAAGAAACTGACGCTAGGCCACATGCTCAGGCCTTGATAAGAATGGCTGAAGATCTTATAACTTTAATCAGGGGAAGCCAACCTCCCTCTTCTAAGAGACCTAGGACTGAAGTGGTTTATGAATCTTCTGACCAGGATTCTGATTTTTCTGATTCTTCTGATGATCTGGATTTGTCCTTATCTACTTATGATGATTCTGATGCAGAGGACTCTATTCCATCTGCTTCCCCTCAAGAGGATTTTTCTTTTGGTGAAACCTTACATATTCTAAGGGAGCATTTCCACTGGGAAAGCCAGGATTTTTCTGATTCAAAAAAGAGGCTTGGGGATTTAGACATTGTTGATGATGTCTTTTCAGAATCTAGTTTGGCCCCAGATTCTTTGCCTCCTGACAGATATTACAGGGTTCCTTATTTAGACAAGTTTCTTTTTAAAAATCCTATTGTGGATCCACAGACTATTTTGCAGGGACCAAAGGGCAATTAAGGCGTCTACTGCTAAAAATCCTACCCCTTCTGATAGAGACTCCAGGGCGCTGGATAGATGGGGTAAGAAGGTTTACACTTCCGCAACCTTAACCATTAGGGCTTTAAACTGCCAGTTTCATATGTTAAAGTATCAACAACATGTTATTGGGTTGCAGGGACAGAGGGGAACGCTATTTCAAAGCAAACCATTTTAAAATGGATAAGGCCACTGCATTCATTTCTGCTATAAGCACCATGAAAATCCTGTTCCACAGGGCATCAGACCCCATTCAACCAGGGCTGCATCTGCCTCCACATCCTTTCTCAGGGGCGTTCCTACTAGGGACATCCTAGAAGCTGCTTTCACCACCATAACAGGAACAGGCAAGCAAAAACTGAGGGTAATGCTGCTCAATGCTAGAAGTCTAAATTTCAAAATGCAGTCACTCAAGCAACTCCTTAAAATGGAGAACATCGATATCTGTACAGTGACTGAGACCTGGTTCAAGGCTCCAGAGAGCACCCCTGCACTACCAGGCTATAACTCATACCACACTTTTCGGCCATGTAACCTGGACGGAAACACCAAAGGTGGGTGTGTGTCCATATTCATTAAGGATATCCACACCTCCAGGCTAGTTGCTCAGCATAATGCATCCGAGGTTATCCAAGTGCAACTAACTCTTGGCAAAACTGCAATCCAAATTGTAGCTTGCTACAGATCCCCCAACATGCCCCAGGATTCCCACTCCTCTTTTCTTGATGTACTGGAAAATATTAGGGTTCAACCAAACACCCTAATAATGGGCGACTTCAACTACCCCACCATTAACTGGGAAAACTACTCCTGTACCAACTCCTTAGCGCAACGCTTTCTGGAATTCATAAACTCCAATGCCCTAGATCAACTTATCCACACCCCCACCAGGGGCAACAATATCCTAGACCTAATCATTACTAACATGAGTGACCGGTGCTCCACACCTTAAGTCAACTCCTCGTTGGTCCGATCCGGCCATAAGCTAATCACCCTTGATATCCACATCCTACCCCCACTCCCCATTAAGGAAACCACAGTAAAAATTTTCTCCAAAGCCAACTTCATGCTTCTTAAGACAGAAGTAGTGAACTTCATGACACCCATGCAGATGGACAATACAGTTACAACTGCTGAATCCGACACAAATGCACTCTATAAGTACTTGCATGAGTGCATGGATCGTATCCCAAACAGAACCAAGACGCTATCCTCAAAAAAAGGAAGCCAATCTGGTGGTCCCGTGCCAATAAACAAACTGTACAACAGAAGGAAGAAACTGTTGCAAAAGAGAGTAAAATCCCATGAGTGGGGGAGCTCCCTGGTCAGCCTCCGTAAGAAGCTGAGATCCCTTATAAGATCCTCCATAGCTAGCTACGAAAATAAAATAGCCACTAATTCCAAGGACAACCACAAAGCATTCTATAGCTATGTCAAGAATCTCAATGGCAACACCCAGATCTGCTCTGAGTTACAACACAAAGGCACGAAAATTACAGAACCAACTGATATTGCCAACATCCTGGCAGATAGGTTCAGTGCTAACTCCTTCCCACTTCACCCCCTAAAGGGCCCATATCTATACAGGAAGAATGCAGAGTCCCTGTAATCACAACTACGCAGGTGAAAGCTGCACTCTCTAAAGCCAAAAATACAGCATCCATGGGACCGGACAACATCCCAGGCTGCATTTTACACTAACTTCAGAATGAACTGCCTCCCCACTAAAGCACCATGTTCAATAATAGCCTCGCATCAGGCTTTGTGCCCACTGAATGGTGCACAGCAATAGTTATCCCACTCCACAAAGGGGGAGCCACCACTGATCCCGGGAACTATTGACCTATTAGCCTGACGAGCCTGGTCTGCAAAGCCATGGAACGTATCATCATAGAACTCATAAACAAAGACATTGGTAACCTCCAAACTCTGGATCCCACCCAGTTCGGGTTTGTGAAAGGCAGATCATGCGTCCTGAACCTGATCGACTTCTTTGAGGCAGTCACCAAAGCCATAGATGAGGGTAAGGTGGTTCACACAGCCTATCTTGACCTCGCCAAGGCTTTCGACACCATCCCCCATTCTGGAATTATAGCTAAACTCAATAAACTAGGCATAAAACCCTACGCCACAAGATGGGTTGCCAACTGGCTCACTGACAGAACCCACACTGTAAAAGTTGCAGACTCCAAATCTGACCTCAAACCAGTGACAAGTGGAGTACCACAGGGTTCCGTCCTGGGACCGCTCCTGTTTGGTATCTACTTCTCTGAAGTACAAGCTAACACAGAAGGCCTCTGGCTAGTGAAGTTCGCAGATGACTGCAAACTAGGAGCCATAGTAAAGTCCTCAAATGATGTGAACATCCTACAGAAGGGCCTCTCTGAGACAGATGCCTGGTGTCAGAGCCATGGCCTCAAGCTCAATGCCAAAAAGTGCAGTGTCATCCCCTTTGGTAAAAAAATCTGTACCCATGAACTACCACATAGGCAGCAATCTACTTAATGCCGAATGCGTGATGAAAGACCGTGGGACCCAGGTGGACAGTAGTCTCTCCTTTGATAGTCACATCGCCACGGTGGTCAGGAGGTCCTTCTACGTGGCACACCACATCATAAAAGGGTTCTCATCCAGGAAAAGAGAGGTAATTGTTCCCCTCTACTCAACACTCATTAGACCCACTAAAGAGTACAATGCCCCTTTTGGAATGTACCTCACAAGACATCTGCAGCAGCTGGAAAGGCCACAGAAGTACCTCACAAAGAGGATTACTGGACTCATGCCCTACACTGACCACCTCAAAAAACTCCAGCTTTACTCCGTAGCATATCGCCTACTCAGAGGTGATCTCTGCCTAACATATAAAGCTATGTCAAACCCAGAGCTGTTGGACATGCTACACCTAAAGAAATCCCAATCCCTCCGAGCTACATGCTCTAGAGACCTAAACGTTGTCACCACAATAAACAGGACATGCTGGAGGGATAGATTCCTATCCCAGAGACTTCCCATACTCTGGAACAGGCTACCCATCTATGTCAAGCAAAGTTCTTCATTAGCACTCTTCAAGAAAAATCTTGATGAGTGGATGGGAAATAGGAAATACACCCCAGGGATCACTTCTGTGCCTCTGCTCGACAGTGGCACAGGAAAATAACTTTCTTGGGTGGCGTAAGCCAGGGAACCTTGTTGGCTAGGCTTGCGTAGGCCCTTGGGCTGATAGCCTAGTACCTACCTATGAACCTATGCTACCTGGAGTTCTGTACATACTTTCACCAAGCATTATCATTTGCCAATTTTCTCTAAATCCAGAGCTGGCTTTGCCACTGCAGTCTTGCAGGGTCTTATAGCTGGTCCTAATTCTATTTAAATTCCTCCTCCCAAACTTAGCTTTGGGAATCTACCCAAATGTAATGACTGCAACAGTGAAACATGAAGAACATAGTACAGTTGTGTACACTTACCATATATGTAGATGTTCGAGTGTATTCACTGTTGCAGTCCTGTTTACCCTCCCTCCAGCCCCCATTCTTCTTTTGGCTATACCTCTACTCTCTCTTACTATGCTCAAAAAGCTTTTTGGTGTATTTGTTTTTTTGTTGGAGGTATATCCTTGTAATTATAGGTATAATTGCTTCCCATTAGGGGGGCACCTGACATCTGGGGCAAGAAAAACTGATGTAATGGCGTCTGCTGCATGTTTTATACCCCCTGATGACCTGACGTCATGGAAGAATGGACAGCAACCAACGCAGGACCCAAGACTTTGTTAATCAGGCCGAGTGAGGGCTACTGCAAGCAGATAACCCAAATGTAATGACTGCAACAGTGAATACACTACATTTATGGTAAGTGTACACAACTGTACTTTTGAGAATTAAATGGTTGTCAGCAAACACGAGGCAATTTCTGCAATGCCTCAGGATACCCATATCCACCAAGCTGATAGCAGAGATAGTGGAAAAGATCAGATCCATGGAAACAGACCCTTTTTATTGATTAGATAGTTGGAGTGAAAATTTAAAGCAATGCCAGGAGTATCTGGTTTGCAACTCTGGAACAATGCTTGTCCAGCATGCAACTAGGTGTTAGTAAAATTTCAATTGTGCTTTTACAGGAAAAATGCCATTCAAGGTGCCTGTGTTTATACAGGGCACTGCCAAACACTTGAGGGGAAACTAACAAGTAGACACTAAAAAATTAAGGATGAAGGCAGATATTCTGAAGTTAGAAACAAATCAAGCAGTACTTGCTGAAAACAAGAATTAGCTTGTCAAGAATGATGAAAAGAGGGGGGGTCACTTGAATGGCTACTGCTTGGCTATAACTAGTGCTGGTCTCACCACAGCTTCACTCTGCTGGGATATAATACTGCTTTGGTTCATCTGTCATCAGAAGCAAAACATCAGCACCAATCCCAAGATGAAAAGCAGTCCACAGCCTGTTTGAGCCACAATCTTGACCAAGGTGATGCATGGGGCCTGTAGGCTTGTTGTAGCCTTTTCCTGGTAGATGCCTTGAATAGCAACCAGACCAGTCAGGAACATCAAGCACAGATGCTCACTGCCCAACCAGAAACAGTCAGAAATCAATGTACTCTGCTCCTTCTCTCACCATGAACAGAATATAAGCACAAATTCCAAGCTGTCACCTATGAAGCAATTACTAGGCATTCATGTGATCAACAGGCTCCAGGAAATAATGTTGCCGTGTACTCTGTCACCCAGAGAAAATGAGCACAAATCCCAAGATGACTACTGAGAGGCTGAATATGGGCTCTCCAATAATTGGTGGTTTTGCATTAGATGTTGCAGATTTTAAAGGTAAGATGGAAAAGAAACAGATTAATGTCCTAAGCACTGCAGTGCACACTAAGCAATTAGATATGAAAGTGGGGGGGTAAGTTAATCTTTAGCTGTCTGAATGGAGAACAACTAATTTTAAAGAGCAAGATAAATTGAAAGGTAGTGGACTCTCTGTATTTTGGTTCTATGAAATACAGTAGCATAGCCAGTAAATTTAAATAGTTGAAGGAGAGTGATTTCATAAAATGTTAATTTTGTGCTTACTCACAATAGCCAAAGGAAGAGGAGAGGAAAGGAGATGTGTGATCAAATTAACACAAGTGTCAGGCAACTAGAAAGACAGTTGAGTTTAAGAACACAACAGCACCAGGGTGGGAGGGTGGTAAGAACTTAATTTCTGTGTGACTCGCGAGAGACACCGCTGTAGTCTCTTTCCTAGTTTTTAATATGCAAGTAAAAGCAAGATACAAGTAAACGCAGCCTAAAGAAAATAAATCACAATGTACAAAATAGAATGAGGCAGTAAAGTACAATGACATTATTATTTAACAGTGCAATTACCATGTAGTTGCTACTGAAATATGGATCATATAAACTACAGTTACCATTTTCCTGTAGGAAATATGCTACTACAAAGCAAGTAAACCAGACTTTAGTGGTTTTTAGGAAAGTAAATAACTAAATAGTTATTTACCATACTGTACACTGAGGAGGTCATTGCTCAAAGCTCTTTACTAATCTATAATTCACATTTACATTTAGTAGTCCATTTCCATTCAGTTGATTCCTGTAAAGATTGCATAGGCAGTCATTACAAGATTCTTTTAAATAAGATGTCTACATTGTTAGGTTTCTTACCAGATGATGAGGTAGTGATGTTCGTCTAAACAGTCTGTCCCCAGTCTTCATTAATTCATCAAAAACATTTGAGTGCCACTCCACTTATGCCATGCAAAGGACAAGCATCATCAAATAAGAGCTTTTCAGCCTGACTGTGTGGCCTAAATGGATTAAGCTCTTATGTCCCAGACAATTGGGGTTTGATTAGCAGCTCTGGCACTGGAGAAGTTAGGAAGAGGGAGGAGTTAAGGGATGTATACTTCTTACCTCTCATGGGTGATGTGGAGGGTAGCAGGAGGAGAGGGGTGTGAGGCTAATTGATGGCAGTATACTTTGCAGAAGTTAAGGTTGACCAATGCTGACAACCATTGCACACCCCCCTTCAGACCTTCAAAATGTGTGTCCACGAGTAATGTGGGGTTAAGCTGAAAAATCTTGAACCACTGGTAATGGCTGTTTAAATGATGGCCTCTCCCTGTTGGCCCTCAGTCTGGTGCTAAAGAATTAGTAGGCTGATTGACTGGGTTGGGACTGAAGGTCAACAGTCAGTGGGATCAGAGACTGTGTAGAAAATGAATTTGTTTTAAAAAAACACGTTCACTGAAAAGGATGACATGCAATGACTTCACCCATATGCAGGATACAGCATTCACTCTAGCGTTGCCCAAAGCCTAACCCTAGCTGTTAACGTTAAACTTAACACCGAGTAACATCCCATCTCTAACCTCAGATGTTGGGCTTATGTATTCATAATCAAAGTATATACTGTTGAACAAATATAATGAGACTCCCTGTTAGTATGCAGTCTGGAAATTACAGTGATTCATAAAGGTATATTATCGTAATATCAGATCATTAAAACACAGGTGGTCTCTGCAATTCCTGACTCCGAGCATATGCAGTACAATGCAAAGACTTCAGTCTTCATAAGGGTTCCATACATACAAATATTTCAGGCATGGGCGATATTGCCCTTTTAGCCTGCCATTATACCAAAACATTTATTCACATAGCAAGTGACCAGGCTCCTCTTAAAAATGTCTAAACTAGTGCTTGCTTTAATTTAATTTGGCAAGTCTGTTCCATGTATCAGCTGATGTCTCAGAGAACCAATGATTACACTTCTCATTCTTATAGAATCTTCTGGTTGTCTGATTCTCTGCTACTTTTTGGTAACCCCAAACATTTACAGAGGTAGTTGTCCAGATGCCATGCATACCTAAATAAGGTGGTCTCATAAGTCTATATCTATAAGAGGCACTGTACAACTTCAGATATTTTAGTCTTTCATAATTTAAATTTTCACATCCATGGATGCCCTTGGTATATTTCCACTATACTCTTTCCAGTTTACTCATGCTTGTTTTCTTATAAGGTTTCCATATTGTTACTCCATACTCAAGTTTGGGTCTAATGTAACTATCAAACAATGACTTCATCATTTCTGATTTCCTAGACTTTACGGATCTGTTTGTACAACCTATTGTTCTATAACTGTCATTAACCAGTTGATTGAAATTATTAGAAAAAAACGTTAAGCTGGTTCTACTCGTATATCCAGGTCCTTAAATTAATCTACAGTTCCAATCACTGTGTGCTGTATTAAATGTTCACCTGTCTGTCTCTCTCCAAGCTTATCTGCTTAGTTTTTGATGTATTGATTAGCATATCATTCTCTTGTGCAGAACTGGTCAATTTAGTCGAGTTCTTTTGCAGAGATGCTCTATCTGAAACATGTAAGCAGTTTACCCATTTTTAAGTCATCTGCATACACACTGTAGAACACCTCTGATGAAAATGATAGGTCTTTGGGATGCAACCTAAACAAGTATAGTCCTAGGGGATCCCATTTCTTTTACCAAATTCCATTTGCCCGAAACTGACATTGCTGAGACCACTTCTTCAAAAATCCACTACTCCAAGACATCAGTTTGCCGAATGTCATTTCAGCGAAATGTTTACTGTCATGCCTTCTAATGCACCATACCAGTTATAGTTCATGTCAGATATGCAGGTAGGTGTAGAGCTATGTGGGTAATGGACAACAAAGTGTATAGTACTCGTATTTTTTAAATGGCGATCGCACTACAGTATGGATGGAGAAGTCTACCCTTTGTCACTGTAGTGTGATCTCTGAGTTGGTATATGTAATTTGCAGGGAGTGTGTGGGGGAGGGGGTGCAGCCCCCCACATGGGAGGTGCAGGGGGGCATACCCCCCTGCAAAAATCAGAGAATGTGTGTTGCTGTGTGTTTCAGTTTTCAGTAGCTGAGATGTTGGTGTTTTGTAGTTTGGCAAACTGATGTTTCACAATACTAGATTTTCGAAGAAGTCTCGGCAGTGTCAGTTTCGGACAAATGGAATTTTGGTAAAAGACATGGGATCCAGTCCTAGGACAGAACCCTGCTGGACATCATGATTGCGAACTAGAAATTCACTTGTCCAGTTGCTGCATATTTTTCATGTCCTGTTTGTAAAACATCCATTTTATCAAGACTACATCAATGTCTGGAATGCCAAGATGCCAGCACATTGAGTAACAGCTTAATTTCAGTTCTCCCATTATGAAAACAGAATCTCAGAAGAGAGAGACAGTAAACTCATATTTTTCGGTAAACATCAGTAACAGGGTAGTAAGTGCACTGCCTGGATGCCAGCAAAAAAGAAATTAATCACAAAAGGTGAGGAAAAAAAGTGCGACTGGGAAGTATTCTGCAAAAAGCAGTGTAAGCTGCAGCTTTGGTGCAAGACACGATTTCCAGTAACATAGATGAAAAATAAGTAAAATGTACTCAGAACTCATTAAAATAAGTGAAACACTGATGGAGTATATCACCTCAAATAACAAAAGGCGGGAAAAACGAAAGAAGCTTTAAATAGATATTCAGAAGAGGTGATAAAGCTTTAAAAATCAAAGACCGAAATGAAGAAAAGGCTGGTTGAATATGAGACTGCTCATGGAGAGATGTTTCAAAAATAATAGAGGACAGAACACATAGGGAAAATCTGAGATTTTCTGCTGTATAGAGAAGCTGGAAGGAACATGAAAGAACAAATAAGCTACTGGATTGGAACTGGAATTCCACAGGAGTTAATAGAAAGGGCACATTGCGTGTATGCTCCAAACCTGGCCATAAGAAAGAAACCTAGACCTTTAATATTAAAGGTGTAATCCTACCAGCAGAAGGTATTGATTTTGAAAAAAACTGTAGTAGAAGAACAAAGTACTCAAAGTGGGAGACAGTAGAGTGTTTGTGAACAATGATTACTCACTGTACACCAGGCAGACGAGAAGTAAATTTATTCCACTAATCAGGGAATTTTGAGAAGCAGGTGTGAGATTCAAAATGCTGTACCCAGCTATCTTCAGAATATTCATTCCTCGAAGGAAAAAAAGAAGTTATGTACTTACTATAATGTTCCACGTGAGTTGTTCATCTCTCCTTTATTCTTTACTGATGGGTTCAGAGCCAATCCCTCGGCTCCGATACTGCCCGTTGCAAAGCTCGAGGCCAAAACCCTATCCCATGATGCACCTGGAATTACCTCAGATCTTGTTTGCTGCGTATAACAATACCATATGTCATTCTTATACTTCCAAGAGAAAGGAATAGAAGGATTGCGCAACCAGGATGGATCCAGCATCTCGGTCATCTACCAGCCCAGGAAGGGGGTAGGAGGGAGGGACGTAAGAATGAAGGCGAGATGAACAGCTCACATGGAACGTTATGTTATGTACATAACTTCTTTATGTGAAGTTGTTCACTCTCGCAGTTCATTCTTTACTGATGGGTAGCGTCCCAAGCACCATCAGTCTCGGGTGGCTCACGGGAGTATATTTCTCAGGACCGTGGCTCCAAAAGAGTCCCTGTCCCTGGAGGCCTTGTCAACCTTGTAATGTGTGATAAAAGTATGAGGTTTTGACCAAGTGGCTGCTGCACAAATATTATCAATGGGAAGTCTGCCAGAAAAGGCAGATGTAGAAACTGCTCTGGTTGAGTGAGCTTTAATCTTATGCTGCAAAGGCATATTGGCAGCTGAATAGGCAAAGGTGATACAATCAGATAACCATTTAGACAGAGTTGTTTTAGCCACTGGTCTTCCCTTCCTGGAGTCTGAAAATGAAACAAAATGCAGGTCTGCTTTTCTGAAATCTTTTGTTCTATCCAAATAAAATCTGAGCTGTCTGTGAACATCAGGTTTGTGCATATACTCTAAATTGTTAGAATGGTTGGAGAAGACGACTGGAAAATCAATAACTTGGTTGAGATTGGTTTCAGTGCAAACTCTGGGCAAGAATGAGGGATTTGTTCTAAGTGAGACTCTGTCAGCATGGAATATCAAATAGGAAGGCTTGATGGATAAAGCCTGAAGCTCTGACACTCTGTGGGCAGAAGTAATAGCTGCCAGAAAGTTGGTCTTCCAAGACAAACATTTGAGATCACAAGATGAAGCTGGTTCAAAAAGGGGAAGAATTATGGGGGAAAGCATAACATTTAGATTCCATGGAGAATAGGGAAATTTCACAGGTGGTCTAATATGAAAAGTCCCTTTGAGAAAGGCTTTGGATAAACTTTTGAGACATGATATTCAATCCTTCAAATCCAAGATGAAAATTAGAAATAGCAGCCAGTTGAACCCGAACTGTTGCTGCTGCAGCTCCTTTGTTAAAAATCGTCAAGAACTCTAAGATGGAGGCCATAGGGGCTTGGTAAGGATTAATATTATTTTTAGAGGCCCATATAGAACATTTTTTCCATTTGCTAAGATGTAGCTTCCTAGTAGACTATTTATGAGAAGACAAAATGATCTGTTTTGTCTCATTGGGAAGGTTATGGAACCTGGCTATGATGGGAACTGGAGCAGCCAAGCTGAGTTTCAGGGACTGCAGAGAAGGATGAAGATCCCCCGATGGGTGCATCAGAAGGTCTGAAACTACATCCAGAATCCAAGGATCCTCCAAAAGATGAAGTCGAAGGAAGGGGAACCAAATCTGATAAGGCCAATGAGGGGCTATTAGAATGATGGTCCTTCCCAGGGTTTTTGCTTTCTGCAGAACCTTGGGTATCAACGGGATTGGTGGAAATGCATAGAGGAGACCCGGAGGCCAATCATGTACGAGTGCGTCCCTTGGGGATTCTCCCAGAGGGGGAATCAGGGCAAAATAGCATCTGCATTTCATGTTGATGCGACTGGCAAAAGGTCGCAGCAAGGCTGGCCCCACCTGCGGAATATCCTGCCCGCTATTTCTTTCTTGAGGGGACCACTCGTGGGGCAACAAGATTGCCCTGCTCACTTTGTCTGCTTTCACGTTGTATCTCCCTGGGATGTGCATTGCCAACAGAAAGCACTGGGTGGAAATAGCCCACTGCCAAACTCTGAGAGCCTTGCAACAAAGAGGGTAAGACTTGGTTCCTCCTTGTTTGTTTAAATACCAGACCACCGACATGTTGTCTGTCTGAATCACAATTGTACCCAGAGGAAGAGAGTCCTGAAAGTACTGCAACGCTAAAAGTACTGCTCTCATCTCCAGGACATTGATATGCAAATGTGTCTCTTGATCGGTCCATGTGCCTTGGGCAGTCTTTCACTGAAAATACCCCCCCACCCTATCTGGGAAACGTCCGTAGTCACTGTAGCTGCTGGAGGGGGTAGCACAAATGGTCATCCTATCATGTCATGACATGAGGTCAACGGCCACTGAAGGTCCTTCTTGCAAGAATTTGTGATCATTTTAGTGCGAGTCATGGGGAGCTCTTGGTAAGACCATTGAGTGAACAACAGCCATTGTAGAATCTGCATGTGCATACGAGCTAGTGGTATGGATAGAATTGCTGCTGCCATCATGCCTAATAATTTCAGAACTTTTGAAGCTGGTGCTCTGCCTTTGATATCAGAATGCTGACATGTTGACGAAGAAAGACTCTTTCTTTTGGAAGCCTTAGTGTGGTGGTGGTGGTATCCAACTCTGCCCCAATAAATACGATATGCTGCGATGGCGACAAGGCAGATTTTTCTGAGTTGATTGTAATGCCCAGATGATTGCAGAGTGACAGAGTGGACTCCCTGGCCTGAATGAGTTTATGCCTGGTGGTGGCGGTAAGGAGCCAATCATCTTGGTACGTTAACATCTGGAATCCTAGATGCCTCAGGTGAGCTGTGACCACTGTCGTGCATTTGGGAACACTCTGGGGGCTGTAGTGAGACCAAAGGGCAGGGCTCAAAACTGGTAATGATTGGCTCCCAGCTGGAAGCGCAGGTGATCCCTGGATAGTCTGGCCATTTTTATGTGGTGGTACGCATCGTTGAGATCTATTGAGCAGATTCAATTGTCTTTCCCTAAGAAGGGAAGTATAGTCTGAAGCGTGATCATCTGAAACTTCTCTTTCTTTACGTATTTGGTTCTGATGATGTCTAAATTTATCAGATGAAAGTGCTTAACCGAGGGCGTTTATTGTTCCTTAAGATTAACTGTGGTTTGCTTTACCAACTGGCTTGGTTGGAATTATTTTTGCTCTTGTTTCGTAGCCTGGACACCAGTGGATTTATTTTTGTTTCTTTACATATTGCTTCAGTCTGCTGAGGTCCAGTATGGGTCTCCAGTCCCCCGTCTTCTTTGGAACCAAAAAGAATCATGAGTAAGTCCTGGATCCTGTCTGGTCTGCTGGAACTGGTTAGATGACTCTTTTTCTTAGCAAGTTTGGACCACTATTGTTGCCTGTTCCCTATAACTGGGTAGAACTTCAAGGATTTTTGTTATGATTGGAAGGGGTGTGGTGAATGGAATGAAGTATCCTCTGGAAGTGATACTTTGTACCTAGCTGTCATTTGTTATTTTGAGCCAGGTGTCTGGATCCAAAGATAAGTGACCCCCGACTGCCTCCAGAGCAGGACAGTTGGGCCTCCTTTCAGGAGTGCTGGTAGGGCTTCCCAGAGAAGTGATCTCTGTTGCCCTGGTGTTGTGGTCCCCCTCTGCCGCGAGGGCAGCATCTTCCATTATTGCCCCCTCCTCTGCTGATGGAGGGGGGTTCACCACGTGTGTCCTGAAAGACTCCTTGGGCTTTTCGGAACCACATTTTCCTCCCCTTTGACCTTTAGGGTAGGATCAGGTAGGGGTGGAAAAATGGACCCCGATGGCAGACAGTCTTTGCATCCTGTTCACACCTGGTTAAGGTTTCCTTCACTTTAGGCCTGAAAAGGGACGAGCCATCAAAGGGAGTGTTCACGAAGGAAGACTTGAAGGGCTCCGCGAAGGAACACAAGCGCTTTCAGGAATGTCTCCTAAGAGCAACTGCTGTACCCGCTGCCCTACTCATTCCATCAGCTGCATAAGAGATGAGGCGCATGGATGAGTTGACAATAGAACTGAGGGTAGCAAGCTGGGTGGCAACTTTGTCGGAAGCTCCTGCAGCTACTGTACCCTGAAGAGCATCTCCTAACTCCTTAAGGAGATCTCTTTGCAACCTAGTAAAATGGGTTAAATAGTTCAGCGAACGGTGAACAAAAGTCACTGAACTAAGCATGCGCTTCCCATATCTATCCATAATCCTGGAGTCTCTGTTAGGAGGATGGATAGACGAGGAAGTCTCAGACATTTCCTTTTTAGTGGCTGCCACCACCACCATGGCATCAACTGGAACACCTTTTGTTAAAATTGTTTTGTTGGGGGGCAGAAATGAATTTATTAGGCCTCCTAGGGGACAGGCTTCATAGAATCCAAAGACTCTCATGCCCTTCAAGGGACCAGCTGCATCAGCTCATCAAAGGGTGGAGACACCCAAGAGGTGGAGGGCTGAGACCCGAAAGCCTTCGGGACAACTGACTCCTCTTCAGTAGGGCTTTTGAACTGCCAGGCACCCCTCTGCCTAAGGATCTCAAGAATCTCAGCGAAGGAGATATCCTCAGAGGGGGACTGTGGGGACCCTTCTGACTCATCTAAGTCAGTATCTGATGTTAGAGACTCCTGTGGGGAGTCTAGATGTTTCCTCGTACACAATCTCTTCCTGGGAACCTCATCAGTTGGAGCTCCTGGTGAGGTCTCAGAAGAGCAGGGGCCACCCAATGGGGCTTCCTGATCCTCTGGGTCTCTATGCTTGGTCAGGATGTGTGAGCCAGAAGCAGACACAGGCACTTTAGGGGAGAAGGAAGGCAGACCTGAGGTCGAGGATGTCCTAGGAGACATGACTCTCCTCACGGCATTGAAAGCACCTCTGCTCCGATATGAGGGACCCGAAGAAACTGACACCCCCGACACAGGACAGTGGGCTCTGAGCAAAAGGTAGGTGCCGAGCTCATATGAGCCGAGGCCCCGAGAGGCAAAGTCGGAACTGACAAGTCAGTCCGACTATCCTTCCCGGACCTGACCAGAGAGTGTCAGCTCCTAGAGTCCTCGATCGGCACCGAGGACATCAGAGTACACGGAGCCAAAGACACTGGAGCAGGCATCTGCTCTGAGGGTTCCACTAACATCAGGTCTACCTTCTCTGGCTCCGAAGGACCAGCATGGCTCGGATGAGGAATAGTTAGTTGGTGCAAGAGTCTTCGGCTCTGAAACCATTTGGGTCGAAGCCGATAACATTTTTGCTAAGGCTGGTGCCAATAACAGCTTCTGCACCACATGATCCACATCCAGATCCAACAAGCTGATAGATGATTGAGAGGAGTGTACCAAAGGTGGTACCGACTGGAGCAGTGGACTGTTAGGTGCTTAGGACACCGGTTCCAAGACTGGGGACCGGCTCAGAAAGGTAAAGACTGTCTGCTCCGAAGGCAGTGGAGCTGAAGTCAAAGACTTTTTCAATTTCTTTGAGTCTGATGTCTTGGAAGACTTTGAGGACTTGCTGGATCCATCTTGGTTACTCAAGGCTTCCTGAAATGAAGGCTTTGACAAGCCTCTATTGATTAGTTTCCTCTTCCTTTACCTGCAGGACCCTTGAGGAGAAGGAATGACAAATGGAACAAATGTCTTGCAAATGCAGAGCCCCTAGACAGTAAACACAGTTAATGTGTCTGTAACAAACATTTTGTGGCCACACTTTGGGCACTTTTTGAACCCAGACTTTGGGTGCTTGTCTTGGTCAGCCATTGAGAAGAAATGACTGTCACACAAAACAACTTGGCAGTAATTGACTACAAGAAGCCTTAAAATCAGGCTAAATCGCGAGAGAGAGACAGCAGAATGCAGTTCAATATATATATATATATATATATATATATATATATATATATATATATATATATATAAATGTAAAAGCTTTTACTGTCACACAATTGTCTAACAATATAAGCAGACTATGCAAAAAAAAAAAGGAGATAGCTGCTAAGATAACACACTCTAAATATAAACTATGCAAGACAGGCAATTACTGTTCACACAAGAAAAAAACTGTAACAGTAATTATAAATTTAAGCCTTTCCTAAACCACTGAAGACTAATCTACTTAATAGAAAAAACCTCTACACACTAAATAATTTTGATATCAAACGATGTAACAAAAGTCACTTACTTAAGCACACTCTAAACTAGAAAAACTTTTAACTAGGCCTAAAACAAGAGGCCACTAAAAGGCTATATCACACACTATAAATAGCAGAATACACACAATAAAGCTATAAGAGCTTTGTAAACTATCTAAATACAACTACTATCTAAATTTTGACTAAAGAATTAGAGAAAAACAGTATACTGGCCCAAGCTAATTTCAGAACCTCCGATCTATTGCAGCGGCAAACTAGATCTGAGGTAATTCCGGGTGCATCATTGGATAGGGACTTGGCCTCGAGCTATTTGAAGACCTCGAGCTTTGCAATTGGCATATCGGGGCTGTGGGATTGGCTGCGAACCCATCAGTAAAGAATGAATGCCAAGATTGAACAACTTCACATAAATCATTTATTGATGAAGAAAATGCTGAGGTGGAAATACATAAGTTTGTCCAACAAAAAGTGAGCTATGAAACATAAGGAGATTCTGAGTCTTGTTTTTCTGGTAACAAGAACCATAGAGAGACTATGCCAGTGAAATCTTTTGCAAATTGTCAACTGTAAATGCTTGGGAGATGGAAGAAAGCACAAAAGTTGACTAGAAGAACCGAGAGTATGTTGGAAATGAATCAGATACTGGATATGGGAGATGGAAGTAAAAAGAAATAAAACCAGCGACTCAGAAATTGACAAATATGGAATTACAAAGCATAATTTTATTTGTGAAACATGACCGAACAAGAAAACCCGGAAATATTGAACTGTTTTGACTTTGTTAAACTTGTAGGGGACTCTAAAGCGTATGCCCAACTTCATGCCTTTAATGTTTGGAGGAACACTTGGGAAAGAGGAAGGAGAAAGTTAACTCTAAGTAAAACAACATTTTTTCCTAACAATATTATTTTTATAGTGCGTGATGTAATCTGCATGCTATAAAGTAAAGTTCTCTCACTTATTTTCAAATGTAATGGGGATAGTAAAGTAAAGAGGTGCCCTTCTGTTTTTCCCCCTTCTTTTCTCTTTCTCCGTGTTCAGTTTTGAGAAATGTAGGCACTGCAACATAAAAAAGAAAAGTTTATTCAAAAGAGCATGATAGTGAAAAATTGGCATGCTTTTTATCATTCTTGCATTGGGCAATGACTGGATTAGGGCTGTTGGCTTAATCTAGTAAGTTTTAAAAGAAAGCAAATAAACAAAAAAGAACATGGTCTAAAATTATACTTTCCTGTAGTAAATAAATGCTTGTAGTGTCTGTTTCTTATATTTCTATGAAGACAGTCTAATAAAGAGCAATAAAAGCAAAATACTTCATTTCAATGGCTAGGAGATGATGATTTCTGAAAGGAGGGTAAAACTTCAATATTTGAAGATGTACATAGTTTTCGTCTGTTTTAATAGATCTTGGGTGTATTGGTGGCATTTTATTTTGTCTGAGGGCTTTCAATAAAACAAAACATTTTGTAAGATGTGACATAGGGTCAAATGGATATGATAAGAAGCAACTGTATTAAAGATCAACCTGCCAAACATTAGTGTATGCATGTAACACAAAAGCTGAAACTAGATACTTAAACAAGAAAGCTGTTGCACATAAAAAGCGGGAATAATAACTTTTTAACATAATGATACTTTCTATATTATCTTTAAATGTTAATGGTCTCGCAGATCAAAAAAGAAAAAGTAGTGAACCATAAATGTAAAGTGCAAATAGCTCTGCTACAGTAGACACATTTGAGAAGAATAAAACATATGAATTTGATAAAGAAAGGTTTTCAGGATGGTTATTCAGTGGTATACCTGGGACAAAGGAAAAGGGGAGTACTTTTAGTAATTGCAAGAGGAGCTCCAATAGCGGTAGAAGAAGATAACTAAGATTACAGTGGTAGATTTATAGTACTAAGGGGCTACTGGTAAGGGAGGAGGATTATACTGGCATTCCACCTAAAACTTCTATAATGGAGCTTAAGAAAATTCTGTGAGAAATAAGCAACTTTCAGCAGAGAATATTACTTATCGGTGGGGATTGGAATTTGATTTGCAGTGGTGAAGATGTGTCTTGGGGGGGGCAGAAGGGAAAATATAACAAAGGAGGGTAGATTTTTGAAGAAATTCATTAAAGTTTTGATATACATCTGAAAACTATTCCAGATCATGCATAAATAATAAGTAAAATAAAAATGCAGGTTAATGAAATAAAAATGAGACACTGGCACTTTTCCACCTATCTGTTGAAAAGAGAGGAACTTAAGTAATGAGTTATGGAAATTATTTGGCAGTTATTAAAGAAAGAAATTTCTTCTGAAAATATAACTGGAGTGGGATAAAATTGAAGTGAAGTTTAAGAATATTGTGCGGATTAAAGTGAGAGAGAGAGAGATGGTTAATTAGTAGCAAGAATTATTTAGAGGGCTTGTAAACTGCAGAAGAAGCAAAATATCACAGAACAAGAACAGGAGCAGTTGCAGAAAGCTAAACTGAAAATAAGGGATTACCTCGATATTATGCATGAGTTTAGAAAGATTGCTATTAATTTTCTTATAACTTCAGAGCACAAAAGCTTCTAGAACAATGACTCAGGCAATAGAAAGTAGAAAGGGGTGTTGTCAAGCTCTGTAACAGGCAAGGGTCCGTAGTATTTTAGCGAATGCAATAAATTGCGAATGCCATTTAGTCGAACGTCATTACACAAAATAGCAAAATACTGAAAGCACAGAACAGCGATTTTTTTTTTCCCAAGGGAAAAAAAATCACTGGGCCGTTTTCGGAACTTTGCCATTTCCTCCACTGTGGTGCGATCTCAGAGTTGGTATATTTAAGTAGGGGGGTGCGTGGGGGTGAAGGCCCCCCACTTTATGTAGTGTTTCGATTTTTTTTTCTTTCTTTCTTACAGATCAGCATTTTTTTCCCTGGGGAAAAAAAAAATCACTGCTCCGTGTGTTCGACATTTTAGGTTTTTGGGGATTGTGGGTCGATTTATATAGTGTTCGCAATTCAGTGCACTTATATAATACAGACCCACAAGGAAGATCATGTAGAAGTACTAGAAATATTTGAGACATTTTATGAAAGTCTGAATAAAGCAGAGAAATGTGGAAATCAAGAAAATGTACAAATGGAAATATTTTTTGAAGAATTAATTATGTCAAGGTTAGAGGTAGATCAATTACTAACACGATAGGAGGAGATGAGATTATAACTAATCTACAGGAAAGTCCCCAGGAATAGATGTTATTCCTGTGAAAATTTGGAAGCTAGGAGAGAAGAAAACTGATAAAGATCTTGAAGGTTTTGTTTAACAGTATTTTTAAGAGGTGGAGGAACACCAACATCCTGGAACAAAGTGGTGGTGGCTTTAATGCCTAAAGAGGGTAAAGACCCATCATATCCAACTTCATACAGGCCCATCACAATCCTAAACCATGATTATAAAGTGTTTGTCTATAATGGCTAAAAGAATGGCAAAGGTGATGCCAAAATTGATAGATATGGATCAGAGGTGAAAATTAAAGAGAATGGGTTCCACTCTGATAATTTCTGTTTGAGCAGAGCATCCAGGCAGAGGTGTCCTCTTTCTAATTTATTTGCATTATATTTAGATCACTGGCAAAGAAAATAAGGGACTCAGAAATTCCAGGATATAACTGGTATGGTAGCAAGAAAAGCTAGCTCTATTTGCAGATATTATTTTATACCTGATAAAACCAAAAAAGGACATTTCAGTGTTGTGAAACATTTTGAGGCAGTTTCATATCTTTTCACGATACAAAATTATTGAAGCTAAAACAAAGGCAATTGCTGTAAATTATGTACCCACACACAAATTGGTTCAGCAGTATTCATATTTATAGGGACATGATAAAATGAAGTACTTGGGAGTATGGATTATAAAGGATTCTGGCATGTCAGCTAAGGATATCTAGGAAGAGACTAAAGAAAAAAAATAC
>NC_056748.1:1110452366-1110509866 GCF_019279795.1 Protopterus annectens
TGATATATTTAAGTAGCAGGGTGTATGGTGCCCCCCCCCTTCCCGCTTATACTTGGAAAAGAGTAATATGGTTCGTCTTTTATTTGTTTCTGTATGTACTTGTGCTGGAATATAGTAAGTTTTGGTATCCTGTGTGTTTTCAGTATTTTGAACTTTTGAGATTTTTGTCCCAGCATTTTGATATATATATATATATATATATATATATATATATGTGTGTGTATGTTGGGGGTATATTGTTGTTCTGAGAGAACATGTATAACTGATGTTTTTAATGATGAAAAAATACATTCACCCATGCAAAAAGATATCAACATGTGCTCAACAGAGGCCTAGACGGAGCTAAATGTAGAGTCATAGAGAGAACAGATATTTCGCACAAACAATTATTAAAATTATATAAAGAACAGAGGCCTAGACAGAGCTAAATGTAGAGTCATAGAGAGAACAGATGTTTTGCACAAACAATTATTAAAATTATATAAAGAACAGAGGCCTAGACAGAGCTAAATGTAGAGTCATAGACAGAACAGATATTTTGCACAAACAATTATTAAAATTATATAAAGAACAGAGGCCTAGACAGAGCTAAATGTAGAATCATAGAGAGAACACATTTCCTGATTGCAGTGCTAGCCTTTTAACTTCTTCAGTCATGCCAAACTTTTGCGGGGTCTTCTCTTGTACAATGCATCCATCTGTTGGCTGGCGTCCCAGTCTCCTGTTGTCTTTTTCCATCTTCTTTCAAATCTGCTTTACAGATTGCCTACTAGTTTCCCTCGTATGTGATCGGACCATTGTAATGCATCCAAGAGCACTGATTGTACTACTGTTTCATGATTCTTGTTTCTCACCTTGTTTGGCACTCTTTCACACACTAGCCTCAACACCCTTTGCCAATAAGCTGCAATATGTTTGATTCCTGCTTTGATCTCCTCAATATGATTTTCTTTGTCTTCACCCACACCTGTCAAATACTTGAAGATATTAATCTGTTCGACTAACCTGCTTTAGTGATGACTGTCTTATCTGTAGCCAGTTACAGTACATTCAATGTGCCTTCTATTCCCTTACCTGTTGTTAAAGTCCCTGTTGAGAGTCAACCCGTAAGGCCACATCATTTGCATACAGCATCTTTTTTGACTTACCCCTTTCAACCTGTTTGCTAGTGTCGTCCATCAACAGTGTGGATAGTAGTGGGATTAGAGCTGATCCCTGACAAACACTCCCACTGGGGACCCCTCTTTGAGTTCCCATACTGTTTGTTGGTTTGTCATTTCATCCTTGTACATAGATTCTGCTAACTCTACCACTGTCTCTGGGAATTCAAACCTTCACAGAACTACCCAAATTAACTTTTTTGGAACCTCATCATATGCTTTCTTCATATGTAGGAATGCTCATTTGGACTATTTCCTCATTGCCAGCTGAAGTACATCCCCTACTTAAGTTAGTGTTGTCAGTTTACTGCTGAAATATGAATCAAAACTAACTAACGATCCAGTGCATTTCCACTCACAGTTTAGTATATTTTTAGGCATTGATCTGTCAGTTATAATGAAGAATGTCTAATACATTATTAGACATTCAGTGGGAATTAAGTAACATGCTACTTCTATGTTAAAAGTTTCTTTTTTGCAGGATTTGACTTTGTGTTTGCATTAAGCATTTTGATGAGTGTGCTGGGGTTATGAGTGGAAGGGCAGAGAAACTGACATTTTGATTCACTTTTTTCATCTCTGTTGTAAATTACATTGTTGCACGTTTTGGTTCATATACTGGTGAACTTTGTTGTACTGGACAATACAGGAATATATGACTGCCACTTTCACAAAAGCAGGATAGTAACACATTTACCATTCATTTGTTATACTGTCACGTGCATTTTAGTAGCTGATTTTCGGTAATATTCTATGCCTTCATCTAATAAACTCAGCAGTAATATTTTATGCATTCCACGAATAAAGTGGGCTGTAATATTTTCTGCTTTCAGCTAATAATGTGGACTGTAATCTACTCATTCAGCTAGTATTGTGAGCAGAACAAGGCATAGCCTCAGAATTATAAGTTATGTTTTGGCTCATTCAGTTAGACAGTTCTGAAATGCCAAAAATTAAATATGTTGACAAGATTATTAGAGACTCTTCCCTTCGTCATCAGGTTCGATGGAACTTGGCAGCCATTGTATAAAGTGTGTTGTAATTAGTAAAGGAGTTAGGCGATTATGCATGCTTTGCTACTGCCGAGCCTTTTAAGTGATTATAAGCCTTATAATAGTTAACTCCTCTGAAGGAACTGTGTCAAATCAAGGTGAATGGGTTGAGAAAATACAATATAAAGCTCTCTCTCACACAGTCCAGGAGAATTTAGTTTAGTTTAGGTATTATTATAGTTGCTTTATAATTTAGCCGTTTTTTCAGTTCACAGTAATAAAATTTAGTGCGTGGATTACGCTTCAAAATCATCCATTCGCGCACACACACTTGCAGACTGAGATGTATGCACATACACCTGTTACATCCTACAGTAGTGCAAGACCTGACTATAACAGGACTGTTGCAGTTGGGTATAAGGGGAAGGGATGTACCTTCTGACCTTGAATATCTTTCTCCTATGTCCACTGCTGCTTACAGACATTAGTCTATAAGTAACTTATTTAAATTAGGGCAGTATTTAAAAACAATCCTGACTTTTACCTTACTTGCTGTCTGTGTGACAGCATTCGCTAAGTGCTTTACTGGCTTTCAAAACCAGTAAAACACTGTTTTTTTTTCTTCTTTTGTATCTGATAGTACATGGGGTGGATAGGAGGCTATGCACTACAAGGAGTTATTATCAAGGGGAATTTCTTGTCATCCATGTCTCAACACATGATAATGCGGTTATGATCAGAGACCCAATCATAACCCTCTTGTTACATCAGCTTGTCTTTATATCATACTAGCATCCTGTAATAATTATATCTAAACTATTAGAAGTGGGGGCAGTTACTCTGACTAACATTACTGTCGACTAACAGCACACACTTAAGATTGCTATGATTTAATTTTTAGGCAAAGTTCAAATGACAAATTCACCACTGTAACCGGTACAAGCAAGCAAAATCTGAGGGTAATGCTACTTAATGCTAGAAGTCTAAACCTCAAACTGCACTCACTCGAGGCACTCCTTAAAATGGAGAACATCGACATCTGTGCAATGACAGAGACATGGTTCAAGGCTCCAGAGAGCACCCATGCATTACCAGGCTATAATTCATACCACACCTTTCGGCCACCTAACCTGGACTGAAGCACTAAAGGTGGAGGCGTGTCCATATTCATTAAGGATATCCACACCTCCAGGCTAGTAGCTCAGCAGAATGCATCCGAGATTATCCAAGGGCAACTAATTCTGGGCAAGACCACAGTCCAAATTGTAGCTTGCTACAGATCCCCCACCATGCCCCAGGATTCCCACTCCTCATTTCTTGATGCACTGGAAAATATTAGGGTACAACCTAACACCCTAATAATGGGCGATTTCAAACTACTCCACCATTAACTGGGAAAACTACTCATGTACCAATTCTTGTGCTCAACATTTTCTGGAATTCATAAATTCCAACGCCTTGGATCAACTTATCCACACCCCCACCAGGGGTAGCAGTATCCTAGACCTGGTCATTACCAACATGGGCAACCGGTGTTTTACACCAGAAGTCAGTTCCTCATTGGTCAGATCCGACCACAAGCTAATCACCCTAGACAGCCACATTCCACCCCCATTAGGGAAACCACTGTAAAAAATTTCTCCAAAGCCAACTTCATGCTTAAGACAGAAGTGACAAATGTCACGGCACCCATGCTGACAGACAGTAGAGGTGCGATTGCTGAATCCTACACAAATGCACTTCATAAGCACTTACATGAGTGCATGGATCGTGCAATCCCTAACAGAACCAAGATGCTATCCTCAAAAAAAAGAAGCCAATCTGGTGGTCCCCTGCCATAAGCAAACTCTACAACAGAAGAAAGAAACTGTTGCAAAAAAAGAGTACAATCCCATGATTGGAGGAATTCCTTAGTCAGCCTCAGTAAGAAGCTGAGATCCCTCATAAAATCCTCCATACCTAGTTACAAAAACAAAATTGCCACTGATTCATAGGTTCATAGGTAGATACTAGGCTATTGGCCCAAGGGCCTACATAAGCCCTAGCCAACAAGATCCCTGGCTTATGCCACCCAAGAAAGTTATTTTCCTGTGCCACTGTCGAGCAGACACACAGAAGTGAGCCCCGGGGTGTATTTCCTATTTCCCATCCACTCATTAAGATTTTTCTTGAAGAGTGCTAATGAAGAACATTGCTTGACATAGATGGGTAGCCTTTTCCAGAGTATGGGAAGTCTCTGGGACAGGAATCTATCCCTCCAGCATGTCCTGTTTATTGTGGTGACAAGGTTTAGGTCCCTAGAGCATGTAGCTTGGAGGGATTGGGATTTCTTTAGGTGTAGCATGTCCAACAGCTCTGGGTTTGACATAGCTTTATATGTTAGGCAGAGATCACCTCGGAGTAGGTGATATGCTACGGAGTAAAGCTGGAGTTTTTTGAGGTGTTCAGTGTAGGGCATTTGTTTGAGGCCAGTAATCCTCTTTGTGAGGTACTTCGGTAATTCTAAAGACAACCACAAAGCATTCTATAGCTAAGTCAAGAATCTCAATGGCAACACTCAGATCTGCTCTGAGTTACAGAGCAATGGCACTAAATACACAGAATCATCTGATATTGCCAACATCCTGGCAGACAGGTGCAGTGCTGACTTTACCCCTCTCTCACCCCCTAAAGGACCCATCTCTATACCGGAAGAATGCAAAGTTCCTGTAATCACGGCTGCACAAGTAAAAAAACACTCTCCAAAGCCAAAAACACAGCATCCAGAGGACCTGAGAACACCCCAGGCTGCGTACTACACAAACTACAGAATGAACTGGCACCCCACCTAAGTACCATGTTCAATCACAGCCTCACCTCAAGCTTTAAGGCCACTGAATGGTGCACAGCAATGGTTATCCCACTCCACAAAGGGGGAGCCACCATGGACCCTGGGAACTACCGCCCCATCAGCCTGATGAGCCCGGTCTGCAAGGCTGTGGAATGTATCATCATGGAACTTATAAACTAATGACATTAGTAATCTCCAAACTCTGGACCCTACCCAGTTCGGGTTTGTGAAAGGCAGATCATGTCTCCTAAACCTGATAGACTTCTTTGAAGTGGTCACCAAAGCCGTAGATGAGGGTAAGGTGGTTCACACAGCCTATTTAGATCTCGCCAAGGCTTTCGACACCATCCCCCACTCTGGAACTATAGATAAACTCACTAAGCTAGGTATAAATCCCTATGTCACAAGATGGGTTGCCAACTGGCTCACCGACAGAACCCACACTGTGAAAGTAGCAGATTCTAAATCCAACTTCAGACCAGTGACAAGTGGAGTACCACAGGGTTCAGTCCTGGGTCCTCTCTTGTTTGGTATCTACTTCTCTGAAGTACAGGCTAACACAGAAGGTCTTTGGCTAACCAAGTTTGCAGATGACTGCTAGAAGCCATAATCAAAACTCCTAACAATGTGGACATCCTACAAAAGGGCCTCACTGAGACAGATGCCTGGTGTCAAAGCCATGGCCTCAAGCTCAATGCCAAAAAATGCACTGTCATCCCTTTTGGTAAAAACTCTGTACCCATGAACTACCACATAGGCGATAGTCTACTTAGCACCGAAAGTGTGATAAGAGACCTTGGGATACAGGTGGACAGTAGTCTCTCCTTTGATAATCACATTGCCACAGTAGTCAGGAAATCCTTCTGTGTGGTAACCTCATCACAAAAGGTTTCTCATCCTGGAAAAAAGAGGTCATTGTTCCCCTCTACTCATCACTCGTTAGACCCATTATAGAGTACAGTACCCCTTTTGGTATGTACCTCACAAGACACCTCCAACAACTGGAAAGGCCACAGAAATACCTCACAAAGAGGATTACTGGCCTCAAACAGATGCCCTATGCAGATCGTCTCAAAAAACTCCAGCTTTACTCGCATATCACCTACTCAGAGGTGATCTCGGCCTAACATACAAAGCTATGTCAAACCCAGAGCTGTTGGACGTGCCCCACTTAAAGAAATCCTAATCCCTCCGAGCTACATGCTCTAGGGACCTAAACATTGTCACCACAATAAACAGAACATGCTGGAGGGATAGATTCCTGTCCCAGAGACTTCCCATACTCTGGAACAAACTACCTATCTATATCAAACAAAGCTCTTCATTAGCACTCTTCAAGAAAAATCTTGATGATTGGATGGGAGATGGGAAATTCACCCCGAGGATCACTTCTGTGGCTCTGCTTGACAGGGCCACAGGAAAGCCAGGGTACTGTTTGACTAGGCTTATATAGGCCCTACGGCCAATAGCCTAGTACCTACCTATGAACCTAATAAGCCTTTGACTCAATTTTCTGGGAGTATTTCTTTGAAATTACCCATGCTTATGACTCCAAAGAGACTTGCCATGCATGGTTGATGACATTGCATGAGAAATATATGCCAAGGTTGATGGTCCCTGCCAGTTAGACTCCCCTAAGATTAGAAAAGATTTGGAACTAGATATTGGTGCTATCTTTGCTCTGTCTGTTTACAAATCCTCAGTTACAGGGAGTTGAACACCCAGTGTTGCCTGGAGTCAACTTGCAAAAGGCATGTAAAATTGCAAATACAAGTTAACTCTACTGTATGTCTTCATTCTTATTTGATAACTGAGCTAGCAGTCCCTGTTACATTACTTGTTAGCAACACGTGCATTGTCTCCTTAGTTGTGTGTAAAAGCAATTACATCAGTTCAGGCTAAGGAAACATCCACGACTGCCTCTGCTTTAATAGTTTATCTATTGTTAACTAATTTAATTCGAGTTAGGAATGAGTCTGCATGCCCCCAACTAATAACAAAGCATTTTCTGTCTGTAATTAGCAATGTACATGATTTTAAATGGGTTTCTTTACCATTACTTATGGTGAAATTATCCTGCATAGACTGCTTGTTACCCGCTATTTTTTTTTTTTATCTCTGCCCACTTTGCTCCTCTCCCGCCCCCATTTCTCCAGCCATTCCCCAGACCCTTACATTTATTCCCTGTTAACTCCTCCTACAATTTAGTATATATTATCCCCCTTAGAGACATGTACATTAAAAACTATTTCCCTGTTTCTATCCTGTGTCAGTTCCTGTTGCAGCCCATTCCACAGACTTAAAAACTTTTTTTACAGACATTCTCAGCCCACTTTTTTCCATGCACACTCATGCTTGTCAAAACCTTTATCCATCCATTCACACAAACACACTTGGAGATTGCGATATATGTTTGTATGCATTTATCGACTATGTATACTCACACACTTGGACGTGCACAAATGTATACTAATACCACAAAAGCACTTTGTTAGATACTTCTATTACTACTTATAGGTACTACTTTGGACTGCTGTCCTTCTCATCAATGCGCATTTTTGGTCTTCTCCCTCGTCCTTACACTACTCACTTCAATACCCCCTGCCAACAAAGTCATGCCATACAGCTTTCTGCACACAATCTAACCACTCTTCACGACCTTAACTATCCATATACTTCCCTAAAAACATCTCTCTAACCTTTACCACACCTCTTTCTCTCCATTTCTCATAACACTCCTTTCATTAATGTACCACATGGCCATCATCTTAACAAAGTTTCACCTTTTTCTACCCACCATCTCAACTCACAACGACAGTAAGTCAATTGCTACTCCTTTGTACACACACAACACTAGCTCACTTCACTAACTGCCATGATATTCCCGCATCGTATGCCAGCTCCATCACAAACCCTCTTTTTCTTCCCATCTCTCCTTCTCTGTACCAGTGTACATGCTCAGATCTGTTCTCTTATAGATATATTAAAGTTGGTTTACTATTAGATTTCTGAAACTGCTTTGGTCAACCAGCATGTGGTTGAAAGGCAGTTTTCAAGTTGGCAGAATGCTGAACCAGAAAACATCGACTACACTACAGCGAATGTGTAGTGAAGTTCGATTTTCTGAGTTCGGCATTGTGTATGGAGATTGCAGTTCAGTGAGGAACAGGGAATTAACCCATTTCTTCACTGTAGTGCAATCTTGGAGTTGGTATATATAATTTGCAGGGGGTTTGGGGGGTGAAGGGGTGCTTGCCCCCTCCAAAATAGTAAAATACATATACCATTGACTGTGGAAAGTCATGGTATGGTAAGCTGCATAGCACAGGTGAGTGACGTCACCTCCTGCTACGTCTAATACATTGAACTCCAGGAGTCAATGTATTCCATTTCAAGTTTACTGCCTATTCAGTGGTACGGATTCATCTTTCCAGGATGACTAAAGTAGTTTTGGGAATGTAATAGTAAACCATTAAAGTTAACAATAGAACTTTACCAGCAATATTGAAAGTCATATACACACATGGCTCCATACCTCTACTCACCCTACCTGCATACTGAAACTTAGTGGCAATATTCACCCTAACCCTGGGCCCACAATTCAATGACCCAGCATGGAAAACCCATTACATTCCAATGCTCCTAACACAATGATCCTCTCAGGTAATCAAACTAACTTTATTCTTTTCAATGTTAACCTCAGAAGCATCTGCAACAAAATTCATGATATCCATGCATGTCTAGATTTTTACTCCCCAGACATTCTAATCATCACTGAAACCTGGCTAAAGCAATAAATAACTGACAAAGTTATTTCCCTAGGTTGTAACATACTCAGAATAGACAGAAATCTGAAGCAGGTGGTATTGCTGTTATTTATGAAAACAAATTAGAAATAACTTCAACCCATCTAAATATCCCAAAATTTAATAATGCTGAACGTCTGAATGCATACCTCACAATCAACCAAAAGAAATCTATATGTATCTCAACAATATACGTCCCACCAGGTGAATATATCCTACACTTGGATATCTGACAATATCCCCCAGAAAACAGTCCTCTTGGTTGACCTTAATGTTGTTTGTCTTTCGGCTTTTTCCCGGTAAGAGGTCGCCACAGCAGAACTCCGGTCCGCTAATGATTGGCAGTAGATTTTTACGAAACGCCGAGGTGCCAGCTCGACGCCCAACCTTCAATGAAGGCACGCTCATTTACACACGCATGTCTTTCGAATGCTACCCAACCGCGGGGAGGACATGCAGACTCCACACAGAAGGCACTCCCAAGCCGAGAATCGAACAGGAGAACCTCTTGCTGTGAGGTAACAACGCTATCACTGTATCACCGCGGCATCTTGGATGATCTTAATATAGACTGTTAATCTGCAAGCAGTAGCAACCCCAAGGACTCTGTTCAAAAATTAAATATAGAAAATCATGAAAAATGCACACAATTTTTTTTTGAAGCAACTCAACCTCCCCTACACTCCCAATGTGGGGTGCAGGCCCTCCCTCCTACCCACCTTACCCCCCTGAAGTTGTATATACTAACTCCATGGCTGCACTGCAGTACATTGCAGAGAAACTTACTGCAACATTAAATTCTCACTTAAGCCACTCGACTACCAGTTCAGTGAACACCCGTACGTAAGCTGCAGTTCCACCAACTTTAAACACAGTTGATTAAACGATTGACAACATTGTATGCCTTCTTTCAGGAAAAGAAGGAAAATAATTTTCTAATGCCTGTCTCCACTTTTAATGCCAAACTCAATGACCCTTCTTCCAGAAGAATCTATAGACTTTAACTTTGAGTAGTACAGGATTGTCACTCTTAGATGCTCAGCTAACATATGTTACACAGGTGAAGGTCAAGACTTAAGAAAGTCCTGTCCCCCATGCCAGTTTGGTTGCTGGGTAGAGGCAGAGTTCCACTTATCCTTGTTCTTGGATTAGGGTAAGTTTTTTTTCACAGAAGAACAATGTTACTCAAGGAAGACTGTGGCAGCGGTGCATAGTTTGATGTTTGCATTGTGTGAGGACTTTACAGAAATCCTTTATGAAGGTAAGTTTCCTTAGGACTATATTATGTTACCAGTTGCTTTCTGCAGAACTGAGCAGTGGTAAGTCACTTCCATGCAGCTCAGCACAGACACATCTGTCATTTACTAAAAAAAAATGCAATAAACCAAAACATCTGGAACCCTTCTGCTATATTCTGTGAAAGATAGCATATGCTTACCTCATCAGCTCACACCGTAAGCACACTTTCTCATTTTCTTTCATGTTCATATGCTTTTGTAGTTTTTAAGACTTTGTAGACCATGAGCCAAACAATGTGTCACGCTGCTTCCCACTTCTTTCCTGGTCTTCTATAATGCTGTCTCCTTTATGGATAATACTTGAGCCATTAAGCTTTGTTGAGCGAACACTACATTGTGTTAGAAATAAGATTTTGTTAGAAGTAAGCGATGTAATGTACCTTGTGTTATGTGGAGAAACAAGATGTCGAAGACAGGAGATATTCATGGTAGTTAAGGGAGTACGTCAGCCTAATTCAAGTGTAAAGCTTTGTGCATCATTTCCTCTGTTTTATTAATGTCTTCTTGATATAGCATTGCATACCAATAGTGTGACTGAGGTTATGCAAAGAAGTGATGGTTATGTAAGGTGTGCTTTGAATGTCAGTAACACTAGCAGTAATCTTGTATGCATAAACTTTGTGCCCGTACTTGGAATTTTATCAGTTAAATCTTAAGTCATTTCATCTTAATGGCAACCTTTCAAAAATACACTAAAGCCAAAATACACTTTTATTCTAGATTATATCATTATGTAAAGGCCTAAATATGTTCTATAAGATAACTGTTATTGGGGCAGGAGTACTTAGTCTTCTTCATTTATATTCTAACTCTAAGTCTTTGTATCTAATAGGAGAAGCTCTCTAATGTGGCATTTCAGTTAGGGGCTGCAATGTGTAATAAGAAGGCTTTGAAGATGTGAGAGACGGGTACCTGAGAAGATGTGAGAGACGGGTACCTGAGAAGATGTGAGAGACGGGCACCTGAGAAGATGTGAGAGACGGGCACCTGAGAAGATGTGAGAGACGGGTACCTGAGAAGATGTGAGAGACGGGTACCTAATCTTGTACTGCTTTATTCCATGTTTGCGTTATATGATGTGTACAATTTATTTTGGGTATTCACCAACATGGGCTCTGGAACCTGCTGTTTATTTGGAAAAAGGGGATGACATTTATGGACTAGGAAATTAAGGTTTCATTCACTCTTGCACCCCCCCCCCCAAGGCATCTACATTGTGTTATAAAAGTAGAAAGTTTCAGAGAGCTAAAATAATCGTTCTCCATTTTTGTGCCTGTGTGTGTGTTCCGGCAAATTCTCACAAATATAACTTTCCTTATTTTCAAAGTCTCTTCTACCCCCTCCCCATCACCTTTTCACCATAATGCCATAACCATTTCAACCTACCTTTAAATAACAACAGATAGACTTTTCAGTATATTGTGCTCATTCTTGTCTTGTGCTTCCCATGATGCAATACTTGGAATTTTTATGAGTTAAATCTTAAGTCATTTCAGCTTAATGGCTACTTAACTTTTCAAAAAAGCAAATTTTCCCACTTTTTTCAGCATTATATTCTTCATAAAAACTAATATTTCATCTTCTCATTATAGGTTATGTTCAAAAATGTTTGCTCTTTTATTAACAGTGATGTCCTTCATTCTGATGTTAACTGTATAATAATCTGACTGCCCAGTATTCATGCTGTGATATTTGCTTCTGAATTTTAACTTGTGAATCTCCAACTTGCTGCAGTGAATGTACCCCTTACTGAAGTTCAGCTTCATAATGTGTGTATACCTCATTATTATTTTTGTATATCAATGTAATACTTGATTTTCATTGCATATATTAATTCCTCTCTCTCTAATATTGATCTTCCAAGGAGGTTCTATCCAGGCCTCCAATGAAAAAGGGTAGTTCTATCCCATCTGACTTTATCGCTAAATAAATGTCAATAAATTCATTAATTAATAAATCACAGTCTGGAATGCTTGCAGTTTTCGTACCTCTCAAATGTTCTATGGTATGTAGCTTCCAAGGCATTAGCTGATTGGTTAAATCAAGTGCCAGAGGGCCTCTGACTATTGGTGATATTGGTGGAGTGGACTGACCCAACAGTCTGGGCATTTCAGACATTCTTTGGAGATATTGGATAAAGCAGCAAACCCTGACAATCTGTTAGAGTGTTCTGCAGCAGATTTAACTGTCTTCTGCATGGAAATTTTTGGAGGAGAAAGTACACTTTGAAAAGTGAAAACTGCTGGAGAAAAAAAAAAATCTTAAAGCAGTTAATTTGCATGACAGCCAGATATTTGATAATGAATTTTAACCCTCTCTAACAAACGATGCCACTATTAGGGGGGGAAATCATCCTTATAAGATCTAGTAAACTCAGATTTATTTATATTAATGGGTTTGCTGCTCTTATGCAGTGTGGTATCAGTTAATGTGGAAATGCCATTTTGGAAAAATAAAAATCACTCAAATGACAATCCTACTATAATTTTGCAAATGATTGACCTAGACCCTCTCTTTTCTCATTTCCGAAGTTTCATTGGACATCTAATCACTGAAGAGAGTCCTGGACCTTGCTAGAGAAATTCCGGATGGAAAGTATATGCGTTTACTATATGTCCTGTTAACATTTTGTTTGTAACTTTGAGACATGGGGGAGCACATGAAGAGCAATTTGCTAGAAAACAGATCAGAGTAAAACTTGTCATATATTCTCTCTGTAGATCTGACTACAGTACCTTTCTATTGTTTTCTCTGTCACCTGTACTGAAAGCTTTATATGTGGATGAATTGCGTTTACGTACTGATTTGATATTGTACCTTCTGTCCACCTTGATTGAGGTAGTCCACCATTGTGGTGGACCTAAGCCAAGCGACTTTTTCCACTTCAGAGCTCATTCCAGCACTCGGGCTTCTCGCATAATGCACCGGTGTCTTCACAGTTCCCCATACCTCAGTTGCTGCCATCGTCTATAAATGTGATGCCCCCGTGGTTACCTGTATCTCAGGTGGGTGGATCCTTTTGATTCTTTTCACCAATTTTTTGGGATATGTTTTGCCAAATGTTTTTTCTTCTATTTTATAACTTTGTAGTAGTTATAGCAAAAAAAACTTTGTAGTTATTATAGCAAAAAAAAAAAAAAAAAAAACACTGTTGATATCTCCTCACTACCTGTTAGGCTAAGGCCTAACCCTTCCTTTAGATTGTGTTTTAAATACACATACATTCAGTTTTTCATTGGTGCGTTACTGTATTTCTGTACTCTGTGTCTAAGACCAGTACCTGTTTTTGTGTTCTACAGTTAGTATGTTGGATTACTGTTCCACTGTTTATACTTCATACTTAAGGACAAGGCTTGGGGTTTCAAGAAGTGTGTAAAGTATGGACCAGGATTCACCCCCAAGACACACATGATCTGTATATGTGCCAAGGTCCAAAGCACCTCCATATTTATGTGAAATTTACAAGTTCTTTGGGTCTTGCTGATTGCTTGATCAGTGAAATAAGCACATTCTTAAGGATCATCTTCTCTCAGAGTCTGACAACTTCAGGAAAAATATACTTTTGGCAGACAACAAATTGTGAGTTTCTGGATGACAGATGTCAATTTTCCTTCAGAAGAGGCAGGAATTTGGGCTAATTCATAAATCATTACAAACATGGTTGGAGAAGTAAAGGTGACCCTATACAAACCACTTTGGCGGGGGACAACTCCACGGTTGTTTTCCCTGTGGCCATTGCACTCACTGCAGAAGAGTGATGACATGCCAGTTCAACAGCAAAAGTACTGGGCAAGTATTTGACATTTTCTTTTTTGCTAACTGTCAGACTGACTGGGTGATATAGTTGGCTACCTGTAGCTGCTCTGCGTTTTATGTGGGACAAACATCCAGGCCTTTAAAATTCAGAATATCTGAACATCTGAGTGACATCAGGCAGAAGAAGCTTACAAATGCCCTACATAAACATACTGTGGTACATAAAAATGCATCTTTTACTTTTACTGTGGTTGACAGAATTATTGGACAGAGGACCAATAAATCAGGTTGGCATCAAATATTAAATAACAAGGAGAAAAAATGGATTACCAAACTGGGTGCACTGTTTTCACCAGGTCTTAATGAATAAAACAGCAAAACAGGAGAGCAATGCCTGAAGAAAGTAAACCACTGAAGTGCAACAAGTGAAAATTAACAAACAAATGCTCCTCCTAGTAGCCCACAGCAGATGTAAAACACAAGTTTTAATGACACAATAAAATACAGATAAGCGCTTTCACAGTAAGCTTCATCAGATCATTAAAACTTGTTTACCATCTGCTGTGGACTACTTGGAGGATAATTTGCTAGGTCTTAATGAATATCTTTAAGTGGTTTGTTTAACTGAATAATTAATTAAGTTGTAACCTTCATTCATTGGTAAACTATATAAGGGAGATGCAGTGATGTGTTTCTACTGCACTGAAGGCGGCTTTGTGTTTGTGCAGCCAAATCCGGTCTGTTGTGTCTTCTTTTCATGCTTTTGAGCTTATAAATACAGTAATTTATGCTACAGTCTGCTGGCTCACAATTTCTTACTGCTATAAGGTCTTTTGGAGCCGTGCAGTTGCCGTACTTGCAGGGGCTGATTTATCTACAGACTATTAACTTCAGGAGAAAACCAATTGCGAAGAGAAAATAAGGAGAAGAGAGCTAGAGAGAAAGAGAAAAAGAGAGATGAACAACATTTCAGAATTCCCCCTTTGGGTTCACTTCCCAAGGTATGGAAACGTTCTCTGTCTGACGAGGCCTTGGCTCCATTCTGATTGGAGCATTTTGCTCCCTAGCCTTCGACTTAAGCACCCATCAGTACTGAATCAATCCTCATATTGAACGTGTCTCTGAGAAGGGAGTCATCTAGTAGCATGTCCTTAGAGAGAGATCTCTCTAGGTTCCTTCATCTCCTCCCTCCCTTCCACCTCTTCAATTAGGTTTTTCAGAAGTAGTGTTGATTTAGCTGGATTTGTATGAAGGGGCCTTCATCAAGATGGTTGTCATTCCATCACTTTCTTTTTGCAGGGCAGTTGGCACTGGCTGTCAAACTGCCATTTCTTTATCTCCTACCTTAATACTCATGTCTTAGTGACACTGGATTCAACTTCAGCACCAGTTCATCCTATTCTGGCACCTTTTGGGTCTGACCACTCATTGCAGAAGCCCTATCCAGCCCACTCTAATTTCTTTGGAGCCAACCATGTCTCAATGCCAAATCTCTTGCCCCAAGTCCTCAGACCCGTCCTCATCACTGTTCTGCTACATGCCATTTATGGTGTGTTGAAAATGTCAGTGTTTGAGTGTTGACATCAGTGTCTATGCCAGAGCTGTCTGTTCCTCTAGTAGCTGAGATGGGCTCATTTGAGTCATTAGCCTCTATTTTGTTAAGGAAAGAGTCATCGCTGAAAGGATTTCCTCTGGGTCATTTAAGCCTCCATCACCATTTCTGTTCCTCAAGAGGCTGAGCACCCATTCATCGATGTAGGATGAGGATGCACTTCTGTCACTATGCACCCATTCATCAATGGATGAGGATGCGCTTATGTCACCATGCACCCATTCATCAATATAGGATGCGGATGCACTTCTGTCACTACAAACCCATTCATCGATGTAGGATGCGGGTACACTTCCATCACTACATACCCATTCATCAGTGTAGGATGTGGATACACTTCTGTCAGTACAAACCCATTCATCTATGTAGGATGAGGATGAGCTTATGTCACCATGCACCCATTCATCACTGTAGGATGAGGATGCACTTCTGTCACTACAAAACCATTCATCGATGTAGGATGCGGATACACTTCTGTCACTACTAACCCATTCATCGATGTAGGATGCGGATACACTTCTGTCACTGCAAACCCATTGATCGATGTAGGATGAGGATGTGCTTATGTCATCACTCTGTCTGGGTCCTTGCGTACTCATTCATGACCCGGAGAGCAGAGCAGCACTAAGTGCCATGAGTTTAACGTTTAACAACGAACCCAAGACATTTCTGGGTCTATGAAAAATTCCCCCCTCAGGTTCCCCAAAAGTGCAGATATAAGATTCCCTTATGGAATCAGTCACTCACTCCAGACATTTTCTGTGAAGGGAAGATTCCCACCGCTCTCCTCCTGGTGATCCCAAGTTTAGGGGGTACTTGGTCCACTGCCACCCCTTTCTTGGAGGAGGAGGTGGTGTTAGAGGCATTCAGGTCTGCACTATATACTCCTGGGTGGTCCCTCATGCTGACTGAATAATCAACCTGGTGATGGAGAGGGAACATGATGTGTCTGAGGCTATAAAGCACAATCCAGATGGCTTTGCACACCCAGGGGCAGACCATACTGGGAGAAGGTCCCTCTTTTGGATTCTATTACTGTGACAGTGGCCCCAAAGAAGGAGCTTTCAAAGGAAAGCTTAATGGTCCATCATTGTAATAAGGGATCTAGATTGACAGTCTTAATGGGAAGCTGTTTTTACCCCTTGGGAACCTTTTCCCTTTGTGTGCTGAATAGGTTCATAGGGTCATACTAGGCTATCTCCCCTAGGGCATTTATAAGCCTAACCAGAGTGTGTTTGGCTTTCGCCACCCATTTTAAATGAATTTTGCTATGCCTTTTTTTGAGGTTAGTATACTGTGCCTCTGTCTAACAGTGACACAGAAGTGATAGCAGGGGTAAACCTACGATCTCCCATCCACTCATCAAGATTCCTCTTGAAGAGAGTCAATGTGGGACTCTGCCTAACCTGGACTGGGATTTTATTCCAGAGTGAAGGGAGCCTCTGGGTTATGAATCTGTCCCTCCAGCATGTCCTATTTATTTCAGTGCTGAGGTTCAAGTCTCTCGAGCGCGTAGCTCAATGGGATTTGGATTTTCTGAGGTGCAGCATGTCCATTAATTCCGGGTTGGACATGGCTTTATCGTCAGGCACAGATCGCCTCTGAGCAGGCGGTATGCCACTGAGTAGAGCTGGAGTTTCTTTAACCGGGCAGCATATGGCATCTGTTTGAGCCCTTTGATCCTCTTGGTGAGGTACTTTTGGGGTCTTTCCAGTTGCTGCAGGTGTCTGGTAAGGTACATCCCAAAAGGGACATTGTACTCAATTATGGGCCTGATGAGGGATGAGTAAAGAGGCACGATGACCTCCCCTGATCTAGATGTGAATCCCTTCATGATTAGGTGGGCTATATAAAATGTTTTTCTAACCACTTTGGCCACGTGGTTGTCAAATGAGAGATTGCTATCAACTTGGGTCCCCAGGTCCCTAATGACTTCTTCTGTACTTAATGGATTACCACCTATGTGATAATTTGTGGGCACTTTGTTTTTGCCAAAGGGGATGACTATACACTTTTTGGCGTTTAGCTTGAGGCCATGGCTCTGGCACCAGTTGTCTGTTTCTATGAGGCCCTTTTGGAGGATGCTTGTGTCGGCTGGAGAGTTAATTATGGTGCCCAGTTTGCAGTCATCTGTGAACTTGGTCAGCCACAGTCCTTCCGTGTTGGCCTGTACCGCCGGGAAATATATACCGAACAAGAGCGGTCCCAGGACTGAGCCTTGTGGGACGCCACTTGTAACTGGTTTGGAGTCTGACATGGCTCCAGCAATTCTAACCATGTGGGTTCTGTCTTTGAGCCAGTTTGCAACCCATCTAGTGACATAGGGGTTTATATTTAAGCTGGTGAGCTTATCTATAATGCCCGAGTGGGGTATTGTATCGAAGGCTTTGCGAGGTCCAGGTAGGCTGTGTGGACCACCTTCCCCTCGTCAATGGCCTTGGTGACTGTTTCAAAGAAATCGACCAGGTTTAAGAGGCAGGATCTGCCCTTAAAGCCAAACTGGGTAGGATCCAGTGTCTGTAGGTCCTCAATATCTTTATTTATGAGGTCCATGATGATCCTTTCCATAGCTTTGCAGACCAAGCTAGTCAGGCTTATGGGGCGATAGTTTCCAGGATCCGTTGAGGCACCACCTTTGTGTAGAGGGACCACTGTTGCTGTACGCCACTCTTTGGGTACATATCCTGTAGTAAGGCTGAGATTGAACAGTAGTTTTATGTTTGGGTTTAGCTCTTCTTGGAGTTCATGTAGGGCGAGCCGGGACACCATCTGGTCCCATTGATGCTGTGTTTTTTGCTTTGGAGAGGGCGGCTCTTACCTGAGCATCTGAGATGTCAGGGGGGCAGCACTCTGTTGGGATAGATATTTTCCCTTTTGGTGGGGAGGGGGGGGAGAAGTTTGCACTGAACCTGTCAGCTAAGATGTTGGCAATGTCTGTGGGCTCGGTGTATTTTTTGTCATTTTGGACTAATTCTGAGCATATCTGGGAATTCCTACCCAGGTTCCTAACATAACTAAAGAAAGCCTTGTTATTATCCTTAGTGTCCTGTGCAATTTTTCTCTCGAAGCTGGCCTTGGACGATTTTATGAGTGCCCATAGTTTTTTGCTAATACTGATCAGAGATGCCATCCCTTTTTGGGATTTTGCTCTATCATGTAGTAGCTTCCTCCTTCTGTTGTATAGTTTGTTTATGGCTGGGGTCCACCAGACAGGACGTCTGCCTTTGGAGGATTGGGTCTTGGTTTTATTTGGGATTGCATGATCCATGCATTCCTGAAGGTGTTCATAGAATGCGTTTATAAAGGATTCTGCGGTCTGGGCCGTATTCTCCACAGGCCCGGGGGCTTTGAAGAATTTCGCCTCGGTTTTGAGGTGTGTGAAATTTGCTTTAGAGAAGTTTTTCACTGTGGTTTTCTGGGCAGGGGGTGGGGTCGGGATGTGAATATCCAGTGAGATTAGTTTATGGTCTGATCTTACCAGTGAGGGATACACTTCTGGTCTGGAGCATAGAGTCCCCATGTTGGTGATGATCAGGTCCAGTATGTTTTCCCCTCTTGTGGGAGTGGTAACAAGTTGTTCCATAGCATTTGAGTTTATATATTCTAGGAACCTTTGGGCTAGGGTGTTGGAGCTAGAGTAATGCTCCCAGTCTATGTTTGGGTAGTTGAAGTCGCCCAATATAATGGTGTTTGGAGAGACCTTCATATTTTCCAGTATTCTCAGGAAGGCCGAGTGGGGTTCCTGTGTTTGGGAGTGTGGTCTGTAGCAGGCTATAAACTGGATGGCAGTTTTACCCACAGTTAGTTGCACATGGATAGTCTCTGATGCTTCGTGCTGTGCCACCAACCTGGAGGTGTGGGTATCTTTGATGAATATTGATACTCCCCCTCCTTTTGTAACCCACATGACAAGGTTCCAGGGAGACCTAGCAGACCAAGTAATGGTTTCATAGATATTCCAAATGTTGTTACAAGATCCCAAAAATGCATTTGACACCGTTTCTATTTATAAACTTTTAAACCAACTCTCTAAAACTGATCTCTTCTTCCCCTTTCTCAAATGGTAAAGCTCTTTATACAATAGACAGCAGTCTGTAAAATGGCAAAATGACAAGGCTCCTTTTCACCCTTCCTACCAAGTATCACTTGTGTACCCCAAGTTTTTGTTTTTAGCCCCCTTGTTTTTAACATCTTTCTCAATAACCTACATACCTCTTCCTGACGAGGCTCTCTAATCCAATATTCAGATGACTCTATAATTATCTGCTCCTCAACTAACCTGTCCCACCCTCAACAAATAACCCAAGAAGCTTTCTCTTCTCTCAAATCCTGGCTTAATAACTACCAGCTTCTCCTCTTTACCCCTAAAACGTATTCTATGGACAAATCAGAGTTTATACTTCACACTCAAAATAATAATGTAATTGAAGTAGTTTTATATACTAATCCCTTAGTTGAGAACATTGATAATCATCTTCTTTCAGCTTTTCCCGGTTAGGGGCCGCCACAGCGGGTCACCTGTCCACTCATGATTGGTAGGGGAGTTTTACAGTGTCGAGTTGCCAGCCTGGCACCTAACCTTCCCCAGAAGGTGCACAAACATTGATGAAAATCTAAAATTTGATCTTCACATCCAGAATAAAATTAAAAAATGCATAAGCTAGGAATGCTATATTGACAGAAATGTAATCTTACTATACCTGCCAGAATCACTCTCAGACTCTTTTCTATTACCCACACTCTTTTCTTACTAATCTCCACATCTTACCTAAATCAAAATTGGAATCTTGTTACAGTAAAATCACTAAATTTGCTGCTAGCTCCACAGTCTGTATGCATCACTGCACTTGCCTGCAATCCCTCAAATTGCTTGAAGTACCTGCAGTGCCTCACCTGTGTATAACTCTGAGTGACCCACCTGCAGTTCCTCACCTGTGTATAACTCTGAGTGACCCATAACATTATTTACAAACCAACTGCCTTCCCTGCCCTCAGTTCTGTTTTACATTGCTATAGCCCCAAAAGATTCTTAAGATCTGAAGCCAAATAACTCCTCTCTCTATATAAACCTGACAATTCTGCTGAAAAAGCCATTACTCCTGCTCTGTTGCCAAAGCTTGGAATAACCTTCTTATAAATATTCAATCAAACTCCAACCTCCTGGCATTCAAATATGAATTAAAAGAATTCATAAGCAAAGCTTGGAACTGCTCCAGCTCTAAATCTCATTAAAGGCAATAGAATCCCCCTTCCTAAGCATTGCCAACCTAACCCTCCTAATATGGCCCTATAATTCCATTGCCTCATTACTTTTATATACCAGATACATACCTCTAAATTCCACACTTGTTCTGTCTTGCTTTCCTAACTAGCTTCCTACTGACACATTCCCACCTCCCTCATACCCAGCCTCCACACTGTCATTCATTTTTCTCCTCTCACATCGCCTCCAAATTCCCTTTTTCTTTTCCTCCTGTCACTTCACCTTTCCCTTTATAACCCTCCTGTCACTTCACCTTTCCCTCTATAACCCTCCTGTCACTTCACCTTTCCCTCTATAACCCTCCTGTCACTTCACCTTTCCTCTATAACCCTCCTGTCACTTCACCTTTCCCTTTATAACCCTCCTGTCACTTCACCTTTCCTCTATAACCCTCCTGTCACTTCACCTTTCCCTCTATAACCCTCCTGTCACTTCACCTTTCCCTTTATAACCCTCCTGTCACTTCACCTTTCCCTTTGTAACCCTCCTGTCACTTCACCTTTCCCTCTATAACCCTCCTGTCACTTCACCTTTCCCTCTATAACCCTCCTGTCACTTCACCTTTCCCTCTATAACCCTCCTGTCACTTCACCTTTCCCTTTATAACCCTCCTGTCACTTCACCTTTCCCTTTGTAACCCTCCTGTCACTTCACCTTTCCCTCTATAACCCTCCTGTCACTTCACCTTTCCCTCTATAACCCTCCTGTCACTTCACCTTTCCCTCTATAACCCTCCTGTCACTTCACCTTTCCCTTTATAACCCTCCTGTCACTTCACCTTTCCCTTTGTAACCCTCCTGTCACTTCACCTTTCCCTCTATAACCCTCCTGTCACTTCACCTTTCCCTTTGTAACCCTCCTGTCACTTCACCTTTCCCTTTGTAACCCTCCTGTCACTTCACCTTTCCCTTTGTAACCCTCCTGTCACTTCACCTTTCCTTTTATAACCCTCACACATTTTCAAATACTGTCCACATGATTTCTCGCTGAAATAGTTACATCTGTTATCTTTTTCTCTCACCTACCTGTCAGTATTTCATGTTTGTAATTACTCAGTTTTTGTATATACAGCTCTTTTCTAAATTGTAAATGCATATTGTAAAAATGTTACATTACTCTACTCTATATTGACTATAAATTTTGATGTACTTGCAGCTTTTCTCCCCGAGCCTTCTCTGAAAATGGGTACTCTGGACCCAGTTGGACTTTCCCAGTAAACAAATGTCAAATAAATAAGTATGCATGCAAGAATTATCAGCTGGACTCTACTGCAGCTGGTATTTTTGTATCCATGATAAATAATGAATCACAGTCATTACTGCAATTCATCATTAGCTTTATCATAACTGCCCTGTTAAAGAAAAAAAAAAAAAAGAGAGAGACTTGTTTGTGAACACTTTTTTAACAATAAATATAACATCTGTCTTTAGAGCTGAAGTAATTTGCATGGAACAAGAGATTACTGTGTGCAAGTATTTTTTGTCCTTTCAATAAAATTAGGATATTTAATGGATGTAAGCTTTTAGTTAATAACTGGACCACTTGTGGTCAAAAACAGAAAAAAAAAAACATGCATTTTAGAATTATATTGCTGTCATGTGCATTAGTTAATGCCCCAATCATCACTTCATGTAGTCTGTATTATTTTATTTTTTTGCTTCCCTTCCATCATCCCATGGCATCCTGGCCCTGTGGCCCATGTCCATTGCTGGGTTTGCCAGTCCCTTCTAAGTCCCCCAGACTTCCTCGATTATAGGCTGGGGCTGGCATGGATCCAAAACGTGTTCTGGCCATCATGCTACATGCATGTGGTAATATATTTTTCTTTATACACTGCCAGTGCTTCAACACCCTCCTATTGCACTTGTGGTTTTATCCGGGGGATGATGTGGTGTATCTCCTCAACTCCGCAGCAGATGAACCAAGTCCTCCACCCTGCATTTGCACCATACATGATGTCCCCGACCTCCAGCAGGGGTCATCATATAGGGGATGCCCACACAGCAGCCACCCCACAGGAAGGGGACTCCCATCCTCCCTGCAACTCCAGCAGTCACCCCAGCATCTAATCAAACCTAAGCTGGCTAGTCTGTAGTCAGGGCTTTATCCATCTCTATGCCACCAAAGTGGTTGGTTAGTATTGTATTATAATTTTGTACAACAAAAGAACTTGATAGGGCTGCTAAACTAACATAATTTTCTTTTTCACCTATGGTACACTGTGTTCTCACAATATGATTTCTGTTTTGTCTTATTTGCTTTCATTTTATAGCAGCTTCTTCTCATCACATATAAAGGAAATACTCTGAACCGGTTCTTTAAGAATTTCTAAAAAGACAGCAGTTGTATATATTTTTATCTTCTAAATAAACTTACCCAAGTCCTTTTTTGTTTCATATGCAGAAAATGATATACAAGTGTGTGGATTCACTTTATAATCTCGAAATACTGAAATATCGAATTTCAGTATCTCGAGACTATAAAGCCGAAAAATCAAAATACTGAAATCCCAAAAGCAAAAAAATCAAAATTGTGACTTTTAAACGCACCCTACACCGCACAAAAATACACACACCTTCCTCCCCACACTACAACAAACAAAACAAACACAACAAAAGTACACAAACCTACCCTACATATAAGCCCCCCCTGCACCCCCCACTACTTATATATACTAACTCCGAGGTCGCACTAAAAATGACAGAAACAAAACCCATCAGTACGCAGTCTACATTCCCCTCGCACAAACACACATCACATATGTACAAATACCAATGTTCTCAGCACTTACACACACACACACTTACCTACATACTGTAACCTACACCTACAACATCACAACACACTAACATACACTAAAATCCCTACCCAAAACCCTTAAAATATAAACACTCTCCAGCTATCCATTAATACAGCGCACCACCATAACTGCGGATTCGACATTTCCGGATTTGGTTATGTGGTCTTTCGCGGAACTGGGCTTTCGCTATTTTAGTCTCGAAATACTGAAATTCGATATTTCAGAACCTATATATATAGTTTTTGTGAAGAAAGAAATCATTTCATTATGCAAAATACCCTTAAATATGTGAAACAGTACAGTGGCTATCATTACATCTTCTCTTTTACTTTGTTCAGTTCCTGGGTGACGTGTTACAAGGAGTCTAAATATGCTTTCTGTCTCCATAGGTTTTTGCCTTGTGCTGTATTTTTTTCCATGTCACAGAATATTCAGCTGGTGAATTAAAGGTAACATAATGAATCTAAACTTCTGCAGTATATTGTTTAGATGCATCTTACTGGAACCAGACCTTCATCTACCTGTAAACATTTTAAACTAGCTGGATTGCTTTGAGTAACTCTTAACATCTTAGGCACAGATCAGTTCTTTTCTGAGCATGCAGTGGGTGTATTTCGGGGTCCATCATTTTCTTTGCTTCCCTATTAGAAGACCAAAGATGCATTTTTTCGACTGCGTCTTGGTCAAGCTGAAAAGCCTGAAAAGGCAAAATATCGAAGCAGCTTTTAAGCGAATTCTTTCCCTGGGAAAGAATGCACTTGGCCGCTTCATTACTTTGCCATTTTTGGCACTGTAGTGTGGTCTCGGAGTTGGTATATTTAAGTAGAGGGGTGTGCAGCCCCCCACTTAATGTAATATTTAAAGTGTTTTATTATTATTATTTTTTTTTTGGAACAGCGATTTTTCTCTAGGAAAAAATCACTGTTCTGACAGTTCCAAATTGTAAGCTTTCACTTACATAGGGACGATTAATCACCGTTCACTTTAAGAGTTCGGTGATCTAATATAGACCCATTTTCTTCTAGGAGTGATATAGCCCCGAAGAAAACCACAACCCTCTTATGCAGATAGCTCCCAGGATGTCTTTGGTCTGCAGAGAGGATACCTCCCCCTTGGTTAGTTGAGCTTGCATCGCCTCTAAATTCCTTCCCTAATGTCTCAGATATTTAGGCTGCTAATCTTGCATGGTTAGCATGTGTTTGGTTGAGATCAGCTGTAGTAAATCATCATGCATTTTAGAACTATTTTTATTAAGTATTGTACAAATTTTCAATGTTCAGTGTTTGGGAATTTTCATGACTGAATTTGCTGTACCGGTCTTTCTCCTAATTTGCATCACTGCATAGAGCATATATTTGTTGCAATTCATTTTGTTTTCCTAAAAGAGTTGTAGAAAATTCTCAGTGCTTTGATATTACTGATTTTAGTTTATCAGTACATGATTCTGAAAATTTAAAATGTTATAACATACAGTTTTACTGGCTTGTTGCACAGAATTATTGTAGTACACACTACTGTATAGTATGTAAATTAGTCTATAATGAGTTCTTTGGCTACATACGTAAAATATTTTTTTAACATTTAGTGTATCCATTTTATAAACAGGCTTTGTGCTTTTCAGATTTATTAGGAAACTACATCTGAAATGTTTTTTCAATTATATGAATTATGTTAGTGAATCTGTAATGGATTGTGATAAAAGATTTGATGAACTGAATAGTGACAGCTTTTACTCGTGTTCTGAAGAAAAGTGTAATAGGTTCATAGGTTCGTACTAGGCTAACTGCCTTTGTGAGCCATTTTAAGCCTAGTCATTTACCCCATCTGAGAATCAAACCCTGGACCTTGTGTTTGTAAGGTAAACACATTAACTATTATGTCAACCTCCCACCCCTTAATGCTTATACACTGTTTGATATGAGCAAAGTAATTTAGAAGAGTGATTTTATTCCACCATTTTTAAATGAAGGGTTGCAGCAGTTTTACTCTATGCTACAATTTGCAGTAGAAGAAGCATTTATGGAATTTAAAAATGTGGGGTTTAATTTGACAAAAAATGAATGGAAAACTTTGAAAGCATTGAGTAAAATGCAGGATATTATTTTTAAACCTGCGGCTAAAGGGAATAAGTTAGAAATTATGAGCTATGCTTGATATTTAAGCACGTGTAATGAACATTTGAGAGATGGAAATGTATATGAACAAGTAGAACCAAGAGTGTATATGCAAGCAGTAGAACAATATACCAGCCTGCTTAAAAAGGGTAGGAGGTTGGCCTATGTTTCAGAGAATGACATCAAAAAGAAATTTGGAGTGGTAGGATGAAAAAATGGCCCTATTCTACTGTCTTCCCAAGATCCACAAGTCCCTAATTGACCCCCCAGAATGTCCTGTAGTATCGGGGAGGGAGTATTTCTCATGTAAAATTGGTCACATTTTACATTTCCATCTACTACCTAAAGTAGAGCTGTTACCAGCTTGTATCCAAGATGTGTTTTACTACTTGGGTAAGATTAAAACAGTTCAATGGGGGGACAAAATGTATTGGATTACAATTGATGTTAAAAGTCTATACATTAAAATTAGCCATGAATTTGGGTTAGAAGCTGTGAGGTTCTTTTTGGGTCAAAGCCCATCTACTGAATTTATTGTAGAACTGTTAGATTTTTGTCTTAAACATCATTTTTTTGAATTTGGAGAGATTTTGTATAGACAAAAAAGAGGAACAGCAATGGGGACGGCGTTTGTCCCCTCATATGCAAATCTTAGTATGGATCTTTTCGAAAATGAGTACATATAAAGGAGTGAATTTTCTCACAGATATGTTGAGCTGTATTATAGATTCATAGACGCCTTGATTTTTTTTTGTGTGAAGATGGTAAAAAATAAGTAGAAGGGTTTGTTGGCATGCTAGGAAATAACAGGTTTGGATTAGAATTTGATGGATTAAAAGTTGGAAAAAATGTGTCATTTTTGGATGTAACCCTTGATGGTAGTAACAACAAGGTTATTCAAACTAGGGTTCACAGAAAATGTGAAAATGGGTTACAGTTTGTAAGGGCAGAAAGTTGTCATCCCCCTCACACTATTCATTCTATCCCTTTCGGGGAATTCATATGCATCTTTAGATTATGCAAAAATGAATTTGATTATAATAGGGAAATGTGCAATATTATTATTATGTTTAGCATGAGAGGTTTTAGCCAAGAAATAGAAAGATGTTGGAAGAAATTTTTAAGAGTATATTGTCCAGCCTATTGTGAATAGTCAAATGCCCAGATTTAGGGTGGACAACATATCTCAACAACAAGATGATATAAATTTTACTACAACATTTAATAGTTTCAGTGCTACAATAAAAAATAGTATATTATTGGGAATATATTTTATGTTTGAATGATCCATTTGTGGAGAAATTGGGGGCCACTATTATGTCTTTTAGGAGAGGGAGGAACCTCAAAGATTTATTAGTGAAGTCTAAGATAGTAGCCCCTACAATGAGGTTACAACCCGATTTGAAAGAATTGGGGACCATTGGTTGTGGAAAGTGTAAAGCTTGTAACTATATTGTTCAACACTTTAAAAAAATTAAAGGTTTATTATTTGAGACTAAGGATAGTGTTTGTTGTGGCACAGATGGCATCATTTATGCCTCAAAGTGCCCTTGTAATAAATTGTATATAGGTGAAACAGAGACCATTTAAAATTAGGCTATTGGAACATATTAGGAATATAGTTCAAAATCGAAAGGAAAGCACAACAGCAGCACAAATAAATTTCATGGTGGTAATACTGATGGTTTGAGGGGCACTATCTTGGAGCAAATTGATGTATATTGTGATGAAAGTGATTTAAAAAATAAATTTAAAGAATCAATATACATTTTAAAGCTTGGTACTTTGTCCCCTAAGGGGTTAAATCATGAAATTAATTGGAGGTTTTTTGTTTAAAATTTTAATGAACTTGATTAATATAGCAATAACCCACGCCTGGGTGTGGGTAATGCTGGATTTACCCACGGTTGGCGTGGTTTGGTCCCGAGGGCGAAGCCCGAGGACCAAACAAAGACAACCGTGGGTAAATCCAGCATTACCCACACCCAGAAGTGTGTTATTATTATAATGCCATTATTTAAGAAAAGAAAAATTACTTTTCTTAAATAATGGCATTGTATAATGCCTCTTTGCTGCCCTTCGCAGCTGTCTGGTGTTCAGCGGCAGTTCTGATGTACTGCGCATGCCTCGCAGTACATCAGAGCTGTGGGCAAACAGCGGAGAAAGAATTGGGGACCATTGGTTGCGGAAAGTGTAAAGCTTGTAACTATATTGTTCAACACTTTAAAAAAATTAATGGTTTATTATTTGAGACTAAGGATAGTGTTTGTTGTGGCACAGATGACATCATTTATGCCTCAAAGTGCCCTTGTAATAAATTTTATATAGGTGAAACAGAGACCATTTAAAATTAGGCTATTGGAACATATTAGGAATATAGTTCAAAATAGAAAGGAAAGCACAATAGCAGTACACTTCAATAAATTTCATGATGGTAATACTGATGGTTTGAGGGGTACTATCTTGGAACAAATTGATGTATATTGTGATGAAAGTGATTTAAAAAATAAATTTAAAGAATCAATATACATTTTAAAGTTTGGTACTTTGTCCCCTAGGGGGTTAAATCATGAAATTAATTGGAGGTTTTGGGCTGGCCAATCAGCATGCACGTTTTAGATTAGGCATTGTATAATTGTATTTAATTGTTTAATTGAAGGGTGTATATAGACAGGTTATTCTTTGTGAATGTTACACTCCTTGAAGGCTTGTGGAGCCGAGATGTCAGTGTGTGTTTTTACAGTAAATTTCCTATGGATTACTAGCTGGCGGTTCAATTTTCATGCTTTTCATGTTGTATTTATTTCCAATATTAAGTTAGCAAGTATTGAATTTCAGATTGGTTTTACTTGATTTGTACCATTTTTTTGTATTTTAAAAACTTAGACATTTTCATAAATTTGTATTTTCAAATCCATGGTGCTTAATGCTGCAGTAATTACCATTAATATTTGCTATTTTTTGTGTGATATGGTATATTTTCAATTATTGCATTTATCTTTCGGCTGTTCCCCTTAGGGGTCGCCACAGCGGGTCATTTGTTTCCATTTCTTCCTGTCCTCTGCATCATGCTCTTTCACACCAACCGCCTGCATGTCCTCTCACCACATCCATAAATCTTATCTTAGGCCTTCCTCTTTTCCTCTTACCTGGCAGCTCCATCCATAGCATTCTTTTCCCAATATACCCAGCATCCCTCCTCAGCACATGTCCAAACCAATGCAATCTCGCCTCTCTTGCTTTGTCTCCAAACTTTCCAACCTGAGCTGACCCTCTAATATATTGATTCCTAATCCTGTCCATCCTAGTCACACCCAGTCCAAATCTTAACATCTTTAACTCTGCCACATCCAGCTCTGACTCCTGCCTTTTCGTCAGTGCTACCGTCTCCAACCCATATAACATAGCTGGTCTCACTACCCTCTTGTAGACCTTCCCTTTCACTCTTATTGGTACCCGTCTGTCACAAATCACTCCTGACACTCTTCTCCACCCATTCCACCCTGCCTGTACTCTCTTCTTCACCTCTCTTTCTCACTCACCATTGCTCTGAACTGCTGATCCCAAGTAGTTAAACTCATCCAGCCTTTACCAACTCTACTCCCTGCATCCTCACCATTCCTCTACCCTCTTATTGCATTGCTCTACCCATTTATTGCATTTATATAATTGTGAATAGGGATGTCATCTGGATAAAGCAATTTAAGTAAAATAAGTGAAATCCAATGAGTTTTTATAGAAGGGCCAATGGATTAACCAATGCAAGTACCCGAGTAAAACTTTAAGAAATGGCAGCCATGAGAACTTGCATTTTCTTTGCATCTTTGAAGTCCTTTATGAGTAATGGGGAAGCATTGGTAATGAAGTATGATTTTTAATACCATCTTGTGATGGCTTTCCTTGATGGAAGGAAGAGAAGTAGGTATCATACATTTTCCTAGTAACTCACTTAATATAGTGAAGAGTTCATAACAGGTTGACAACTTTTTCCTATTGGCCCTTGTATAACTACGATAATATACATACTGTTCTGGGAGTCCAGGAATCCTCTAATTAAGGATACAGATTACAAGGGTGTATGTTAAATGTTCGAACATCCAAAATGTCGAACATTACATGGTCAAGACCAAATGTTCGGCGTTTGGATGTTCGAACGTAAAAAAAAAAAAACAGAAAAAAACACTTTAACAGTGTAGGCAGGGGGCAAGCCCCCCTGCACACCCCATACCACCCCTACTTAAATATATCAACCCCGAGACCGCACTTCAGTGCAGAAAAGGGAAATTCTCCCTATCTGCACCGTACGGTGCCATTGAAAGTCCATCTTTGAGCACTCAAAATTTCGAACATTTGGTCTCGACCATGTAACATTCAAAATTTTGAGCATTCAAAGATTTGACAGGTACCTGATTACAATATAAGTAGGAGGCTGGGTAGTCATATGGCCTGTAAGCCCAAGAAGCTTAAGAAGGAGTCATATGTTTTCCAATTTTATTTTATTTCATGAATATTATCACAACCTTATAAACAAGTGGGAGAAGAGAAATAAAAACATCTGCAGTGAGTGGCAGTGTAAGTTTGAGAAGCATGGAAGTGGCACACAAATCATCGCAATTACTGAAAAGCTTAGTCAATGATTTTGAAACCATGCATCACTGCACCTGGCTCTGTTGGTGTTCATTACACTACTGTAAAGAAAGTTCATCTGCTTTATAAGCAGAATTTTGCTTTAATTGCAGATCTCCGTGATAATGACCAACAGTTGGCATTGACATCAACCACCATTTTCGTTTTCTGCATGGGGTCAGGGTGTCGAGTTTGACAAACTATACCAAATAAAAAAATGGAATAATAATAATAATAATAATGCAAAAAAAAAGGACTTAAATTCATCTATCTGAATTCCCTCCCTTCCTGCCTCCGGTGCAATGAAACTATCAAAAAGTACAGATTCTATAAAAAAAAAAAAAATCATCAAAGCAAAATCTGAAGGGCTCGACTGATTTCAAGAAAGAGTTTAGGAGATAATGATAGCAGGGAAAACAATTCCCGTCTTGCAGCGTGATATATTTACAATCCTGAATGAGCCAGGCAGTAAATGTTGAAGGAAAGTGCAGCTCTCCCAGCACTATTTATGCTGGTTACCTGCCCATCTTATAGTTTTAAAGTCCTTTATGTAAGATGTAAGGTGTTTTACTGCATTACTAAGTTCTGGGGAGTGACTTTACACTTAATTTCATATTTTTAAATATGCTGATATCTCATAATGATATAATTTTGTTACTGTATAATAGGTTAAACATTGATCAAGCAGAGACCATACATTTGTAAAGCTGAATTAATAAGCTGTTAAACTACTATTTCCCTGTTAAGGTTTTAACAATTTCTTTGTCATCTAAACCCTTATATTTTAAGAAAAGATTGGTTATGCAATTATTGTATGAGAGTAGATATTGTCATTAAATTTACCACATATAAAAAGTATTTATTGCAGTATCTCTGTTCTTATCCCAAGGCATGTTAAGTAATGCTTACCAAGAAATAAGAAAGCCTTACCAAAGGAATGTTAAGTGTTTAGGATATGCACCTATCTTTTATTAAATTAAATAAAAAAGCTATAGCTATGCTTTTAGAATGCAAGTATCTGAAAAAAGTCTGGTTAATGCATTTAATAAGCCTGTTCTGATAGATAATATATAATTTATTAATGTGTCAAGATAGCTTTGTATTTCTTTTTTATAATATGACAAGGTTTTCTATTTCTTTTATAATTATTAATGCATAACTGAGCATGCATACATATACACACAAACATACACACAGTCATGGATCTGACTCTTTAAAGCCTATATACTGAGAATTAGCGGTCAATATATGCCACAGAGTCCTGGGAGATGCCATCTTTGCCAGAATTTTCTTCACATTCTGCAATCTTCAAAATACCATGAACCAAAAATATCAGCCAACATACATACTAATCACATTTCTAAATCTGATCAGTTTTGTACAAGTTGCCATATTTTGTATATGACCAAAAAACAAACTGAAGAAACATAGATTAAAACAGAAATGAAAGGCCCAAGGAAATGAACTGCTATAGATAAAATCCAGAAGAATTTTAATCTGCAAACTTTTTGAAATTAAAACTATGGGAGATTAGTACTGTCAATCTTGATCTGATGAAGTTCATGTATTTTGTGAATGAAAGCACTTATCTTTCAAGGTTTTATTTCAAAAAGTTTCTAGATTAAAGTTCTTCTAGATTTTTTCTGCAGCAATTTGTTTCCTTGGGCCTTCCATTTGTGTTTTATATTTTGTATATGCCATAACTGTTTAACTGTATTAGACTTTTTTCCTGAAATTCCAAATAGCCTTTCTATCTGGTCGAAGCAAGATTTCAAGTACTTTATTGCTCACTGCATTCATGTGATCACTGCTGCCTTGTTAAAAAGCACCTAATCTGATAACATTTTTCGTTTAATATCCAAATCATAATCTGACACTACCATATCAACAGTAATAAAAAATCATTTGTTGCAGAATATTCCTTCCTTCCAAGTCAGTGTAGCCAAATTTTTATGAATGTCGGTTTTCCCAGATGTGTACAAAGGCATTTATAAATTCTTTATTACTTTTGTATACCGTGAAGCAACTACCCTCAAGAAAGAAGATGTTGCAAAAAAAAAAGTATTTGTACAATATAATAGTCTATAACAAGAATTAGACATTTAACTTGCAGCTTTAGAAGCCTTTGTGTTGGTCAGGTATGCAAGCGTTGTGACTATGAAATTAGCCATAAAATGATCCTAAAATAAAATGAAGATGTAAATAAGTTAGTCAAAACAAGAGGGGTACACCCTTGTCATTCCTTCAGTTCAGATGCTGTGAAGTTATGAATCAAAGCGTTTTTAAAACAACTTGTAGAAATATGAGAGATTACAATGGCAAAGACTCCGTATGGAGGTGTCTTTGCATTATAAGGTGGTTCCTAGAGGCTTGAGTGTGTTACGTATGCCCACGTATGGCAACACCTACCCTGCCTTGTTGAAGTCATGGCAAACTCTTGATCTAGAATTAAGCTTTAATTATCTACAGCTGCTTATAACATTTTTTAAACCAATATAAACTTTGCTACAAAAGGAAGTGCTGTGTAACACAGAGGTTGAATGCATTCCTTACATCTGTGGTCTGTAAGCAGAAATTAGATGACTTGCTTGTTGATATATCAGCCTATGAAAAGTGCTTGCAAGAAGTGAAAAGGAAGTTGCTGCATGATTTGGCAGACTTTCATGAGGGGCATATATTTCCCTGGCTGAAGAGCAATACCGCACAAGTTATGCCGACTGGTTCGATTATTGTGAAAATGACCAGTTGTGACACTCCATCACTGATTTACCTCCAGTTATGCTTTACCAGAAAGTTCTAAAGTTGCACCCCCTTCAGTTATAATCTAAAGGTTGAGAATACGATGATATGCCATCTACATCTGCTTTTCCTTCTCCTCTTCCTTCACTGCCAGAGTTTGTGAACGAGAGAAAATGGATTATGAGAGCATGTTCATCCAGCAGATGACAGAAGAACCCAAAGAAAATGCAAGCTTCATGGTCTCTAGATTCGGGAACAGTAGTATGAAGCAAAATACAGAGGGCTTGACTGTAAACATAGCATCCGTGATGCTTTCTTCGAGTCAAATAAACTTGCTGAACAGAGGTTTGCCTTTTCTAGGGGTTAGCTCAAAGATGAATGTAGTTTTAATTGACTTAAGACTTTTTGGTAGAAATTTATCTTTAAAAATGTTGTATGCTAACTCTTGGAAACAAGTACATTCCTTTAAAAAGCCTAAGAAATTTGTTCCTATAAATTCTCATATGGTTGAAGCTTTCCTTAAGGTTTGTGAGTGTGATGTTTGTAAAACTTTAAACTCTAGGCATTGTAATAAATTGTATACTGTGACTACGGACAAGTTTATAGCAATGTGTGAACTTAGTACTTCAGAACTGCTGTAAATATGACCTGCAGATAAAAGGTGCAGGATAGTGGTGATGGATGCTCTGCTTATACAATGAGTATGTTTAAAATTTTAGCAGATGTTGACACTTGGCTAAATATGAAGTCAAGTAATTGCTAGAAAGGATATTTTTGTTCTTCCATGATCTTTTGGAGAATGGTAGATAATGAACTTTATGATTTTTTTTAACTGCTGAATACCCTAAAATACCCACACTGTATGGTCTACCTAAGATCCACAGATCTTTAGTTGACCCACCTATGACACCAATTATTTTGGGTCGTGGGTGGGCAACTGAACCATTGTCTATTTATGTGGAAAGAAGTTATGTCCTGTATCAGATGAAGTGAATACCATTTTGAGAGATACTAAACATTCTCTTACATCTCTAACTGGTCAAAAGCATATTCTGGGAGTGATTTTTGTGTTGGTCACTATGGATGTTAATTCCCTTTTTATGGTGATCCTTAATGAAGTAGGTATGGTCTTTATTAGGTTGTTTCGGTTTCGACATTCAAAATATAGTTCTGGAAAGATTTATTTGGTATATATTTTGTTAGAAGTTATTTTAGCAAATAATGTCTTTGCATTTCAAGGTATTTTATATTTACAGAGAACTGGTGTAGCTATAGGCTCCATGTTTGGAAATATGTATGCCAGTATGGTTTTAGCTCATTGGAAGCCATTGTATGTTTTTAGTGATGAAAACATCTTTAGAGAGCCCATTATGTATTATGGTCATATTGTTTGGAATGGGCCAGCTATGGCTTTACATGAATTAATTATTTGCACATTAGTACAACTTTTTTGAGAGTCTCATTAGCTTTTGACAATGAATACATTGACCTTTTGGCTGTGTGTGTTACAAAATTTGGTAATGCATTAACTGCTAGTATGTTTAAGAAACCTATAAAGAAAAACTATGTTACATTGAAAGAGTATGCATCCACATCATGTGCATAGAAATGTCCTTAAAAATCAGTTCTATAGAGAAGCTAGTTTAAATAAGGATGAAAATATGCTTAGAACATTTGGGGAAATAAAAATTGATTTTTTAGCTAGAAGGTACTTGGACACTGAAATTGTAGATAAAAACCAGTAGAGCAACCGCAGCGATGACAAATCCTTTATTAAACTACATAAAAAAGCCCTTTTGCATATTACTTATGCTTCATCAGATCACAATGTGAAATAAAATGCACCATATTTGAAACTAAAAACAGCCCATCAAAAACCAGCAAATGTTAATTGAAGGGTGTGTTCACCAAAACTCATTCACTTGGTTTTAAGCCTATGCCCTTGTAAGGCTGTCTTAATACTAACATTGATATTAATATCAGTAAGCTTATAAGCCTGTAATATAAAAATCCAATGCATTTCTATCTGTTCTAGGTGATTATTTAAATCACCCCCTCTCATATTATGTTGTAAACATTGCATGACTCTAAAACTAAAACTATGCTCTGGAAAATCCAAAACATGTTGTGCCAGGGCATTGTTTAAATTCTTAGTACGTTTGTCATATAAATGCCTGTTAACTCTATCCCATAGTCTCTGTATAGTCTTACCTATATAAAAACATGAACAGTGGTTGCAGGTAACCAAGTAGACCACGTACATAGTGTTACAGTCAGCATAAAATCTAGGTTTAAAATAAAATGCATCAGTGGATAAACAAAATCTTGATGATCATCGTGTTTCACTGTTGCAGTCATGACTGTAGGGTTCTCCCCTGCCGGCAGGCAGTCCTCGGTCGGCCAGAATCCCAAAGTCTGGATCCGGCATAGGCTGTTCAGCCATGCTCCCTGACGTCAGAGCGCCAGGAGTACAAAGCTGACAGCCGACGCCATGTTCTCCAGTCTTTCTTGCCGTGCGGTGATAGCAGTTCGCAAGTGCCGGTCGGCTGACTCCTGACAATCTTTTCTGAACAAACTTCAGTCCGAAGACTTTCTTCTCCTGCTCAAAGCTAAGTACCCCGTTGGGGAAACGTTTTTCTTGCTCCAGTCCGATGTCAGAAAAAGTTAATAATTGTATTTCATGTGGGGAAGCAAATACCTCATAAGGATTTTCATTCGTACTGTATTCCTTGCTTAGGCCTAGCCACGACGTAGCTAGTTGTTGGTTTTGTGCTAGATTCAATCAACGTACAATTAAACGAAGGTACGATTTTGCATTTCATTACTTCGGTAGGCGTTTTAATTACAAAATGTTGTCGGATACGGTTACGGCTACCGGAGTTCACAAACGACGCAAGGACAAAGACAGGCCTCCGAGGTCCAAATCAGATGATAGCATTCAAGCAGAGCCAGCTTCAGGTTCGGCCGTCGTCAGTGAGGAGCTTTTGCAGCCCCTGTCATCGGCCATTTCGGAACCGATGGCCGAAACGGACTCCCACGAGGAGCCAACTAGGCCTTTGAATATTTCTGTTGCAGGACCTTCGGACAATGCTCCTTCGGATGGGTCCGGAGCCGCTGTGCAGGTACCGGCTTCCGAAGGGGTTTTCAGGCCTACTCAGCTTCTAATAAAGGCAAAGCCAAAGACAAAGGCAAAGACTCCTTCTAAATCAGACTGCAACTCAGGCCTCTTCTGATCCGGCTCCCAAGTCACAGAAACAGTTACTTAAAATGGCGGAGGACTTACTTACTATGATTAGGGGTTCACATCCCCCTCCAGATAAAAGGCCAAGGCAGGAAGTTTATTATAACTCCTCTGATCAGGCTTCTGTTTCTTCAGTTTTTTCTTCTGACCAGGAATATTCTTTCCCTCCTTATGAGGATTCTGATGCTGAGGAATCCATTCCTTCAGCTTCTCCCCCTGAGGATTTCTCTTTTGGGGAAACTTTGCATGAAATGAGGGAACATTTCCACTGGGAAGGACATGAGTATTCAGAATCTAAGAAAAGACTAAGGGATTTTCTTCTTCTCCCCCAGCATAGACCCCTGGCTATTCCTCCTGTTTTGGATATTGTGGATGATGCTTTTTCGGAGGCTAACTTAACTCCTGACTCTCTTCCTCCGGCTCCTGTTAAGCCTGACAGATATTACAGGGTTCCTGATTCCCACCAGTTTTTATACAAGAACCCTACTGCTGACCCTGAAACCATTTCTCAGGGTTCTAAGGGAGTTAAGGCTGCTTCTGCTAAAAACCCCATTCCCACTGAGAAGAATTCCAGATCTTTAGAAAGATGGGGCAAAAAAGTGTACACTTCTGCTACTTTATCTATTAGGGCTTTAAACTGTCAGTTTCATATGCTGAAATACCAGCAATTTCTCCTGTCTGTATTAAAACAAAAGCTAACTTCCATTCCCACCTGTACAGGTAAGGAATTACATGACTTAATGCATGCCACTGAAAAAGTTGGGAAGCATGGTTTACACTGTGGATTTGATGCCTTGGAGGCTTCTTGTAGGGCTGCTGCCTCTGGCACAGTAATTAGAAGGCATGCATGGTTAAAGGAACAAAATTTGCCAGATCAAGTAAAAGCTAAATTATTGGATGCTCCTGTTCAGCATAATGTTTTGTTTGGATCTAAAGCTGAAGAGGTGATTAAAAAGATGGAGGACAAGGCAAAATCCATGCAAACAGTTAAAGATTTCTTACAAGTACAGCCACCCAGATTTAGTAGGAATTGGCCTACAAAAAATTGGTCCTTTCCCAATTCAGACAGGCCTCAGAGGGGTAGATACAGATGCTCCCGAGGAAGGCCTCAAACACAAGCCTCTTATAGACCAAGACAGTGGACTGCTTCCACCCCTAGGGGAGGAGAAGACAGGTCACAAGCTCATAGGAAACAGACTCAATGACTCTCTCGGTTGGGCTGCAGGAACTTCTTGCCTGGAAGCCCCTCTCGGAGGAAAACTTTCTCTTTTTCACCTAAATTGGACTCTTATAACCCAAGACAAGTGGGTTCTGGATGTGGTTTCAAGAGGTTACAAATTCCATTTTCATACCCTACCAAGGCCAAACGGATGGCCAGATCTTCCAAAACATCAGTTGACAGAGGCCTTAAACCAGGTGGAAGCTCTCTTGGCTATGAAAGCCATAGAACTAGTTCCACTTTCAGAGATGGGACAAGGTTTTTACTCAAGGCTTTTTCTAGTCCCCAGGAAGCAAAATTCATGGAGACCCATTCTGGATCTGTCAGTCTTGAACACACTTCTAGAGATACCAAAATTCAAGATGCTTACTCTACAGCAGCTACTTCCAATGCTGACCAAAAATGCATGGATGGTAACTTTGGATTTAAAGGAGGCATATTTACACATTCCCATCAGGCAGGAATGCAGAAAATACCTCGGGTTCAAGGCCGGATCGAGGCACTTTCAATTCTCTGCGCTGCCCTTTGGATTGTCTACTACGCCCAGGGTCTTCACCAAATGCCTGGCTCCAGTAGTAGCTTATTGCAGACTCAAGGGAATTCAAATTTATCCTTATCTGGACGACTGTCTTATTCAGGCAGACAGCAGGGATGTCTTACTCCGGCATCTACAGTTTGTTCTGAATCTTCTCAAGTTCCTGGGATTCACTGTAAACATAAAAAAGTCAAATTTGACACCCTCACAACAGATAATTTTTCTGGGCGCTTCTCTAAACACAACAACCCAGATGGCATTTCTGACATATGAAAAACAGTTACAGCTGGATTCAACTTTCAAAACCTTGGCAACTTTAACTCCGCTATCTGCAAGGAGATTCCTGCAGGCTTTGGGTTACATGGCCTCCTGCATCCTTCTCGTACCATATGCAAGACTACATATGAGGAAAATACAGTGGTACCTAAAAAGTGTATGGTCTCAGCATTGCCACAGTTTAGACATACTGATCTCCGTCCTGACTTGTCTTCAAAAGGAATTCCTTTGGTGGTCCAAGGCATGTACTCTAAACAAAGGAAAACCCTTCTGTCTGCCTCCTGCCACTCAGATACTAACCACGGATGCCTCAGATTATGCATGGGGAGCCCATTTTCGGAGCAACTGTCTGCAGGGCCTTTGGACAAAGGATCAGAATCACCTGCATATCAATTTAAAGGAAATGTTAGCCGTTCAGAAAGCTCTATTGGCCTTCAGGAATCTTCTACAACCAGGACAACTACTGATATGAACAGACAACACCCAGTTATGTGGTACATAAACAAGCAAGGGGGATCTCATTCCTACCCCCTTTGCAGACTAGCCATGGATCTGTGGAACACAGCTCTAGCTTGCAATCTGGACCTTCAAGCTCAGTTTCTGCCAGGGAAGCAAAACTTCCTGGCAGACAGTCTGAGCCGAAACCTTTCGGACCCACACGAGTGGATGCTGGACACCGAAATATTCAAGATGATAACAGCAGTCTGGGAATGTCCTCACATAGACCTCTTTGTATCCCACCTCAATCATCAACTACAGATTTTTTGCACCAGGACTTTCCACAAACAAGCTTGGATGCACTATCATTCAGTTGGAGAAACCTCTCGGGATATGCCTTTCCGGCTCTTCCTCTTTTTCCACGGGTATTATTAAAGATCAAACAGGACAAGCCCAAGATGATAATCTTGCTGGCCCCAAATTGGCCTCGACAGTTTTGGTACCCAACTCTGAAAAACCTTTGTCTGGAGCCCCCTTGGGTTTTACCACAGACTCTGAACCTTCTGTCCCAACACCAGGGTCAGGTTCTACACTCCCATGTCAGAACTCTCAGCCTGGCGGCCTGGTTAATCCAGGGTCTTTGATTCATTCTCTCCTACCCAAGCAGGTTATGGATGTCATTTTAGAAACCAGACATCCTAGTACTAGAAAATCTTATGCAGGAAAATGGAAAAGATTTTGTTCCTGGATGCAGGCTCAGGATTCTGATCCTCTTCTTCCTAACATTCCTTTGATTTTACTTTACCTGACAGACCTCTTACATAAGGGTCTCTCTTTCTCTTCCATTAAGATACATGCCTCTGCTATTTCTGCTCATTATAATACAGACCCTCCAATCTTTTCCCACCAGCTCATGAGACAGTTTCTCAGAGGAGCTAAGAACTTAAGGCCCCCTAGATCTCCTCCCATTCCTGCTTGGGATCTCAACTATGTTTTGGAAAAGCTCACCTTACCTCCTTTTGAGCCTGTTGCCACTTCTGACATCAAGTTTTTATCTTGGAAAACAGCCATCCTGTTAGCTCTGACCTCTGTCAGGAGAGTTTCAGAGTTGCAAGCTCTTATGGCTGTAGAACCTTATATTATTTTTCACCAAGATAGGGTGTCTTTAAGGACTAATCCTACATTCATGCCTAAGGTGGTTTCCAAAGTGGCTTTAAATCAAACTATTCACTTGCCAACTTTTTTCCCCAATCCACAAAATAAGGGGGAGAGGATCTTGCATTCCTTGGATGTACACAGACAACTACGTTTTTACCTGGACTGAACCAAGGACATCAGGAAATCAGAGCAATTGTTTGTTCTTATGCTTCAAGTTCCCAAGGTAAAGCCATTTCAAAACAGACCATTTCTAAATGGATTGCTCATGGAATCAGATTTTGTTACTCACACCATGGAAAGCAAATCCCAGGGAGTATACGGACTCATTCCACCAGAGCTGCTGCCACTTCAGCTGCCTTCCTCAGGGGAGTTCCTACCAAAGACATTTTGGAAGCTGCAACTTGGAGTTCAGTGCATACTTTTTCAAAGCACTACAATCTACCTCTCTACTCTAAGTCTAGGGCAGGCTTTGCTTCTGCAGTCTTGCAGGGCCTTTTAGCTGCCCCTTCTACTTTATGACCACCTCCCTTTCATTCTGCTTTGGGATTCTACCCTACAGTCATGACTGCAACAGTGAAACACGATGAACATAGTACAGTTGTGTACACCTACCATAAATGTAGATGTTAGAGTGTCTTCACTGTTGCAGTCTGGGTTTCCCTCCCTCCTGTCCCCTCTTATTTTTACTTTTGTGTGGTTCCTTTAATTCACCATTCTTCTGAGGTGTATTTGCAAGGGGTATGGGACCTTACTCATTTTTGGGACTCCTGACATCTGGGGCAAGAAAAACTGGAGAACATGGTGTCGGCTGTCAGCTTTGTACTCCTGGCGTTCTGACGTCAGGGAGCATGGCTGAACAGCCGACGCCGGACCCAGACTTTGGGATTCTGGCCGACCGAGGACTGCCTGCCTGCCTGCAAGGGAGAACCCTACAGTCATGACTGCAACAGTGAAGACACTCGAACATCTACATTTATGGTAAGTGTACACAACTGTACTTTCCTTGGTAATGTGTTCACAAATCCTGCATTGCCCACAGGGAAAGGTACCAACTCTATCATGTTGTTTATGAAAATATTTTTTGGGGTTACATAGCAGTCGTTTATGATTACAGCAGTTGTATACATATGTGGTTCTGTCTCCCACTGTTTCTGTTGTTCGTGAATCCATAGTAAGGAAATGCCAATTCTTATCTATAACCTTCCTTACAACATCAACATCACTGGTGTACCTAGTGTTAAAAGATACCACTGGTCTACCAGTCCTCCTCCCAAATGTTTGTGATGCATGAACCAAAGAATTATCATTGGTCGACCTCACAGAAGAAACTTCATTTCGTATAGTATATACCATATTGGTGTTGTAACTCCTATCCCTAAATAATTTAGATAGATAAGTAGCTTCCCTCTGAAACGCACCTTCATCTCTGCATATTCTGGAAAGTCTCATAGGTTCATAGGTTAGTACTTGGCTAACTGCCCTTGCGAGCCATTTTAAGCCTAACCAATCATCCCTTGTGAGACTCAAACCTTGCATTTGTAAAGCAAACACCTTAACCATTAGGCCACCCTCCCTACCCCCTCATATGTTGGCTTTTTATTATATTTGGAAATAATTGCGTTCCTTACTCAACAAAGTGTTCCTCCAACAAGGCTTATGATACAAAGAAGTAATAATAGTGTTATCTGCTGTTTTTCTCACTAGCGCATCCAAGAATTCAAGTTCAGCATCTGAGCAATTAACTGTAAATCTAAGAAATTCAGTTGTCGACACTATATGTTTGATAAAGAGAGTTCACATCACCTTCCCATAGCAAAAAGACGTCCTCAATGAAGCGTCTATAAAATTTTACATATCTAAATAATGTAGAAGTAAAAAGGTGTTGTCTCCCAAAAGTACATTACCAAATTTGCATACATATTTGCACATGGGGTACCCATGGCAACACCCCATTTTTGCAAATATAATTCATCAAAGATGAAAATGTTGTTTTCCAAAAATAATTGATGGAATTTGTGCAAAATATGAATTATATCATTATTTTATATATATATATATATATATATATATATATATATATATATATATATATATATATATATATATATATATATATATATATATGTTCTAAAGTCAAATAATTCTGTCAATGCCATAAGCATTGAGAATAAAGACAAAGAGATTTTAATATCTAAGGTAACCAGTATATAGCAGCTGGAAGTAGAGGGTTCCTGTTAGATTGTCGAAACTCTGTGTACGCGAATATGAAATCCTCGACACGTATCACGTGAAATATGTAATCGTCGAACGTGCAAAACTGCAAAATTCGAAATGAAGTGTTTTGGTTGGCCCGTCTGCAGTATAGCTCCGTAAGGTAAGTGTGCGATAGTTACGGACCTTAGGGTTAGGGTGCGGGTTAAGGTAAGTGTATAGATAGGTAATGTGTGTAAGATATAGTGTAGTGTTAGAAGTAGGGTTTTCTTAAATTTATTTGTGTATTATTTATTTTGTTTGGGTATATCTCCGTAGGGGAAGTGTGCGGTAGTTACGGACCTTAGGGTTAGGGAGGGGTTAAGGATAGTGCCTAGATAGTTGTGTATGTGGGGTTTAGTGTAGGGTTAGAAGTTGAGTTTTGGTGCTTTACTTTAAGTTTAGGAGTAGGGTTTGGTTAGTGTATGTATGTGGTTTATTTATTTTGTTTGGGTAGGTAGTATGTAGCGAGTGGCGGGGCTGGCCGACTGTGAGCGTTCAATATCTTAAATTTCATGGTTTAGTGTGTTCTGTATTTTCGCAGTTCGAGTAATACGTGTCGCTGTTTTGGTATTTGATGTAATGGATTTTCGTTGATTTAATATAGACCCGGAAGTAGTAGTGATGTCTGTCCAAATCATTTAAAAATTGCATGGTATCCTTTAATATGGTAGGTATCTGTGCCACCAACAATTTTAACTTATTTTCAACATTTATAGATAATGGTTCGGTGGCCCAACCACCCCCAGCCACAATAGGTCTCATCGGTGGTTTACTTGCAGACTTGTGAATTTTTGGTAAGCCGTTTATGATAGGTATAACTGGGTTATCCACACTTATACTCATATATGTTCATAAATCTACATATCAAAAGATTGTATAAACAATCACTTTTGTTACATAGAATTTTTTCAAAGTAACAGTTATCAATATTAAGACAAGTCTCTTCATCTTGTAATAATTTTAGCATAGCTTCCACATAGTCAGTCTGATTGAGAACTACAGCCCCTCCCTTGTCCACTGGCCTGATGACTATAGTCTGCAAAGTTTGTAAATGCTGTAATGCTCTTCTTTCAAGTTCTGATTATAGAAAGTTTTATCATGAGGGATAGTTAACGTATCACAGAGTTCTTTTTCAGAAGCTTCGATGAAAAGGTCTGTATGTATTGGTAACGTTGGAATAAACATGCTAGGTTTTTATACGTAGCAGTTCCAGAAGCAGACTTCGTACCAAACAATTTCAGAGCAGTATTTGGTGTGAACATTCTAAGGTCAATGAGTGTCACTTACTTTGGCTGGAGTAGCAGGAGTAAAGGATAATCCTTTATTTAAAACTGCTCGTTCATAAAGGTTGAGTTCATAATCCAACAGGTTCACCACTATATCTCTTACCATCTTATTCTGTTCTGCGGTGGTCTCTCTGTTGAATGTTTCTGCTTCTGTCTCTCTCTGTGGGTTGATCTCGAGGTTGCTAGTACATGCTGACTTAATGATAGAGGTAAAAAAGGAAGGAGGTAGATCATGAACGTTTTGAATTTTTTTTTTTTTTTACTGTTGAATATCCTAAATTATCCATACTGTATGGTCTACCTAAGATTCGCAAATCTTTAGTTGACCCACCCATGACACAGATTGTTTTGAGTCGTGGGTGGACAACTGAACCATTGTCCATTTATGTAGAAAATAAGTTATGTCCTGTATTAGATGAAGTGAATACCATTTTGAGAGATACTTAACATTTTCTTATATCTCTGTTTAACTGGTCAGAAGGATATTCTGGGAGTGATTTTGTGTTGGTCACTATGGATGTTAATTCCCTTTTTACAGTGAAGTAGGTATTGAATTTATTAGGTTGTTTCTGTCTCAACATTCAAAATATAGTTCTGAAAAGATTTATTTGGTATATATTTTGTTAGATGTTATTTTAGCAAATAATGTCTTTGCATTTCAAGGTTCATAGGTTAGTACTAGGCTAACTGCCCTTGAGGGCCATTTTAAGCCTAGCTAATTACCTCATGTGAGAATCAAACCCTGTACCTTGCATCTTTAAGGTAAGTAGCTTAACCATTGTAACAGGTATTTTATATTTACAGAGAACTGGCGTAACTATAGGCTCCATGTTTGGAAATAGGTAAGGACACCTTACTGATGAAACTCATGTACCTATAAAATTCTTGATGAAGAATTTTGTCCACTGCTTGATAACAGAAGTTCTGGAATCATCATATGCTCTTTGGAGTTGGTCTTTATTAAAGCTATACAGACCACCGTTTGCATTGTCCTGCTGTGAAAAATCTGTCTACCTGCTTGGCCTATCTGCTTGGAACAGCGTGCAGTCAGAAATTACTGTCTTTGACAACCTTTTGCTGTTCAAGAGAGAGAGAGAAAAAGGAGCATTTAGAGCTACAGAATAAATGCACATGTCTTGAACTAAAACGTATGTTAGAATGTCTCTCTATTATTGTTTTTTCATTCAACTTAAGCTTTCATACATCTTATTTGTAAATACTGTAAAAACTTACTGATTTCTTCTAATTTTTGTACATAACTTGCTCCTTTTTTTTTGAATCTTTGTCTCAACTCCTACTTTGCTTCAAGTTAACAAAATTATGTATATTAATTCATAACAAGCTCCTCCTCCTATCTCTCATTCCATACTGGGACTGCTTTTCCAGAATTTCTTTTATCTTTGATCATAATGTTTTTGCATTTTCCTGTTTATTGCATTTATATTTTTGAATCATTACCACACAACTGTTTTCTCTGCTATATTTACTGTCCTTGCCAAATGACCCTCGATCTGACTGAAAAGGGTCTTACACCAGCCCGCATTCCAGGTTAACAAGCAAACAGACAAAATAAATAAATGTCTGTGCAGTGCAGAGGATGCAGGGGGAGGGGAAGGAGTGCTGCAAAACCAAATAAGTCAGTGGAATAGAGGCCAGCAGGAATCCACATAATATTGCTATCCTGGATCCAATTTTTGGTAAAAGGGACTTGTAGAAAATCTAACTTGACTAGAATCTGAACCACCGGTTGCACAATTTAAAGGCAAACAAACAGCCACCTTCTGTTGCTTTTCTGTCTTTTTTTTTTTTTGTACCTGCTACTTTGCTGCATCACGACCTGTGTTTGTGTTGTTGTCTTGACCTTACACTCATTGCTGAGTTCTGTAATGAAAGTGTTGTACATCTGAGGCCACACAGAGATAGTTTCCTTACACCTTCACAGAATGACAAAAAACAGAGGAATGTTATATCCCAAGGTTCCTATAGATTTATGACCTTATCTTTGACCTCATGTAAAAAAAGTCACTTAAGGCTGACAAAGCTAACTGCTGCATTTGATTAGGATATGCAGTGCATGATATTTTATATCTGTTCAGACTGTTGGGCATTGAGGTTCCCTGTGCTAATTCATCTCTTAACAGCTTTTCTAGAAAGATATTGTCATCTTTCTTTATTGACAGCTACAGCTTCTACTGTTTTGACAGTAGAAGGAAAAAAGTATGTAGCAAACAGCTGGAACAAAGCTTAACCTTGCCATCTCTGTATCTGTCTGTGAGTGTCATTAATGTTTTGTGCAGAAATGCTATCACCACACCCCCAAAGATGCTGTTCATCTCCAACAGTATTCACAAATTTTGCTGGGTTATATTGTCTAATTTGTGTCTTTGTTTTGCTACCTTGGTGAGTCTGTGTATTTGTAGCTTTAGATTCCTAGGCTGTACATTGATGTAACATACAAAACATGTCTGTTTACGATATATTTTTGAAGATGAGGCTTGCTATCAGCATACTTCAATTGGTATGGAAGAAAACACCGATTTAAAAAAAAATTTAAATTAGAACTGTCCCAGTCACAGTAACACAGAATGAATTTGCCCCACGTTTTATGATAAAGTAGATTTTTTTTCTACTGTAGCATGTGTTCTGTCTGATACCATGTGGCAGGTGAATTCTGGGGTACATTTAGTCTGAGAAACTGAGGCATTAGTATATTTGGTATATTTCATAACTGTACTTGAAATATTTTGGGTATCATGAAAAGAAGTCTTTGTGCCACTCTGCATTTGGCAATGCAGTAAATCAAGGTAGCACTTATCACTAGGTAAATCAACAATAAAAATAAACACAAAGTGTTAGGGGGAGCAGGACACACCTCTCAACCACTTAGCTCAAGAAATCCAGACAACGCCTTACATTACGGCAGAAGAAAGGCCCAAAAATAGGGGCAGATTTTTAACGGTGCTTTAGCAAACTTAGTAGATAGAATAACATGTGTTAACATTTTCTAAAGGATAAGAAGTCTAAAACTCAAGCGTATGTCATTATTTAGTAATTTAATTCCTCAGATTATCCAAGTGATTTGCCAGGAAAACAAATTTTATGAGGAACAGACCAAAATTTTCAAGTGAAAATCTGGACATTCTTCAAAAATCTGTACAGTTGAGAGGTATCAGGACATTTATGGGTAAACCATTGTAAATAAAACCAGTAAGACCTGAAAACTTCTCTCTTGCACAGGAAAATTAATGTTGAATTACTTTTAGATCTAGATGAATACACATAACTATTTATACCTGCTTCTTAAAAAAAAAAAAAAAGAGAAATAGCACCAGTTAGGACAACTTTTATTTACTTTATGGGAAAGCAATATTTCTCTATAGGAAGAAACAAAAACACATCTCTAGCTTGGGAGACCTGCAATATCTTTTGGCTAAATATGAAAGTTCAAAATACCAATTTTTTAAGACAACAACAGAAGGTGAAAGTTTTTAACAGCCATGGAGGTAATTTGCAGTTGTAAAACACTTGGGTACATGAGCAAAACATATATGGTACTCCTTTGTATAGACTGTGCAACATGATTACTTTAAAACAGATATTCAAAGACTATATGTGTACATCATGTGTATTACAAAAGTAATACATTTTTTTAGACAGTTTTATCACATAAAAATATTCTCATGTGACACTGATCTACATTTGACTATGCCACAGCACCAGTCAAAACGACAAAGCTGTTTGCTATTCAGCAAAACAGAAAATTTGAGGTTTACATCTAAGATTTTAGGTATATGATATTTTTTTCGGCTATAAATAGAAGGGTTCCAGATAAAGATTAAAAAGGTAGGGAGAAAGCGGGCACCTTGTCGTGTTCCATTGGAAATTGTAATAGAGTCTGATCTGAGTTTATGTATAGAGTAGTGGTGGCATTTTGATATAGTATTTTTATACTGTTAAAGAAATCCTGTGGTATCCCATAGCAAGGTAGAGTATTAAATAGGCAGTTTAAATCAACCCTGTCAAAAGCTTTACCGGCGTCTACAGGTAAGGCATATCGGGGGTGTTTATCTTTACCTAGGATACTGATCAGGGAGTCTAGGTGAAGGGTGTTATCATAAATGTGCCTATTATGCATAAAGCCAAGTTGTTCTTGCGATATTATGTGAGGAGGTATTTTTTCAATCTATTAGCGATAACATGAGCTAATATCTTAAAATCCGTGTTCATAAGGACGATTGGTCTATAATTGCCTAGGTCTAGAGGGGCAAAGTTTGGTTTAAGAATTAGAATGTTTTTTGAAATATTTAGATATCTGTCAGTTATGCCAAAACGAATGATGTAGGTGAATATTTTTAGCAGAATTTTGGAGACCGGGTCAGAGAATATTTTTGTAAAACTCGGCCATGTATCCATCTGGGCCCGGATTTTGCTTACTTTGAGTCTGTTAATAGCAAGTTTAATTTCATCTAGCTTGAGGGAAGATTTTAGGAAACTGTTTTGAGAATCATTAAGTTGTGGGAATACCAAATTATGAATAAATTCCTTGAATTGTTTTCTCAAATCCATATTGGGAGATTATATATGCTTTTGTAAACTTATTCAAAGAAATTTGATGTCGCAGTCAGTGTGCTTTAACATTCCTTTATATTTAAATGTGTTTATCTTGGGGGGGGGGGGCGCTAATTTTTGATATTAATTTGACAAGTGTTCTGGAGGGAGCTTGTTTCCATTCTGATGAGTATTTGTATAGCAATTTGAGTTCAGCAAGTGAATGTTTTTTCAAGTAAAGATTATAGAGCTGTTTTGCAAATCAATCATTGTTTCATGGGCCTCTTTGGAGTAGCTATATTGAAGTTTTTGTTCAGCTGCTTTAAGTTGTAATTGTAATTTCATTTGGGAAGCGTTATTGCTTTTCTTATACCATGAGGCTTTTTAATTATATGACCTGTTATAACAGCTTTAGTAGCTGCCCAATGTATGTTATATGGAGTTTGGATATGCGTAATGTCCCTTTCAAGTTGGGTGAGAGTGGTCTTAATTTCTTTTATCACTTATCAGCTTGTAAGATGTTTGAGTTTAAGGTCCAATTGTTAAAGATAGAGGATCTTGGGTTAATTATAGAGGTGTTTATAGAGAGATGAATTTGAGTGATCCGATATAGATCTCTGGTGGACCTTGTAGTGTATTTTGTGGTGGGTGAGGGCTTGTGAAATAGTGTCAATGCTTGACCAGGATTTGTGCCTTGACAAGAAGAAGGTAAATTTATTGATTCATCATGTTGCAAACACGTGTAAGGGTCTGCTAATTCAAAAGTATTTTGTAGTTCATCTAGAGTTATGGTAGTGACTGTCTGATTACTTTGTGTGACCTGTCTTTATCAGAGCTCATTAAAGCATTCCAATCTCCTCCTATAATAAGGTAATGATTCTGCTATTTAGATAGTATGTTGAATATATCATAGATAAAGGTGTGTTGGTTGAAACAAGGGCCATAAATGTTGAAAAAAAGAATAGGTTTAACTAGTTTAGGATAGGTGCAGACACAAACGCACCATCTGCCACTGGGGCCACTTTTTGTGAAGAGAATATCCCCTTGAAATGAACTATTGATAATGATAGCTACCCCCCTAGACGAAGTGTTATGGCTGGCTGCAATGATAAGTTTCACCCTTTTTCTTTATCTATTATTATTCCAAAGCTCATCTGTCATATGAGTCTCTTGTAAATATGTTGTATTGCATCTGTTTTGAAATGATGATCTAAATTTGTACTTTGAACTCCCTAACACAGACCTTCATAAATTGCTAAATTCACTAGAGTCATTTTCGTTCATATCCAATTATAAAACTAACCCTAGCAAATCATACATATTCCCTATAAACCCCATCGGCCACAAAGAGTTCTACTTCCTGGACACTGAGATCAAACCCAATTACCAACTAAAATATTTGGGCATAAATTATACTCATAACCCCAATGAGACTTTAAAAATTAATTTATTACACACCTGGTCAAATATCGAAAGGGACATCTTGAGATGGAAGAACATAAATTTATCCCTACCATCAAAAACTAGAATTATTAAAATGAATGTTTTCCCAAGAATTCTTTTTTAGCTTAATGCTATCTTTCTGATTGTCCCCCGGAAATTCTTCACAACAATGGAAAAAGTCCTTTCCAAGTTTATCTGGCACCCTAAATCTGTTAAAATTAAATGTGATAAACACTCACTCTCAAAAGACAAAGGAGGCTTGGGCTTGCCTGACTTATAACTTTGCTATAAAGTTATAAGCTCTGGAAGAATGATCCAAATTGCCAATTATGATCCAAATCTAGGATGCTGGACCCCCCTCTATGGATCAAGATCTGGTTTAATCTAATCAAATCTCACAACAATAATCCAGAATATCTCCCCTTCCTTAATATAAAATACTTTTCCACAACCAGTTTCCACCCCCTCCTCAAACACATGATCCACAGCTTTTAAAACCTGTTCAAATCAATCTATCAAATCAAGCACTCTCAACTTCATACGACCTATCCACTTAAACTCCAACCTAAAAATCAACAACCAACCAATAAACTTAACAAATTTCCCTCTAATTAAAGACATCAAGGTCTGGGATCTGTACAAATTAAACCAGTACAATGTAACAGACTTAAGAAAGAAGCTAAATGTCCCCAAAAATAGGAGATTATTCTTAGACTGCTAATGACCCTCTTAATTAAATTTTCCTTGGTTAAACTTAATGACAAGACATAAAAACAGCCAGATTAATTATCAAAACTCTGACCTTTAAGAATAAGATGGTATCCAAATCATACAAACTAATCGCAGCTATAAAAACCCCAAAACACTTTCCTTTTCTCACCCTACTGGCATGATAAAACTCAAGGAATATCTTCTGAAGATAAAAGACTGGCTATAAAAAAATACGCTAAAACTTGCCCCTTTCAAATGCTTAATTTATACCCAGATCATGATTAATAACGCCTATTTCATGCCCACCCATCATAAGTAAATTCAGTTCAAAATATTCACCCTCTTGCCCTAATAAAAAGCTGACATTCTCTACATATTCTGGAGTTGCAAGAGAGTCTATAAATTATGGTGCTCCCTGAGAGCCAAATTGGAAAAAATAGGATATGAAAAATCCACCTTCTTGTGGGAAACTGCAATCTTGCATATTACTCCTGGTAGTCTCCCTAGTATCTTTAAACAGGTCTATATTACGTCGTCGAACTCACAGGAGTTCGAACGTTGTAATATCGAACCATATAGTTCGAAACCCAATAACGAAAACACAGAACAGCGATTTTTTTTCCCAGGGAAAAAAATTGCTATTACGTGACAAAAAAAAAGACTTACACTTTAAACTTAAATATACCAACTCCAAGATCGCACCACAGTGGAGGAAATAGCAAAGCCCTGAAAACGGCCCACCAGTTTTTTCCCTGGGAAAACAATCTGTGTTCCGTGGCTACGCTGTTTTCGTATTTCGGACTTTTGGGTTCGATATTGCAACCTTCTAACTCCTGTGCATTCGACGTTGTAATATAGACCCTCTTTAAACATATTCTTATTACAATGTGTGCTCTCATTAAATACTATATAACCAAAAACTGGATTGATAAATCCCAAATCTCATGGAATGATCAACAAAAACTTGATGTCAAATTCATATCCTCTCATAAACTTGCCAATACTTCCACAAAAAAATACACTACTTTCAAGGATACTGGGAGTTATTGCAAGATTTAATCCTAAAAGATTAAGGTTCTGCCTTCAATCTAACCTCTACTCCAAAACATCTATAGAACACTACCACAAAAGTAAACAAGGCTCTCACCACATCTCTATCTCTCCAATTCTACTCACTGTCTATAAATACCTAACCTGGAGTCCATAAAGCACTGTTTAATTTAAATTACTCTCGCTAACCCCTACCTCCAATTGGATCTGTCTCCTAGGAACCCTCACAACTAAACGGGTGACATCTATGTGTAAATAGGGTACATAGGTTGTTAAGGTTTCTATCCCACCATTTCTTTTCCCAGCTTTACTCTCCCCCATTTACTTTAGTTAAATTGTAGTATAGACTAACTTTTACATGTCAGCAGTAGCATAGATACTTGGGTATGTAACTCATAGTCGTTACACCTTCAGTCTTTATACATTTATCACTTTTCTTTGTGTATATACCTAATTGCTGATTAAAACTGTTTATTTCATTTTGGTTGTACAACAGTATCACAATGTTTCAAATATGTATATATGCATTATCTCATTGGATTTTATATTTCCTTTGTTTAAATTGTAAAACTCAATAAAAAGTTATTGGAAAAAAAAATATTTGCCATTCAATGTACAGAGAAAGTCACATATAGTGAAAGAGTATACAGTTAAACAGTAAGCATGTAAAACAATATCCCATAAAAATGATTTCCTCAAAAGTCATATGTTATGCATATGCAGTCAGACTATATATAGGTACACATGTGTGACAGACCTGCAGTAGTAATGACCATGTAAATGTATTGTCCCAACGTCCACATTCGTCCATGGTGGTGTTGCCAATGCACTGCACATGTAACACAAAAATCTATGATGACAACTGCATAGGCATGCTATGGCATCAGTAATGTAATGCACTTAGTAATTATATGCCATGGACTGAGGTACTCACTCATACAGATTGAGACATTTGAATATGTTTTTTAGTCCTGAATTATGTGCTGTAGACCAGGGAAGCACATAGTACCCCAGTAACAATCAGTCCATATTGCCCTTCCTGTATCTCATGATAGTCTTGACGTGTAGAAAAATGCATTGTACAGATCTCCCTCCCCACAGCCTTTGAATGGCCAGGGTACAATACATTCATATATGTGTAAAGTAGTCTGAATGATGAATGTGTATGACAACATTATTTTGATTCATTTATTCATGTATAACTTTATCCTTTGCATGCTTGTGGAGGAGCAGAAGCCTGTGCCAAACAGTCCGATAACCTGAACGTATTCACATGTAGATAAACAGACACATTGTAGCACTTACACACAGACATATCACTTGTATGTTAAGCAGTACAGTTACAATTTTAGCTGACAAAACTACATTGCAAGAATGGAACTCGTATTTCAGTTTCAGATTGGGAATTGTCCAGAGGTTTTTCCTCTACATGACCACATAACTGATTTTTTCTGAATCCCAGACTCCGCTTTCTGTTAAAATTCACTAAAGGGTTTGCATTTTGCCAAGTATGTTGACCTTGCAGCATAAGCCCACACAACACATTTCTTCTCCAAAAAGTACAAATTTAACTTTACAGCTTTTCTTCCATAGTTGCCCTCTAGAAAACCACTTTCAATTGCCATCCCATCTGCAGACATACTGCTAAACTCTAGATCTGCATTAGGTTTCATACAGATGTCAGATGGTCCTGAAGTACAAGCTACATATAACTTATTCCTATTAGTGCTTTCCAAATGTGTTCCAAAAATGACTATTGAATTCACACTAAAACTTGGCTCTTAGAAAAAAATAATGACTCTGGCATTGCAAAACTGTTAGTGGTTTTGCATACTGCACAATGCATATGTTGTATAATAAGCTGATATTAAATAACAGCAGGAGTCCAGAATATTCCTTCTCAACATCTTATTGCACTTGGGTTACGGAACAACAAGACTGTATATCACAGTAGCTACATGATGCCAGATATCATTTTTAATAACTTTTCCGCCTTTTTACCCATGGAATTTATAGAGTAAAGTTTGGTTTGACATTTCATCCAGTTTAAAGTCTTGATAGTTGATTTTGAATGCTAGAGGAAGTGTACATGTAGAACCAAAATTCCTACAGTTTGATTTGGCATGTTTCCTGACCACCATACATTTGCCAGCATTATCGTTTGTAGGCTGCATTAAATTACTTTAGAATGTCTGCAAGCGGAAGCATTTCCAGATCCTTAAAATGATTATTTCTGAAGTAGAACCGCGACTTGTTCTCTATTCCAAAGACTGCTTGTGCTTGCTGTACACTAGAAGCCTTTTCCATTAGACTGAAAGACCACAGTGGATTAGACTTTCCTGGCATTGTTGTGGGCTTGCTTGTACAGTAGCAAGTGTAGTAATGGTAACCATATGTCACAATAGAGAACAATGTAATATCTGTGAATACAGCAAAGCTTGTAGTAATACAATAACCTTAAAGCCATGTATGCAGTAGGACCAGTAGATATAACTATACCTGCTAGTACATACAGTAACTATAATACAGATTAATGACTTTTCTTGCTACTTGGAAATTTGGGTCATGTAGCTGTTTTTTTATGCACTTTAAATGTGATTCACATATTTCAAGTTCAGAAAGGAACACAGGGATAGGTAGGACTAATAGTGGAAGTTCCATCCATCAGTCTGTTTTCTAAACCACTTGCATAGCTTGAGTACATTTGTTATATTTGCAGTAATATTAAATGGGCGTGCCTTAGTTGAAGGTTGGATGTCGAGCTGGCACCTCGGCATTCGTGAAAATCTACTGCCAATCATTAGCGGACCGGAGTTCCGCTGTGGCGACCCCTAACTGGGAAAAGCCGAAAGACAACAACAACATTATTAAAAGTGAATATCACCATGGTGGCAAACTAGGCAAGGCAGGACCTGTCTATCTCCAGCAACGGATTCCATTTGTCATGGAGGATGCCTTGGCATTTCAGGCCTATGGAGAAAGATAATCTCTCCAACAGCCCCGTATTTGCCCTATGACCGTAACTCAGTGGACTTTGCCTGATGCTCCCTCCATGGAGGAGAGGCAGATCTTAGGGGACACCTTCACTGAGAACCCAAACCACACCAGCACCAGCTCCTTTCAGTCCAGAGGAGCACAGGGTCCAACCAAAATCCACCTGAATTGTTGAGCTCCTCACTCAGTTCAGAAGTACAGTATCCATTCTTCATCATGTGACATAGAAGAAAGGTTGCTAGAATGATCTGTGGGTTACAACGGAACTACTAAGGAACACAGAGTTTAAAGTGCTAAGGTATACTTGGAAAGTAAAAGCTTCATAGGAACAAATGTAAGAAAAATCTGAAGAAAACCTAACCATATAATGTGGACTAGCTAATTTGACACATTGAAACCACGCAGGAAGTAACACATACCAGGATGAGTGTTTGAAATTCTGACTCAGTTTTGCTCATTTAAGTACCTCCTGAAAGACCAGCTATCAAAATTATGGCTCTGCTCTATTATTATTATAATAATAACAGCAATCCTATATCACAAGATGGGTTGCAAACTGGCTCAGAGATAGAACCCACATGGTCAGAATCGCAGGTGCCATGTCCGAATCCAAACCAGTTACAAGTGGCATCCCACAGGGCTCAGTTCTGGGACCTCTCTTGTTTGGTATATACTTCTCTGAGGTTCAGGCTAACATGGGGGGATTATGGCTGACAAAGATCGCAGATGACTGCAAACTGGGGGCCATAATCGAATCTCCAGCTGACACAAGCATCCTCCAAAAGGGTCTCAGAGATGGATGCTTGCTGCCAGAGCCACGGCCTCAAGCTAAATGCTAAAAAGTGCATAGTCATCCCCTTTGGGAAAAACAAGATGCCCACAAATTACCACATAAGTGGTAATCCATTAAGTACGGAAGTAGTAATTAGAGATTTGGGGACCAACGTAGATAGTAATCTCTCCTTTGATAATCATGTTGCCAAAGTGGTTAGAAAGACCTTCTATATAGCCCACCTTATCACGAAAGGGTTCGCATCTAGATCAAGAGAGGTCATTGTGCCCCTCTACTAGTCGCTCATCAGGCCCATAATTGCCCCTTTTGGGATGTACCTTACCAGACACCTGCAGCAACTGGAGAGACCCCAAAAGTACCTCACCAAGAGGATCATGGGCTACAAACGGATGTCCTATGCAGCTTGACTAAAGAAACTCCAGCTCTACTTAGTTGCTTACCGCCTACTCAGAGGCGATCTATGCCTGACGTACAAAGCCATGTCAAACCTAGAATTAATGGACATGCTCCACCTCAAAAAATCCAAGTCCCTTAGAGCTACACGCTCCAGGGACCTAAACCTCAGCACAAAAATAAATAAGACATGCTGGAGGGACAGATTCATTTCCCAGAGGCTCCCCTCACTCTGGAATAGAATCCCAATTCATGCTAGACATAGCCCCTCGCTGACCCTCTTCAAGCGAAATCTGGACACGTGGATGGGAAATCGCAAATTCACCCCTGGGGTCTCTTCTGTGTCCCTGCTAGACAGAGGCACAGTAAACTAATCTTAAAAGGGTACCTTCTGTGACCTACTTTCCAGAGGCACAGTAGGCTAATCTAATAGGGAGGCAGAAGCCAAATACATTCTGGCTAGGCTTACCAATGCCCTAGGGCAGATAGCCTAGTATCTACCTATGAACCTGTGAATTATAATAATGCTTATTTTACACCTGCAATCCTACACAAATTTAACACATCAAAATCACCTTTCTGCCCACACTGTAAGGACCAGATAGCTGACTTAATCCATGTATTTTGGAGCTGTAAATGTGTCTATAAACTCTGGAACTCTCTCAAGGTAGAATTACAAAAAACAGGTTATCAAACATCAACATTAACTTGGGAATTCACTCTATTACACATTCTCCCACCCAACATACCAAGAAAACAAGCAAATACACTTTTAACAACCTTCCTACTAATGAAACTGTATATAGCTTTTAAATGGCTAGATACGATAAATATCTCTTGGGAGGGTTTTAAACAAGTAGTTATACAACACCTTTTAGCTCATAAAATATTAATAGATAAAAGAAACAAAAACATGAAATCCAGAGAAATTTGGGGAAAAAACCTTTAATATCATATTAGCATAATTCATCGCACAGCAACTTAGAAATGCACTATAATGGAACCAAAGAACACATACAAGTTCAGATATTAAATAATAATTTGGATATTATGAATGTATATACTGTCTATATAACTGTGGAACTAACAGTGAAAGCATCTATGTACATAGTGTAAATAGATATGTTGTACGACCTATATCCTGTGGTATTTGACATCAATGTATAACATATATGTTGTACGAGCTATATCCTGTGGTATTTGACATCAATGTATAACATATATATATATATATATATATATATATATATATATATATATATATATATATATATATATATACATACACACACACATACGGTCATGTTGTAAGATAGCTTTTATTTGTGACATTTATTAATGTAAAAATAAAAATAAAAATTATTGAAAAAAAAAAATGATGGCTCTGCTCATGCTCTTCCCTGGGTGAAATGAATGTTTCCTTTTCACCACTACCTTATAACGTGTACTTTTCTTGTCCTTAAACATTTTTAATCTTTCCTTCCGCTCCATGCTTATTAACCAAAAACAAAAAAGTATGACTCTTAATAATATTACAGCAGCTGTAACAAATGTACTCAAGTTACAGTTATAACTAGTGTTTACATCTTTCTCCCTGCAATATTGTTTATATTTTTCTGTCTATTTAGCACATTGTAAATAACTGAAACAAATCCTACTAGGATGTTTTACTCAGTGTTACTAAAATACTCTTCTTAACTGGAGCTTCTCTCCTTGGCCTCTGCTGAAAACGGGCTCTTTCTGACCCAGTCAGACTTTCTTGGGTAGTAAATGTCTATAAAGAAATGTATGGATTTCAGAGGAGTATAAAGGCAGATTTATGTATTTTTTTTATATATATATATATATTCCAAGTTATTTAGTCTCATGATCGTTGACACCTTGTCGGTACCCTTTATTAGGCTGTACCTCCTTTCTAAGGGAGGGCCATACCAGTCAGTTTTGGAGTACATTTGTGGGTACCCATCTGGATATCTAGGTTAAAACGATGAGAATAAGCTACAGTGCTTAACATGTAGTAGTTTGGAACGTGATGCTTTATAAACCTGTCCATCCACTGAGTTTTACTTATTAGTTGGCTAAGATATAGGCCCCTGGTTTTGTACTATTGATGAGGCTATTGGGCTTGCAGACAAACAAGAGGTCTACAACAACTGGATCTCTAAT